>NC_134415.1:14403325-14708144 GCF_030867145.1 Opisthocomus hoazin | reverse complement strand
GTGAATTTCAATTTTCAAATTCAAGACTATTTACCAGGGCAACACACCTTTTTTGCAGTGAATTTAATACCCGCAGAAAAGCTTTCACCAACGTTTACCTGTGGTGCATGGGGTCTCAGGCTAGTTCTCTCAATCTCATGGAGATTCCATCACGTCCTTTGTATTCATCTGCATATTTTAGTAGCTACCAACACACACACTTCATCCAAGGTCTTTACTGTTCTCACAGCTGAAGAATCATGCACAACCACGTCAAGTCCTCTTCTCTTTGTAGCCCTAACTTCTGCCATTCTTGCAAGTATCAGGCAACTGAGATGCCCATTGAGTAGTAGATCTTTTGGCATGACCTATCAGTTGACCAATATTTTTATAGCCATGTTATATACGAACCCCTGATTACCAAGCAATGTTGTCTCACAGCAAAGGTGGTGCCTCTATGACAGAATCATGCATCTTTAGATTCCCTATCTTGCTTCTTAAATGTATTAGGGTGTCTCAGACATGTAAGATGTGATAAATCACTTTGCTGTTAAAGAGGAGAAGAAAGTAAGGGTAGGTCCAAGCAGTGTAGCTATCAGGATCACATGCTGTCTGTGGTGATTATAAATCTATCCTAGCAAAAAAATCCTCCTGGATAATTTTATAGCCCATGACAGTGAAGAACATCTGAGTTTAAACAGGCAGAGCAAAAAGAACCTCTATTTCACACAGCAAGTATGTGATCCAAATAATATATGAAGTCACAGTGGCACCTTTCCATTGGCTTCAAGCAGACTTTGTCGAATGACTGTAAAAAGTTGTTAACAGTGGATTCTACATCAAATATTCCAATATTACTCCTCTGGATTTGAAAGGTAGCTGGAAAATTTCAGCCTAGAAAAGCGATCTTTAACAAAAAGAAAAGATGAGCACCTGAAAAAAAAGTTGATTATTTATCTGCAGCCAAAGTTAGCATGACTGAACAGAAGTAGCAGGAGAAGTAGGTGTTAGCTCTATTCAGTAAAGACTCTCTATCAACCCATTATTACCATGTCAGTGTGACCCCAAAGAGAAGCACTGAAATATCATTCAGGCCTTAATAGTGCAAATTGTCTGTATAGTGGTATGAAGAGTTAAGGCCAGCTATACTTCAAAGCTGCCAGAAGCTGACATCATTTCTGCATCATTGGATGCTTAGATTTTGCATATAATTCTAACCTCTGGTAGCTAGGAGGCTGCATGTTTCTAATATTGTCCTTGTAGACTTTAACTCCTGTGCTGGAGTGACTGTAACACATTTTGGATTAGACTCCGAGTTAGTTGTCCCTTATGACAGTTCTTCTGTGAAGAATGGCAGATATTTTCCTTTACCTAATTAACTATGATCTATGAACACTCCTTACTAGTGTGTATATTTTAGTGAGAGCTTTCAATTCACTGTAAAGAAACCAGTCTGCAGGCAAACGGAAAATACTACAGTCCAATTTTTGCAGATAATGTAAATACTGCTCAATACCTTTCAACGATATTAAGAAGAGTCAATTAAAAATACGAAAATATTTTTCAACCAGCTACATATTCACTCATGGTTGAAGTATGACCTTTAAATGATGGTTATTACCATGCACATGAATCCTATTGATTCAGCAACAAATGTGGTTATTTTGAATATCACTTATATAATCAGCCTCTTGAGTGCCAACAGTAGGAGAAAATACCTCTTTGCTTTTTTCTCTTTACTGCTCGGTGTTTTTCATTTTCTTCTTTTCTTTCTTTCTTTTCTTTTTCTTTCCTTGTCCTTATCTTTCTTTAGTCATTGCCGTTCCGTTTCCTATCCCTTTCCTTTCCTTATACCCTTACTTTGCCTTGTCCCTTTCCTTTCCTTTCTTATTTTCCATTCTTCCTTGTACCTTTCCATCTGTATTCCTTTCCTACTGTTAATTTGTCCTTTCTTTCTTTCATTCCTTTCCTTTCATTCTTTCCTTTCTTTCCTACTTTCCAATCTTCCTTCCTTTCCTTTCCTTTCCTTTCCTTTCCTTTCCAATTTTCCTTTCATTCCTTTCCTTTCATCCTTTTCCTTCCTTCCTTTCCTTTCCTTTACCTGAGTTTCCTTTCCTTTCCTGTGTTCCTTTTCTTTCCTTTCCTTTCCTTTCCTGAGTTACCTTTCCTTTCCTGAGTGTCCTTTCCTGAGTTTCCTTTCCTGTGTTTCCTTTCCTTTCCTGAGTTTCCTATTCCTTTCATTCCAAAATAACTTTAAGCAAATTTTAAATACCATCCATGCAGGCATACATGAGAAACAATGTGTGAAGTTATCATACATTTTTTAATATGTCCATTGGTTAGAGAAAGTAATACAGATACCTTCTGTCTACACCAGCAGAAAAAAAGTAAGTATCATGTGTACATTAATGGGCTGTTCACCAGGATTGGACTGAGGCGGGAAAAAATCAGAACGGTAATCCAGAACAGCAAACAAAACCCCTCGCTATTGAGTGAGCATTGGGAAATGACAACATACTTCATTTTCCTGCCGTCTGGGGAACAGACTTTCAAAACAGTTCTGGCATGTAGTCCAAAAAACACATTCAAAGTAAAAGTAATATAAACCACTAGTTTCAAAGAGCCCTACAATCTGCCTTAAACTCACCAAGGTAAGGAAATTCAGAATTAAGACTGTAACTCCATACTTAACTCACACCTTTGTAGCCAGCCCATATAGAATGACAGATCACCCACTGTTAAGAGACCACTGCAGTTACAGCTTTAATGTTGAATGTCTCTGCTCTTTAAGTGCTATACTGGATCCGGAATGTTAACCTATTTGTCAGTTTTCTTTTTATTTCTTTTTTTTTTTTTACAGTAATGTGAATAAAAGTAAATAAAATGCATGAAGATAGTATATTTTGAAATAGATATTCTTTTAATTTTTGTAGTCTATTTTTTTTTCAATGATCAAATTTGAAGACAAGCAAATTATTGGAATAAAACATGCTTTTTTTACTATGATCTTCTGCCAAGTTTCAGTCCTGAGCAAACTTTTACAGTCATGTGAACTCCTAAAAAGAGAGGTTTATAATGGAAGCATTGACAAACCTTGAAGTACAGCAGCACAAGTAGGTGTCTCTACAATATTACTCAATAAGAAGCTTGTAATTACAGATCTCAGTAGAAGGTGGGAGTATAGGGGGAATGAAGGATTTTCCTCCATGTGATGTTTCTGGCATAATTTGTGCTGAAAATTTTCCAGAGTCTGTAGAGCCATAACCACAGCTCACTTCTCCAGTAACAAAATATTAATGATACAACAGCTTTTCACTAAACTTCTAGAAACAAAGTTCTTGTTTTCTTACCAAAACTATATTTTATTGCTCCAACTGTAGCTGAGAAAATGATTTTGAAAATTCTCTGGTTTGTAAAAATTGTCCTTCTCTTGTGAAAGGAAAATGTGACATTTCAAAAAAATCACACTTCAGTCCAATGAAATGGCTTTTGTGGGCTTTTACTGTGCGAGTTCAAAATTTCCAGTGTCAAGTCCTTTGAAACTACTCTTCTTTATCAAAATTTAACAGATATAAAAACTTTTCAGTGATTCGTTCAGTTGGACCACTCATCTGCATCTTAATCTTTAAAACTTTATGGCTATGATCTTCCACCTGTAATTCTTTCCACATTGCATGAAAGATCACCTGTGTATGCTAGAATGGATCATTCTTTCTGCAACATCAAGAAGGTATTCTTTGCAGCATCCTCTGGGGAACAATAATAGAGGAACAGTCCTTCCAAACAACTTTTCAGGATGCGACCCAATGGAAGCATACTGTAACTGGAATCTCCTGTAGGATATCCATCTCTAGAACAGGCATGGAAGGGGAAAGAAAAAGAGAGAGATCATATAGTCATTTTATATACAGAGAGACATGGAAAGACAGGTTAAAATTAGCAGCAGAGTGGAAATTGGCAGAAACATAAATTAAGGCATTCTGGTGAGTTCAAACACTGTGAAGGAAAAAGGCGTAGGCTTTTGGCACCTATTTCTGAAGATGAAGATGAAGGTCATTGCACACCAATGGCCACTGTACTTGGTGCCTGCTCAGGTCACGTTCCCATTAACCTGACTTTGAGCTGTTCTTTTTCCATATTCTCTTTGATTTACAGCACTTTTAGTAAACTGAGATGAGCTCCCCTAATACCAAGAGAAATTTATGCCAGCATAAATCTGATGTAGCTGAGAAGGCAGCTCAGCTTTGAGGACATTAGGATTTCGCTTAAAATGACAGTATTAAAAAACCCACAAAATTAAGTCCCTTCTATCAAATCTTGTATGGGCAAGACAAATAACACCACTCCAGATCCTGCTCTCCAGGCTCACTGTACACGCCCATTGTGAAGCCTCACAGGTACTCCTTCTTCCTTGCTGCTGAAAGACTGACTCCCCCTCCCATTCCTCTACACTGGATGAGAGGCTGGCAGTGGTGTAAAAATAAGGCTAAGTGCTTTTAATCCAGACAAAAACCCCCTTGGCACAGGTGCTGAACATCTTCTATACCAGCTCCAGTCCGTGTGAGGCACAGCAGCAGTCTCACAGTCTGAGGCTCTGGGAAGCATTAAGGTTGCAGTCAGAGCCAGTAAGGGTTTGCTGGACAAAGCTGTACATTCAGGGGGCCAGGAGGTAGGCTGTCCCTCAGTGGTTTAACATCCCCTTCAACCCCAGCCTCGTCGCAGAGAGTATTGTATCAAACACAAAAAGGAAGCCTACAGAAGGTGGAAGCAAGGACAGGTAGCCTGGAGGAATACAGAGAAATTGTCCGAGCAGCCAGGGATCAGGTTAAGAAAACTAAAGCCCTGATAGAATTAAATCTGGCCAGGGAAGTCAAGAGCAGCCAGAAAAAAAATGACAGTTGACTGAATGCACCCTCAGCTAGTTTGCTGATGATACCAAGCTGTTTGGTGTGGCTGACATGCTGGAAGAAAGGGATGCTATCCATAGGGACCTTGAACGGCTTCAGAGATGGGCTCGCATGAACCTCATGAAGTTCAACAAGGCCAAGTGTAAGATCCTGCACCTGGGTCAGGGCACTCCCAAACACATATATGGGCTAGGGGATGAAGGGATTAAGAGCAGCCCTGAGGAGAAGGACTTGTGGGTGCTGGTTGGTGAGAAGCTCAACATGACCTGGCAGTGTGCACTCACAGCCTGGAAGGCCAACCGTACCCTGGGCTTCATCACAAGCAGTGTGGCAGCAGGTCAAGGGAGGGGACTCTGCCCCCCTGCTCCACCCTGGTGAGACCCCACCTGAGGTCCTGCATCCAGCTCTGGAGCCCTCAGCACAGCACAGACATGGACCTGTTGGAGCAGGGCCAGAGGAGTCTACAAAAATGATCCGAAGGCTGGAACACCTTTCTTAGGAGGAAAGGCAGAGAGAGTTGCAGTTGTTCAGCCTGGAGAAGCAAAGGCTTCGGGGACACCTTGTAACAGCCTTTCAGTACCTGAAAGGGACCTACAAGAAAGCTGCAGAGGCACTTTTTACAGGGGCATTAACTTATAGGACAAGAGGGAATGGCTGTAAACTAAAAGAGGGCAGATTTACATTAGATACAAGAAAGAAATTCTTTACTCTGAGGGCGGTGAGGCACTGGAACAGGTTGCCCAGAGAAGCTGGGGATGCCACCTCCCTGGCAGTGGTCAAGGCCAGGCTGCATGGGGCTTTGAGCAACCTGATTTAGTGGAAGGTGTCCCTGCCCATGGCAGGGTGGTTGGAACTAGGTGATCTATAAGGTCCATTCCAACCCAAATCATTCTATGACTCCATGTCTCTACAAAATCTCACATCTGTAACCAGAGGCATGGCAGAGAAGAAAACCTGCTTTATATGACATCCTCTTTCTACAGGAGAAGAAAAAAGCCCTGTAAGACACCACGGCACTCCGTTGTCTGCCACATTAATTGTTAGAGCAGGAAACATCACAAGGAAATATGGAATGCCAGAAGCAGCAGAGGCATTCTTGAAAAAGCTGGAAAGTGAATTGCATTACAAGTTGGAATCCAATAAAGATGAACTCACTGGACTTGGAGAAATACCTTAAGACTCTTAGTCAGTAATGAAAAAAGTTAATTAAAAAAAGATTTAAAGGAATAAGGAGTCTCTAGAGGAAAAGACAGGAAATAAAAAGACAAAAAGCAGTAATATACAACAGAAAATAAAGGAAAGCATTCCACATGAAAGACAGTTTCTACAGTCAGTGTAATTCATGGTAATATTATAATTATAGTGATATATTACACCATAGAAATATCTCTTCCTCTCAGGTGACTATGAAAGGTTTCTAGCCTGCTACTTCAGATGTAGATATTTTTGTTTTGTGTCTAGAGTTAGGGGAGATAAATGCCATGCTGGGTCTTCAGCACCCTTAAATATTTATGAACACTGGACTCTAGTCAGATTCTGCAGCCCTAGGATTTCTTTACTCTACTTTACTTTTTACTCTTTACTCTTTCTTTACTTTTCTGTAAAAAAAAACTTCAGAAAGATGGTCTGAATAGCACTGTATTAGGCATTAGTATTACTCTGTAGATGTCATACATTACTGTCATACATACAGATGATCTGAGATCAAATCTTTAGTCTAAATGAGAGGACAGACCTGAATCTTGTTCTCCCATAACTAGAGTCTGTGCCCTCACTGTTGGCATATCTATGGACTTGCTCATTCCCTCTCCCATTTTGACTAGAAACATCATCATGGATATGAAAAAAGCATTTTCCAATTCTTTTCTGTTGAGGTCATATCAAAACTAGCACAACCTCGCAAAAAATTGCTTTTGGCAAAAAAAAAAAGTCACACAACAGAAAAAGCTTCATTGAAAAATCCATTCTTAGACCCATGATGACATTTATAAGACAAACAATGCAAAGACTTCTAAGAGGAAACATAGCCAAGAGGCGAGGAATCTGTTTATGTCTGTAAGTTCCTGGGGACAGTCCAATGCAATGAAGTCTGCCGAGCCAAAGCGTGGAGGCCCACATATGCCCAGGAGTGGACTACTTGGTGTTATGGCATCAGATGGCAGCTTCAGCAGCAACTCTGTCCTATGCTGGAAAGGGAGGTAATCACTTCAAATCCTAAATCTCACTGAAGTTTGTGTGACTGCACTTGTTATGTGCCGTGAAATAAAAATTTGGCTCCCAGAGAGGAGAAATTGCTGCATTGCTAATGCAGAAACTGGGCAGATCTGTGATCTCAGCGTTGCACTTACACCTCGGAGGTGCTCTGATAGAGCAAACGTGCCCAGGTCCACTCTGTCTCTGAAGAAATCCTGTGTTTACCTCTGAAAATAGCTGTTGTACAAATAATGGTATGTAGTCTTTGTTAGCTATGTTGCTATTAATATGTGCTTTTCTGACATTATGCAACATTTTTCCTTCAGCTTTGTGACATCTCTCTTCTTTCCTGATAGGGTTTAATTTCTCCCACTAATTAACCTCTTTTTGGGGAACAAAATTATTTATTTCATTAAAATACAATGCACTGCTGTGGAGGAGTGAAGAATCAACTAATGGGGAATTATATAGCATGCTGGTTATGTGGGAACATGGTAGACTTTGACTGTGATACTTCCAATCTCAGACTTAGAGATGGAGAGAACTAGCTTGTTTAAATCTCCAAATCAAATAAATAGTAATAGCTCCTCCTGTTGTCTTCCAAAGTGAATGCTTAGAACATCTAAGGTTCAGGACTTAACTGTTACTCCTTCTTGAGTTTGTTGTTACAGCAAAACTGTAATGATGTGAGGAAAGCATAAATTATGGCATGGAGGCCAGACAAGGTAACAGCTGAGACAGAAGCAGGAATGTGAGCCTTGGTAATTGCTCTTCAGCCTGATGGAAAGAATTTTAATCACATGTCTAAAACTTTGGAAATTTGCAGCGTGAATCTTGATTTAAACCATATAATATTTTTTCTTCTATTCCAACAACTTTAAGAAAATTCTATACATTTGGAGCGTGGTAGGGTATTTTTTCCAGTTTTTGTTTTGCATCTGTTGTCTATGTGCAAGACGATAACCCCAGGCAAACTTTGAGGAGAACAGGAGGTCCTTTGTCATTCTATTTAGCCTTAGATTTATAGAAAAATCCTTTCTAGCTTCTCTATTCCTGTGAAACTGGCCAAATGAGCGTATGGTAATTACGCACTTAAAAACAGAGCCTGGTTTGTTTACAGATCTTCTGGCTCTTAAGTTTAAAGAAATATTAAGGAAAAATATATTAATTCCAGGTTTTAAATAAGATGATGACTTTTCTTATGCTGGGACAAAAACTATAACAAGCAAATGAGAAAATAAAACCTGTGATTTCCAAATGGAGTGTTACAAGGTACTGTAATAAGACACCTGAGAGAAATGCTTTGAAAAACACCTGTTTTCCAACACTTGTTGGAGAATATGAATGTAGCATCTGCTTCCGAGTGCCTCATTTATGCTGAGTATTTTCAGCCTCACAGAAAGACAAGGTGAAAAGACATAGTCACAGTTTTCCTAAAAGGAGAGCACAGGCATGCTTGTCCTGTGGGAACAATAATGGCAGACTGAAATGATTCAATTAATTGTCAGTTTGTATCAGCTGAAGGCTTGTTGACACTTAATTGTTTTTCTCTGGTTAACTTGAACTATTCCGTGTTGAAATACCTAATATTCTAAAACAATATTTTTGTTGCCAATTCACTGTTTTCACGTACAATAATAAACCCGCGATGGAAGTAGCTTTCAGTGATAGGTGACACTTTCCACAAGTGTAAAATTTGTTTATAAAAGGTGGCTGAGCATGTGCGAAGTCCTATACTGAACCCCTGCTGCTGCCAGGTCATGCTGGCTCGATTAAACTAAGCTATTTAATGCCATTTTGTAGCCACAGTCCATTAGGTATGAGTTCAGGTACCTGAATCAGATCTCATGCCTCAGCTTAAGCCTGAGGTTATGGATTTCAGTTCTCACATGCAGTCATGTCAGTGCTCAGCTTTCTAGGTAGCTATATCTGAACAAAACTGAGATTGAGCCTGTGCCACAATAAAGGCACTCTAGATGTATATAGGCATGTGGAGAAAAGCGCCATGTTTTACAGGAGACTTCACTAAATGAATATCTACTACAAGGAGATGATGGACTGTACATTTGTTCAAGATCCCATTGCCAACTTGTTGCATTTTGTTGACCTCATGCACACCTCAATGTTTGCCACCCTTGACATGGGACACACAAAGCTAGTCACTGAAATCCAAAATCTGAATGGAGCACTACAGGTTCAGGGGATCACAATCAGGAGGTCTTGCATGAGCTGTGAGGGCAACAATGCCTGGGAGGAGAGTCACCTGCAGAAGCTACTGTAGGCAGAGTGACATGAAGACCTTGGTGCTGTGCTATCAGGTGTCCGCCACTGTGGGATGTGCTTTGCTGTTTTTTATCTTCTTCACTTTTTCTCCCCAACATTTTTTTTGTAAAATAGATGCTGCGTGCAGGGACAGCATACTGGAGTGTCCCTGCAGTGATTAACCTCTTTCAGTGGCACTGCCTTTAGAAAAAAGTGCTATATGCACCCTGAGGGAGCAATAAAGAGTTGGAAGAAGGTAAAGAAGGAAATAGAGAGGAAAAAAAGAGAGAAAGACAAAGATACGGTAGGGTTATCACATATACACATATATAGCTGAGGAAGATAATGAAAGAGTAAAGAGGGTCCCTGGAAAGCATGGTACGTACTGTGATGGGACACCGTGAAACAGCCTATATAAACCTCTCCTGTTTCATTTGTGTTTAAGGTTTTAACTTGGCACATAGTTGTGTGTGTTAAATAATACTTTTTACTGGTCACAGTTGTGTGTTCAATCCTTTTCTACTATTCACAGCATTTAATTTGGCAACCTCATTTTTATTTATGAAAAATTAATTGAAAGAGTCTTTGTATTCATGGGTTCCAGTCTTGAACGATCTGTTAAAATGCCCACCTTCACTTCACTAATTTATTAAAAAATTCATTAAAATGCCTGCTTTCACTGAAACTTCAGATGATTGATTTTAATCTGCAAATGTACAGTGTAAAAATCCCCATACACAGTACAGTAAAATCCCCACATGAAGCATGACAGAAATTTTATAACATTCTACCTACCCCTTAATACACGTTAATCACAATTAAATCTAACACGGAAAGTTGTGCATATTGTTCACAAGTGGCCTTTAAACTTTAGAGGAGGGGTGGAATACATTCCTCATTTTATTCCTACCATTAAATGTAGCATCTCAGAGTAAACTCTTTACTGGCTCATCAGTCCAGCCATCTGCATGCTGCCTTGTTTAATTTCACAAAAGTTGAACAAATCTCAGCAAAGAACTGTTGTAAAAACTTGGGTTGTCTTAACAACCTCTTCCTTTCCACCTCTTATGTCCTTACTTCCTGTCATCTCAGTCCATCACCAAAACCTGTTTGCATCCAACATTACAAAACTGCCCACCAGGGTTTCTTACATGCTGCCTCAACAATGACGGTATAGTGGATGGGATGAAACATGAGATATGCACAGCTTGGCCTCCAGCTCTCCGAATCGCTTTGCCTTCAGGTCAGCCTCCCAGAACAAGTAATATGCAAAATGCCAGATGCAAATACAAGATGTGTACAACACAACTGCAGAGCAAGGGGGCTTTGAAGGCTTGACCAGAAAAAGGAGGTCTGATTTCAAAATGTCCCAGTGCTGGGTGGATGTGAATGACTCCAAGTGAAAGAACGTTAGCCATGGGACAACACTGCATGCACCATGCATGGAAATATCCTTGTGAGTCACTCAGTGGAGTGAAAAAGCTGGACCATATTTCAATTATAAACATGTGCTAAGAATGGAGATGTCTCCTCCAGATGAGTGCCTGAATAATTTACAGCTGCTCTCTCAGTGAGACTCCCCTGAAATGTTTCCTTATATAAATATTAGTTTTTGTAAACTTAGGGGTTGAAAACCATCTGTCCAACTCTAAACTTCTTTGCTTGGCAGTGATGGTAATGTAGCACTTATTATAAAGGGCGATGCCTTTTATGGTAAGAAACACAGGTGTGAGGTGTGAAGGCTTGACTTTCAATGCCTGTTTCTGCTTTTGTCTTCATTAGCTGCTGGTAGATGCTATAAAGACTTGAAAATATGAAGCCATACAATATGATGATGAAACTGTTTGTGGTAGAAAGTTTTGTTTTGAGGAATGCATAAGGGAGTATTCTTAGGAGGAACAAAGTAGACAGGATTAAAAAAATCTTTGGTCTGAGAAATGGCCAGACTAAATACAGATCTGTGGTGTGTGAATGAACAACTGATTGTATTCTCTTTCTTGGTGGTGAAATAACAGTTCTGTATTTTGGAGGAAAGAAGCTTCCATGTTATCAAATAGACATAAGCCACAGAAATAATGAGTATCCTTAGATACAGACCAGAACAGTAGGAATCAAAGAGTAAAGGACAAAAAATTAATATTTATATAATTTTCAGCAAAAAATGAAAAATTATATGCTTACTTTGTGTGCTCATATACTGTGACTATGTCTGATAACTGGAGAAATAATTCATTTAAATGGTTAATGATCATTATTCTCACGCATCATTGAAAAACATGTACAGTGATCTATAATAATTTTTCATACATATGAAGTTTATGACCCTTTAACAAACTTTTCAATAAATTATTCCTAGTATGGATTTCCACAGAGTATAAAATCTTCCCAGCTGTAGTTTTTAAAACCCAGCAGCCTTTCAGCATTGGGAGAATGGTGTAATTTTCTGACTTCTCCAAGCTGTGAGTGTGAAGCATCGTTCTTTCTGGGAAGCTGGGGGAAGAATTATTCCCACTGGATAGGATTGAGCAATGCTTTTGAATAGTCAGTTCATCAAAAATGGAATTTGGAGGATACTAAAATGATTTGTGACATATCAAGCCATAATTTCAGCCAAAAAATTAAAAAAATTGGGGAGGGAAAGGGGAAAGAGGAGCTGGAAAAGTTGAAAAGCAAACCACAAATTTTTATTTTAAGGCTTATCAACAGGTTAGGAAATAAAGAGTGTAAAATAAACAAAAATAAAAAAGTCAAAGAAGAGCTACAGAACCCCAAACAATTCAGTTCAGTCTAACAAAATTTCTTGCTGTTGCTCAGCTGATAAACAGAAAATTCAGATATTCGTGTCGTCCTGCTCCCAAGGGGTTCGCAGCAAGCAGCGTTTTGAGGCAGTTTGTTACCTTGCACAGCCAGCCCATCCCATGTGCTGGGCAGAAATTGTAGACCTGTGGTAACACTTTGTACCATCACCTCCTTTTAACTTCACCTCAGTTGCCTCATTCCTTTTGTTTTATTATGGGCCAGGATTGCACCTGTGACTTGCCTTTGCGGAAGGACAAACCTTTTGCAAAAACTGCAGTGCTCCCATTCTTCTCTTTCCCAAAAGCTGTTCCAGAGTCTATCAAAACCTGTGCCTTCGGGGTTGGAGGATTAATCTAATCAGTGCTACCACCTTTATGGACCTGGACATGGAGAGTCACACCCTGGACATTGTAATGCTACCCTGAAAATATATTTCTGTACAGAGGAAAAAAGGATGTTGGCTTTTTCCACAAAAGAACTGAAACAACTTACTGTGCAAACTTGGCTAGTGAGTGTAGTTTTCTTGGCAAATATGTGGTTTTGAAGATTTGGACTGTTTTTCTACATAGTTACTGATGTCTGTACGGCAGCCTGAGACATGTTTGCACCACTAACTGTAGAAACTGCTTTTAACTTTTACTGTGCTTCTTCCTTTGGTGGCTTGAAACATGCAAATATACTCACTCACCAACCCTCTTCTGTGCTGGATTTGACAGAAACTAGTTCTCACTTCCCCCCATCTTTATATGGGCAAGGTCTTCTTCTTTATGCTAAAAAGAAATTCAGATTTGTAATACAACTTCATTTTCATATAGTGGCCCATTTGTGGCGTGGGTAAATCCTTGTTCTGTAGATCAGCAGCGCTTCATGGTTTCACCTTCCCCCTCAATTGTCCATGTCGAATGTGATGGTATGGGATGTCTGGGTTCAGACTGCTCTTTTTGTGCAAACATATAATTTGACAGATCATTGCAGATATGGTGCTTCAGGGTACTGTGAAGAATTTCCTGGTAGCTAAATTCTATTATGATATTTTGCAACTCAACCAAAATTTATGCCCAGCAAAACATTGATATAAAAACCTATTTTGCTGATGTCCACATGCTACTAATGGTTCTTGCTTTTACTGATGTACTGCAGGTTCTTTTATCCTGTGTCTGCCTGGAAGCTTATTTGTGAATAACAGCTCATTCAGTTGTTTATGTAAATATAAAGTTCAAATTCACTTTAGAAAGCAGTTGGTTCAGAACTAAACAGAGCTAATAAGAGCTATGATGGTTTATATTAAATTATATTGTTACCAACATATCAGGTCCTGAATTTGAATGTGAGGTTGCATGTGTATAGAGACATATTGCATACTAATTTCCTCCAGATATGCCCTTAGAGGGATAATAAATCTTTCAATCCATCCAGAACCTTTACTTTAAATGCCTGCAATTTTTCATCTTGATGGCAGTGGGTATAATCCAAAGCCCAGTGAAGTCAACAGGAGTCAGTTCGTCAAGTGTTTGGAATGTAGGCCAAGGATCTGTCTTGCTATTTTTTTTAAGGCAAGTTATTCATATGATAACCAAGCAAGTCCATCATCATTATTTTGTTCAAGTCTCTTACTGGAACCCAATTCCTATTATGAGACCATAATGGTTAGGTTTTGTTTAAGCAGGAGAATACAATCTCTACAATGTGCCTTTGGTGTGAGCTCAAGGTGGCATTTATGTAGACAGAAATCTCACCACAGTCTCGTGAGCATTTTGTGGGTATATGGAATGGATGGCATGCAATAGGTGAGAAAAAGTACCTCTAGCTGCCCATCCTGCAGTCTCACAGGCTTTTTCTGTTCCGAAAATTATTAGCCTCTATAAGGGATATTTCCATTGCATATGCTTGAGACCTGTTGAATGGACAGAGAAGACTTATGGAAAATTTTCTTTAGAAAATTCTTCCTAGCATATTACTGAAATATAGTAGTCCCTACAACAAATTTTCTGAATGCTATACAACAAGGTTGGCTTTGTTTGTATATGGTTGCCATTTGCACAGAAAGTCTTTGTTAGTTGTCAGCTACTCTGAGTGAAGAGTGTATGGTATTTCACAAAATCCCAAAGTGACATGCTGAATGAATACTGCTGAACTGAGACAGGACAATCACCTTAAAGCTGTGGCAGAGCTCCACAGAGAAAAGATTTACTAGGTCACCTAGTCTGTGTTCTTCTCCCTCCCAACAGGGAATATAAGACATCGTGCAATCCTATTTTAAGTGTCCAAAGCAACAGATTTAAGCAGCTTCTGCAGCTTCAGAATCTTCTTTCATTTATTAGTTTAAGCTCATCCCGTTGTGCCTAGTTAATTCTTGCTGTAGCATCTAGCATCATCTTGCTTCCCTGGCTACTTCTTTGTTTCAGCATATGTATCTGCCAAATTTTGAAGTGCAGCTGATATTTATTTAGCAAGGAAAATAATTTTGAGATTATGACCCCTTAGCCTATCCACACTCTTGTTCTCTAACAGCTGGATTTTGTTGCAGTCCCATGTTATTCCCCTCTCTCCGCCCTTGTCCTTGTCCTTTCTCTGCGTCTCAGACTCACTTGTAGTTTGTGTTACTTTCAAGCAAGGGGAAGTAGTCCTCCATGACTTGATACCATCAGATCAGGATCTGCCTAAAAATATATGCTATCCAGATACTATGTTGTATAGTCTCCCCCGATAACTAGATTTGATGGAGAAATCTCTAAGTGAAGTTTTGTTACGAACAATAATCATGAATGTTCCTTCAGACTATAATGCTGCTGTGCCTCGTGCATTTCTGTGGCACATTAAAAAATGAAATGGATTGAGTTTCTTGGCCAAAGAGCAATATTTATTAAAAATATTAAAATTAACAAATGAGTACAGTAACATGAGTTCTAGAAATGCCTTCAAGCACTTGATGCTGTTGCTACTCATGCTCTCCTAAATCAAAAGAAAACCATTGCTGTTCTGAACTGCATGCTGAGCCTTACTCCCTCCACAAAAGAGTCCAGACACTGTCATGTAACCTTTTTTGCTGTCCAATTTTATTTGTCATAAGTGATCACCAGATAGAAGAGACATTAGCTAGGTTTGAAAATATTATTTTTTCACACTGTAAGTGCTAGGGCTTTCGAACTGAGTTTTCAACAAGGACTGATCATATCTCATCTTGCCTGTCTTCCTAACTGCCATCAGGATGTTTTTGTTCCAGTTGGCTTTGGGGCTTGTTCTATCATAGCTTAGCATGAGAACATTTGGTTTTGTGTTGAAAGACGTTGATGCTTTAAAGTTTCGTGAGGACAGCAATAGCAGCCGCCTCTGCTTCCCTGCCAGGAGACACATGCCCAGCAGGTGCCCAGACCCTGAAATGTATCTTGGGGTTAGAGAGATATCCAAAAACTTTCCAAACATCAGGACAGAGAATTACTGGGTGGTTTAGCCATTTCAGTCACAGATACTTTCTAGAGGGCCCCTTTCATGTTTACACAGCTTATGTGACTTTCCCTGAGTGAAGAAAAATGGCTTGTACATCCTTCTGTTACCTGAAAATATATTCATTCCTTTAAGCTCAAAAGTATATTCTGATACGCAGTGTAGTTTACATATAATGATCTGCCTATAATTGTATCTTGACCCTGTGGTATTATAAATTCAAATTTCTGCCTGGCGTCCTGCAGCACTTTCAGTCACCGATTTCCTTAACCGGACACTCATTGCTGCTGTCCTTATTATCAAGGTCTGTAGTGTTCCACTGACTTCCAAGATACTTTACAGTAACTCTTAGCTCTGCTCTCGTCAGGTCATCTGTATTTTTCTGGACTTTCTCCTCTCACTGACTGTATATTTTGGCAAACCTTTTGTATTTCTTAAGTGTTCTGAAGTTCTTTCCACACATTACTTCCTGCTGTCTCTCTAGTTTACCACTGCAGGAATGGTGACCGATCATTGAGCTAGATTTATTTTTTATGTGTTTTTTCTTTTCCTCTTTTGTATTACTTTTGTAGGAGAAAGAGTTAAATAGTTTTTGCTGTTTTGGCACAAGGGCCACATCTTTTCAGCACTGATTCTGTAGATGATATTTTGTGTATGGCATATCCGATCATAATTTTCATGAACTGAGCTTTTGTCTTTGGAAGGTTAGAAGAGAAGCAGCTATGCCAGTCTGCTAATTAAGCCAAGGGCAAGTGTCTGTAATAGCTGACCTAAGTGCCATGTTGTGCTGCATATTGTTATGCTCTGAGAATATTCTTTATTCAGAGAGTCAGGGTAGGTGAATCAATAAGGGTAATACATATTAAAAGATATACCCTGCAGGAAAACATTTTAGATAGTTGTAGGTAGATTACAAATCAGCAGGATACAAATGGAGCAAAAGACAGTCTGTAGGATCTAATGTCATTTTGCAGTTACCTAACTAACCAAATTAAATAAAAATAGGCCATGTAGAGTTTAGGTACTATTTTGCCAAATGTTCAGCCTGGTACAGGGTCCTTGACACAAAGGTCTTGCATGGGATCATGAATGTGACAGAGGCTAGGGTGGGATTTTACAGAATGCCAGGGCTCTTTCACAGTAGCAGCCAGTGTCTTTGCTTTGACCATGTGACAGCATGTCCTGCACTCAGTTTTCTACAAGGTACTGGATGTAGCCTGAGAGTAGCAGCACAGGGTAGCAATGAGCTGCTCATTTATTAGGGTAAGAAGAAGAAGTCCAGCACAGCACCCTCTCCTCTCTGCTCCATCTTTCCATGTTTCTGCTCAAGATTCCATGACTCCTGTTTATTCAGAGAAGGACCCTTGCTCTCCAAGTAATTTAAAAAAAAAATACGTAGAGAGGAATGCGATTACAGTAAATGTAATTCATCAGAAGTGATAGGGAGAGAGCTGACTACCCAGCATGGTAAAAGGCCACTGCATTTTCTTAGTTATACAATATCCTAGGATAACAGAAAGTGTTTCTGGAGTATCTCAAGAATCTGGAGTATTCTGTCTTTTAGAATTCTTTATTTTCAACTGTTTTCCAATTTGCCTTTCCTCCACCTCTGAGCGAAAAATAAAAATAGATTAGAGACATCTTTGCTTTCCATGGGGGTTGGAACTGGAACATGTCAGCATGCTTTTTACCCACTCCCAGCATTTCTTTCATTCTTTCCACAAGTCCAGCACTTTCTCCGCTTTTCAGAATCCTTCAGACTAAAGCTACACGATGGTAGGTATTTTCGTACTTCAGGGCTTAAAAATAGAAGCAGCTTTAATGAAGCCAACATGCTCAAAGAGCAAACATTACTTTTTCTGATATCCTTAAGGGAAGTATACTAACCTAAAGTTTGGTCAGTGTACTATTTGTAAATAACCACGCGAGTTGTTTTGCATGGAGTAGTTCACTTTCTGGTCAAAAATCTTAATGTATTTGTGAAAGAATATCTACTAACTTCCAAGTCACTTTTGAAAGACTGTATTATTGCCAGTTTATGTACATGTCCTACTCATGTTAAAAAATAAGTCACATGAGTCACAACAACCATGTCAGTGGTTATAAAGAACTGCCTGATAGGGGGTTGTTTCTGACACAGTCTGAGCCTGAAAATGCAAGGGCGGCACACTGTTGAGAAAGGGAAACGTGAACCAATAGGAGCTGTGTTTTCTGAATTAGGGACTTTGGAAATAAGGTGCTGTTGGACATCACCATATGCCCAAGAGTCAGAGCTCAGAAGAAGTAAACGTAATTGAAACATTTAAGAGCTGGTGTTAAACTAAATCCAGCTGTCTCTGTGGAGAAGTCTATTTTGAAATTAAAGGTCTACAGATTTTCAGTATCACTCAGTTCCAAAACTTCCAAAAGGGTTGTTGATGTAATAAATATATTAAAACAATATGGAAATGTCTTAAGGCCTACTGTTCAATGAGAAACTTTCTTGAAGAACAGAATGCATAGAAATGATTGCTGCATTTTCAGTTTAACAAAGGTGAGGTTGAACAAATCCTTCTCGATGTTATCTTGTTATCTGGGTTGTTTTCAAAGCAACCATAGCAAACTGCATATTGGCCTAAAGGAGAAATATATCCTTTCTAGCAGATTACATTGAAAAGCAGTTGCTTATTGCTCTTGTAATAAGATTTGTGTCCCTGTCCCTTGCTCAGAGGTGTGTTGAGAGCAGTACTCTCTAACATAAATGCTGAAGAAAGTATAGACCAGAGTCTGCTTTAGTCTGCAATTATGCCAACGCAGTAGACCTGTGAAAAGTCTCACTCTCATTTTCATATTTCCTCCAAAAGGTGGCTTAAAAATAAGCAAAACCAACAAAAGACATTCTTTATCATGTTTGTATGAAGCCCCCAATTCCTTTAATTAACCGCTGTATAGATCAGGGTACATACAAATAAGATGTGTGGTCAGCCAAGGCTTGGAGTCTACACAGAGACATTATTCCTGTGATGCGTAGTAGCCCAAAAGTGTCTTGTGTGAATATGATATGTTTACATGCTTGTCCAGTGACTTAGCACTCAGCTAGACTGGAGCTTGCTTAGAAGATAGTCAGTTGTCCATATCATAATCAAAACAAATAAAAACAGTATCTGGCATTGACTAGATAATTACAAAGATAAGTTCATGTCTTTTCCTTAACACACCAGTATCTTCTCTGACCTTCATGCAATGCGTAACCTGAGCAGGTAACAAAAAGTTTCCACTTTTTATTTCAAAATTTGGAAAAAGTGTGGTTACGCTACTTTGAGTCTGACACTGGATGCCGTAGTTTGGGAAAAGCAAAAGATAATAACAGTGGGAAAATTAGACAACCACTTCCTTTATAACTTGTGATAAGTATGCATTAAAATAAAACTGTCATAATAATTAATCCTGAATATATTTATCCCAATTAAATATTGATTATGTGCTACATTCCTTACCCATTACTCCTGGAATTTGAAAGAGTATTTATATCAAAATATAACATTAGAATCCTTCCTTCAGCTATAACACATTTTAAATAATTTTCTGAATTAAAACTTCCTCTACTTTGCCACTGCAAGTTTATTAAACAATGTGTATTCATACAGGAGAGAACTGGCAAGGGAGTTTTCCATACAAAAGGTCTTTTGTGTTCTGTTTTTAATATGTATTTGTACCTTAGTGACAGCAATAAAATTGTATACATGGTCAAATGCAGAGGTTCAGCCAGCAATTTCTCTGGGGGGTGGACCGTTTTCTTGTACTTGAGAAATTGATGATGGTACCCCACATCTCTCACCAACAATGATACAATGCTGGTCTGCAAGCATGTGAAGGAGAAGGTGCTCAGCTCCTTGATCTGCACTGATAGAACTTCAGACCAAGTATCTCTATGACCATAGGCACCACTGATCTTTAGAAAAAAAGTAGTTTGGCAATAAGATAATTAATTGTATAGAGACAGTTTCCAATACACCTTCCTAACTGCAGATGAATAACACTCCTAACCAAAGGTTGCATCCAGATTATCATACTTAATAGCTGTTAATCAACTTATTTTCTGTGAGTATGACAAATATTCTTGTGAGCTCACTCACACTTTCAGCCCTTAATAATCTAGTGGCAGTGGATCCTTGAAATTTTATCTTGCCTGGAGAATGTATTTTCTTTTACTGGTTTTATCTCTGCTGCGTAAAATTTTTTTTGTATAACTTTAGTGTTGGGAGAAATTCTTAATTATTCCTGTTTCCTTTCCTATTCCCCTAGCATGCATAATTTGCTATTATGATGTTTGTCACTGATTTCTTGCCCAAGTGGGAGAAACTGCTCCATACTCATCATCATGCTCATAACCTTGTGCTCTATCTTTCTAGTTTTATTCTCTTGCATACTGCAAGCAGTAAACAAGATACGAGTACATGACAATATTATACAGTAGATTATCAATGATTTCTGGTTTATTTTCCATCTCTTTCCTAATAATTTTGGACACTATTCTCCTTATACTACATGATTTCTGGTTTATTTTCCATCTCTTTCCTAATAATTTCGGACACTATTCTCCTTATACTACCTTCTTTAAATTTCATGGTTTTACTGTTTAATTTTAACCTACTTAAAAATTAATTTAAACATATTACAGAATTAATATGGTGGTCTCTCTCAATACTCTTCCTTCTTAAAGTTAGAAAATTTAAAGATGCAGATCAGGAATGTTTATGTATAGGATTATTCTGCGTTCAGGGTATTGAATAAGAAATTACCCACTGTCCAGCTACCACAGATTGTAATACATGCATTGGTCAGTGCTGTGACTAAGACTGCATAGAGAACTGTCCCTCCATGGAGGTGTGAAACCAGAAATCTGTCATAGGACCAAATTGTCAGATGTCAAGACACTGAATGGAGCAGCTTTTTGTTGGAGTTATTGGCTAGGAGTAATTGTTGACCAATATGTGACACAAGGAATAAAATAAACTAAGAAAATAAGTGGAGAAGGGAGCAAGTAGTCTGTAATGCAGAAACACAGCTGGAGCACATCATTATCTGCAAGCAACATGTGTCAGTCAAAAAGAAATAACAACCAGGAAGTGGATTTAGTTAATGACATATATGACATTTTAAGTGCCTTAAGGCAGTAGAAGAAGTCAATTGTAATACTGAATGCTAATGTGCTTCTCGAATACCTTAAATAAGAATGACAGGTTTTCAAAGAATGGGCCAAAGAAGATGAACAACTGAAGAGGCTTTGATGGATCTGAGGTGGAAAATCAGTGTTTCTTACACTACTAGAAGCAGAGTCCCCGCAAAAAAGCTCAGATCATGGCTATGACCTTGATCAAACCACAAGACGGATTTCTGGAAACTGAAAATTGTTAATTTCTTACAAAGCAACTCAGGATACTGAAGAAAAGATAAATCATGATCCAGAGTGATGTTTATGGAGTGCAGATGATGCTCTTGAATATTAAGAAATTGCACAGAATTTAAAATATTTCCATTGAAGGGACCTGAAGCAGGAAGCTAGCAGCCTCAAAAAGCAGCACATGAACATGTACATCCTGTGGCCAGCAACAATCACCACTGTAATTGATAGTTTTTGGAAGAAGATGTAAGAATTGCAGTGGATTTTATCATGTTGCCAGAGGTTGCAAGTACCAGGAGAATATGAATATACAGCAAGGACAAAGAGAATGACTACAGAGCCATTAGCTCAGAGCTGTTCTTTGTTGCAGTAATGGCCAAGGTAGCAGCAGAAGATGAATGAACTGTCAGCCTGAAAACAAATGGAACATTTTTTAATTTTAAGCTGGACACGGGTGCTCAAGCCAAGGTGGTACCCAGAACAGCGATATTAACTCTGAGAAAAAAAAAAACAAACCCAAAACAGGTAAAGCTTGGGTTTACAGCAGTGAATGTACGTCTGCTGACAGTGTCCGAGTGTTAAACATAAAGAACAATTGGAAAGATACATGAATTACGACAGTACATCAGAATGAATGCATATCTATTGTTTTAAAGCATGCCCCCTCTGTTCTTAAAAAGGGGAGTATAGGGGGGTTGGATGCGATGATCTTTAAAGGTCCCTTCCAACCCAAACCATTCTGCGAGTCTATGATTCTAAGACAAAGGACCAATGCAATCGCACACCATCTGTCTTCCAGAGGTGAGAAATGCAGAGCTAGGTTGGAAGTGCCACATCACTCTACAGCCCCGTTGAAAGTTTCAAGGCAAATACTCAAAGATCTAAATGCACATATTTCCTGGAGAGTCCAGAGACCAAAAGAAAAAAGCAAAAAAAAAGAAAGAAAAGAAAGAAAGAATGAATCCGAAATTTATACATAGATCCACTGCCTACAAGATAAGATACTAGACAGACTAGGAAGCTATTAAATATTTTTCTGCAACTGGATTCCACAGGTGTTCTCAGAAAAAAACAATAGAGTGGAGAAAGAGACTATGGCATGGTGAATTCATCACCAAAATAAGGCAACCCTAGCAAAAGTGAAGAGACTATTTGCCAGCACATCAACATGATGGCAGAACTGGGCTCATTTCTCCTCTGCTTGTTTAAATTAACATGTAGGAAGGGACCGCCATAGTTACATAAGAAAATTGGAGATGAAGCTGCTGCTCCCTCCTGATGTCTAAAAATATGGTCAAATAGGGAAGATGCTGGGTTAGTTAATATACAGGTATTATATTATATTATATCTGTATTTCTGACAATCAGTGTTTTTGAAAACCTGTGTGGTCTGAGGTTGACCATGATGCAGTGCATGCGGAAGGGCTGCAGAGTGTAGCTCCAAGGAAGCAGGAGAGAGTCCAGGAGTGCTTTCAGAGGCATGTTTACAAAATATGTATAGACATTTAGTAGTTAAGTGAATTAAATAATCAGCAGTAAGAGTGAGTAGATTCAGGGCAAGACTCAATTTCTTGAATATAAATCCAATAGCAAAAATATATGTATAAAGATCTTACACATCGAGTTTATATACATTATTTATCCTAACAATAGGATATTTGCATATGCTTCAGATTTAGAAATCCTTAAATGCATATATTTATGTAGTAGAATATATCAAGTTTATATTTGTATAAATATAATTGTTCATCTAAGTAGTCTTTATGGCATTTTTATTGTTTAACCTTATTGTTAAATATTTATATTATAATGTATGTGTGTATATATATATGGAATTCAGTTGTAGATATGGAAGAGATTTCTCAAGGAACAAAGAAATAGAGAAAAGAAGATGTTTAGTGTGGAGAAGAAACAGGTTTGGGAAAAAGAAGGGGAGTCAGTAAGATGTAAAAGCTGAAATAATATGTTCTCCAAGAGCTTAAAACGAGGCTCCCCAATTATTTTGAAATAGATCCTGAGTCAGCACTCTCAGAGAGGTTTCCTGTTATTACTGCTCCAAGTAAAAAAAAAAGGGACAAAAAAGATACCAGGTCTAAAAATGCGAGTAACTTAGAAAAACAGTAATTTGCCAGACCCATCAGCTCCGTACATTACAGCATCACTGAAGAGTTTAATGACATACATGGATCTTAGTCTGTTTCTAAACTGTGATAATGCCCACTTGCAAGTGCTTTGTACTTTCTTTATACACCTCTATAATTATAATTGTACTTTATACTACATGGCTGGATCTAAATATAAAGGCAAATCAGGTCCTGCTTCTAGTATTTACATAAATATGGTTTCTGCCCTTCTGAACTTCTCTGCACTGCATGTTTCAGGTTGAAATCAGATGACTGAAGCAGGGATCACGTCGGCCCAGGTGATAATAATGGGCACGCAAGAAGGCGCACAGTCCCCCGTTTAGTCAGTTAATGAGAAGGTGCTATATATCTCTTGTTAGAGGCTGAAAAATAAATTATGTTGACAGAGGATTATTTCCCCACATTTGTTCCTTGGGTACTGTGACTATTTTAGGCAGGGCTAATGTGTTGGATTGTAACTCAAATTTGCAGGCAAGTTCATTACCCACCATTTAATCTTTAGAATTATCTACACAAAAACTACCTCACAAAGGGAGCTTAGGATAAATGAATGAACTGGGTTTTTTTATTTTATTGTATTTGGTAGACTAATTGCTCCATAAAATCACAACCTGGATAAGTAGGTAGAAATTTGGGCTGAATTTATGAAAGATAATGAATAATTTCAGATGTACTGTTCCCACTGTGAATATAACTAAATTTATATAATTGAGTGGATTGAAAACCACACTTTGGGGCATGTACATGGTCATTGTTCAGTATTCAAATGTACATTATAATATATCTGTGTCAGTATCAAATTATAGAGAATGAGTCAGAAAAGACATGTTTAAGTATAGAGATTTGGTGTACATACCAGCAAAAGTCAGGTGTCATCTTAAGAGTGGGATATTTGAATACATTTCAGATTTCTCTGTACATATTTTAAGATTCATATTAAATAAATTATATGAAAATATTTTAAAGGCATCAGCAGCCACTGAGCATAAGCAGGATTTTTTTTCTAAAACGACAGTGAGAAATAAAGCAGGCAGAGGAAGAAAAAAACAGTGAGAAACTGCGACATTCAACAGAAGCTTCACAGCAGAATGGGTTCAGTCAGTGGTTGAAGGTATAATATTGTTTTCTTTACCATAATAAGCTTTGTTTCATGTTATTACAATAAAAAGACTCTTCACCATTGCCCTAAGACACAGTACATGTTCATTCCCAGAATCTTGTAAGCAAGTTTTGTCATTAGTCTTTTTAAAGCATACATGAGGAGTTTTCAAAGTCAAGGATAATAAAAACTATAAAATTTCTTCACATGAGATCAAAGTGTGAGCCAGATTTATCTATAGGCATCATTCCAAACATATTTTCATTTTAGAGAAGGAAGACCCACCTTTCTGCCTATAACTTTGTAGATAGCTTATTTGTTAGAAGATTTATGCATTAGTATTGAAATGTACTTGGTCCAGTCAGTGCTATAAATCATTCCCAGATGATTTTTAAGGACATATTTTAACATCCAAGAAGAATAAGGTTTTCCAGCTCTAAGAGATCTCAGTTCTGCAGCACTTACTGAGAAGGGTCATTTCAGCAAAGTCACAGTAAAATGCTGCAAGTTTTGATTCAAATGGACTAATTGACACAGGCTAAATTCTCACCAGTTCCACGCAGTAGGAGTAAACAAAATTTGTTGCAGCAGATTCATGTGAAGATAGAAAGATAAACTGCTTTGACCTTAGTGAAGGGCAGCTCTGGCATCCGGCTGTGAGACTTTGTCTGCTGTTGCCGTAGGGCACTATGAGGCTGGGGCACCTCGGAGCCGGCACTCAGATGTGGTTCTTCCTCAGCTGGTAGCAGAACAAGGCACATCTACTGCTTTCTAGGCCCTGTGTCAGGGTTTTTCCCTTCAGAAATTTTGTAAACAAGCTGTTAGGTAAGATGCTTACCAGGACTGGGCCACATTTGTCAGCTGTCAAGGCAGAAGATGTCTTCAGGTCTATAACAGTCATCTCGGTACTGAGGTTTTTTTTGATTTTTCCAGGTCTCCAAGAAAGCTGCAGAAAAGCTTCATCATAAACTATTTCTTTTACTGGACTTCGAATCTAACAAGGTGCTCTACAAACAGAGAGACAATGCTGCAGAGCAGGTGTAGATAAGTTGGAGAAGATTCACTCTGGGGGGTCCTGTGAGCCCCCTCATGCATCACATACTGGGGCAAAGACTGTTCGCTTTGATTCTGTCACCGTCAGAGCATGCCCCATGACTTTCTGTATGTGGAGCATCCCAATAACAGCCCCTAAACAGCAATAGCCTCAACTACCAGGTACATTTTTTGACTACGAAGCGTGATAGGTATCATTATTCACAAAATAGATAGCAGATAATCCAGCAGAAATTGGGGAAGGGACAAACAAGTAATTTAAATGTTTAGTGTGTTTAGCATCCCACCCTACCTCAAACAACTAAAGAAACCATGGAGCGATTGCCTTTTGGAGTATGACAGTGGGGTTTCCAATTAAAGGATAAAATAAAGAACAAGGCACATTAAATGTTCAAACTGTTGCCGTAGATCTGTCTTTGTGCAAATTGTATCAAAGGCACTTAGTAATGATACTGAAAAAATGATTGAGGCTGGTTAGAAGAAAATGATTGCAGACCTATATTGCATAGTTTTATTAGGCTCTGACAGATTCACAATGTTTGTGAAACTGGACAACATTTTTAAAAAATTGCTTCAACAACAGAGGTAAAAACTCTGACAGACCATCCAACTACACTGTTTTTGTGAGAAAAAAAGTCAAATTAATTTTTGAACTAGATGTTTAGATGGAAATGCTTATTTTATATTGTTTTAGAACACGACATGAAAACTCCAACACTGGAACAGTGATACTTCAAACATTTACATCAGTTTGGGTTTTTCATTGTTTTGTTTTAATACAGTGTCAACAAGATAACTACTTTTCACAAATTTCTGTTTTGATTTTACCCTTATAGCTTAAGGGATAATTAGGAGACAACTTCCTGGGGGAAGTTTGTCTTGTATTGCTGTGTTTTCTTTTACCCGTTTTCATATTCTATTTGCTATTGGCAAGAGAGTACACAATGAGTCAAACCACTGATCATATCCAGGGCTGTCAGTCTTGGTGCATACCCAGATGGATAGTTCGTATGACCACATCTTAAAGACCAAATTTCCATGTACAATTGTGCCGACACAGTTGTCAAGACGTAGATATACTACTACGAACTATTAACTGTGCTAAAGGTACTGAAGGAACAAACACCCCTCCCTGAAATGCTTTAGAGACAGGCAAGGGAAAGAAAAAGGGGACGAAAAAGTAAAAGTCGGAAACTTAGTGTAAAATAAAGGAAGCAAAAATGCAATAGAATGTAGGAAAGCGCAGCCACCAAAATATGAAAAATCATACAACAATGTGGACTTTATCAAGCACCTTTTAAAAATTTCTCAGGTAAGAGATGGAGATCAAAGTACAGACTTAAACCACAGCCAAGTAATAGTCTTTGATTGACTTCCACAAGACTTCCTGGCAGTGTGAAAGTAAAGGATAGCTAGACTACAATACAATTCTTCATTTCCCAGCATTAAATTCTTCTGGGGAATGAGCTCAGGCATAATGTGCTTTCACGAACTAAATAAACCAATTGCTTTTCCAATATAAATGGAGGAATGCATCACATTGACTGTGGTAGAGACACTCTCTGTACAGTGTGCAATTTCTGTAGCTTGCTTTGGTCTGTTCACGCAGAAGCACTGTTCTTTTCTTTAGTTTTTCAAAACTTTCAAGAGTACAGACTCTATGGGCTCCCTCTACCTTAGACTACTGCTAATCCAAGGAAGATATTCCTTCCTTCTACAACTAGAAATTTCTTTTTACATTAAATGTTCCCTTCAGCTTTCTATGATATCTGGGTTTGTAATTCATTGCTCAGAGACTACTGATACTTGAAGCCAACAGATAGACAGCTTTTGTGTGAATTCCAAAAAGACCTTCAGTCTACTGGAGCCAGGATAGGAACTGTAGAAGTCTATTCAAGATAATAAATGTCAGCACATGTTTCTTCTCCTCGACATCCTCAATTTTATTTGAAATTAAGGCAGACACTTCCAAGAAGTTAAGAATTTTCCCAGACGGCTTTTTCAATAAAGCACTTTTTCTCTTTCCTGTCTCAGTGGATTTCTTCTTTGCTGCCTGGTCCCCCATTTAACCCTCAGGTAGAGAAAAGTGTGTGCTTGCTGTTTTGACACACCCAAGCTTCTTGTGTTTCTGAAAGATTCCCCTAAATTCTAGAGTATTTTATGTATTGTGTTTCCTAAACCCAGTATTAGCACCTGGTTTCTGTATTTACACTTTCTCAGTTTTCTTCTACCTGTTTTCTGGTCTGGTGTAATGCAAGTGAACTGGCTATCAGTAAGGTGTAGCCAAGGAATAGGCAACTCCTGGATGTGAGATCATTGCATCTCAGTCACAGCCATCAAGGAATTTTCCCTCTGTCCTTGGTTGAGGAGACAGGTGATACAAAATATTGCTCTCCCTACATACACCAAGACACCCAAAGATACTGCAATTGTACAAGAGCTAGTAAGCTATGTATGCATAAAAATGTAGGAAATATTTTTCTGGGCAGCTTAAATGTAGCTCTTTGCTACTCACATAAAACAGGTGAATATCCAGAGATGACTGCTACTGGACTCACCCATCCCCCTTTCCTAAGTCATCTCGCCATAGCAGGCTGTTAAGTTCATCAGGCATGATTTCCCCTTTGTAAGTCCATACTGACTGCTCCCAACCACCCTTGTCCTTAAGATGTGTAGAGAAGTTTTTCTGAATTTTTTGCTCTGTCACCTTCCATGGACCCAGTGAGGCTGGCTGGTCTGTAATTCCCCAGATCCTCCTTCTTTCCCTTTCTGAAGATAGGAGTGACGTTTGCTTTCTTCCAGTCCCACAAAACCTCTCCTAACTGCTAGGATATTTCAAAGATAATTGGAAGTGGCCTTGCCTTGACATCCACCAACTATGTGTGTATCACCTCAGGTTCCATGGTCCTGTGCGCGTTCAATTTGTTTGTGTTCCCTAATCTGATCTTATTACACCAAGGGCAAGTCTTCCTTGACTAGACTTTTCCCCTGGTCTCAGGGGACCTGGAATTCCTGAAGGCAAATCTCACCTGTAAAGACTAAGGCTTTCCAAAACCCATCCCTGCACACTCAGACAACGTCTATATGTTCCCCTTATGTGACCAAATCCTGCTTCCACCTCTTCTGTGCTAGTTTTTCATATGTGAGTTCAGTCAGGAGCTCCTTGCTCATTCGTTCAGGCCTCCTGCTAACCTTTCACTTCTGCTCATTAGCATTGACAATTTCTGAGCTTCAAGGATGTCATCCTTGGTAAACAATCAGCTCATCTGGACCGCTCCTCTCTCCCGTACTGTCTCCCGTGGGGTTGTTCCAAGCAGGTCCCTGAACAGGCTAAGTCTGCTTGTTCTGTTGTTTAGTTATTTGCCTTGTTCGCTTCCCTCAGGAAACTGATCTCCACCATCGCTTGGTCGCTGCAGCCACAGTGGCCTCCAGCCTTCACAACCCCAACCAATTCTTCCTTGTTTGTAAATATCAGGTCTATCAGAGTACCTCTCCTCATTGGCTTCTTGATCATCTGTGTTGAGATGATAACAATGTACTCAAGAAACCTAATGGTAGATACTGAGGTGGTTAAAGTCCCCCAAGAAGACCAAGGCCTGTGAACATGAACCTTCTTCCAGCTGTCGAAAGAAGGTTTCATCTAATTCTTCCTGATCAGGGCGTCTGTAGGAGAAACCCAGAACTATGATGTCACCTATGTTGTCTTCCTTCTAATTCCAACATGAGCTCTCAGAGGCTCATCATCCATGCCTATCCAGAGCTCCAGGCAGTCCTGCTTCTCTCTCCTGCAAAGGGCAATTCTCTGTGCTTGCCTTCCCAGCCTGTCCTTCCTAATTCTCTTTGATCAGTTCACACTGACATCAACCAAGGTCCCACATCTGCTAGATAATGAGATCACTTAAACTGCTTACTCCGCTAGGAAAAGGCCAGATATAATATACAATGGCATGATTTGAACACTAATGTGCCTAGCTTTGGAGAAAATAGCTCATTTTTTACAATTGGCAAAACCTTCTAATTGCTATCAGGGAGTAATTCCCGAGAATTTCAAGAATGATGTCTAGTCCTGTATCAGGATGCAGATTGTATAAAATAAGGATGCGTTAAAAAGCCAAGCAAACAACTAAACATATCTGAATGAGGCAGCTCATATTACTCAAGTAAAAGAGGGCAACAATGTAAGTTAACGCAATCCCAAATCAATATTTCTTCACCATGGAATTAATTACCAAGACATATGGCTGGAATTTGAACAAGGATTTTCAAAACGTTACCTGTAATAATAGAAAATGTTCTTGGCAAATGTAATGCTATTTACAGAAGCCTGTTTACCTGCTCCTTACTATGATAACAATTAGGATATAAGACATTTTCAAGTACAAACCACTTCCAAAATCAGATTTTTGTCCACATTTCCTGTCACGGGCTTAGGAGAATTAGATTTTGATTTAGTTCCTTGCTCTACCACTAGCTTTATTTGTGACATCGAGTAAATCACCAGATTTCTCTTGCACTGTAATGAAACATCCTCATTCTTCCTCTGTTTAGGTCACAAATTCTTTACAGTAGGAACAGTCTCTTATTAGGTGAATATACTCTGTGCAGATCAGTGCAGTCAGGATCAGATCAGAGGGCTCTCAGTTTGCAGTAATGCATCTGAGATTTTGCTCATCCATAAAAATAGTGAATTCCTTGGGGCACTTCAAAATAATTTTTTTTGCAAGTTGGCAAATACAAAAAAATGTGATAAAATGGTGATCTGGAAAAAATAATTTATATTCCTAATAACAATCTGGCACAGCATCCTAATGAGTCATTTTGTTAGTTTTGTTCTATTATTTAAATCATTTGGAGCTATCTGGTTATAGCAGGCTTTGTCCATCCTTCTCCTTTCAGTGAAGAAGTGCTCCTCACAGGCAACTGAATAACATAGGTTTATAAGTCACCTGATACATGAGGACAAACCCTAGGTTATTTTACTATTTATGCCCCTATGTAGAACTTCACTGGGTGATGTACCAGCAGTAGATGATTCTAAGTAAAAAGAGGGAAAAATACCTATGAAAAATTAAAACATTCCCCTTTTAAAATAATGCTCCATTTCTGACTTCTTCCTTCCCCAGACAGTACAAAGAGGGATGAACCCATTTATCTCCTGATAATAAAGCTTTCCTAGGGTTGGTCTGCACAAGAAATCTAAGGAAAATAAATCTGAATTAAGTAACACATATTTGGAAATAAAATGTCTCTGCACAGAGCTTTAAAGAGTTTTGACTAATTGGCTTTGAATTCAAAGAAAATTAATGCAAATTAACTGAAGATACAAAGTTAATCTATGTGTAAAAACAGCCCTGGTGAACTGCTGTGCCAAGCTGCAGCGGGTTTCTTCCAAATGGGCAATCAGAACACACAAACAGTAGAGCCAAATACCAAAAGAGTCTCCAGCGTATAAACAACCAGCATGGTATTTTGGAACCTCAAAGCAAGCTCTGTATCAGAGAAGAGTCCTCCATGAAAAACTTCCTTTGGGAGAAAATGGATTCCAGCAGAGTGGACAGATTTCTTTCAGTAGGAAGAAAAGGGCCTTTTCCAAGTATGCAATTATTCTGAATCAGATCTGGAAAGAACCTGGGGGATTTAAGAGGCCATTTCTGTTCAGATACACAGATGCGCTAACAGACATTTTATGTTGTTAAAACCTTCAGACTTTAAAGTCCAACATTCAGATCTCAGAAATTCAGCTGCTGCCTTACTTGAAGGAATTCAAAGCACTGCAGGCACATATTGGGCTTTTTTCAGCAAAATTCTGCTAGTTCTAGGAATCCTTGGAAGCTCCTTATTCTTGCTAGTGCAGAGTGGCTTGATAGCTGTTTCATATATCTGCTCTGTTTGGACTGACAATTTAGGGTCTTTTTGACCTGCCTTGTCTTTTATGGTCTAAGACAGGACACATTCGCAGAAGATGCTTTATGGAGTGAGTCAACACAAAACATCTGTGGTGGGTTATAGTTCGCTTTTCATCACCATTCATGCAAGACCATTCTTTCAAACTTGAAAGATTCAGTACCACGCCTTCTTATATTAATTTGAGATAAAATGTATTGATAACAATAAGCACAGTTACTGGGCCTCAGGTGTCCCCCTCTTTATGGCCAATACTGGTACTATCGGTCAATATTACTCAGCTTCCAGGCTAAGAGCATCCAAGCCGTTACTCCCTCCTTTACTTTCCACTTCCTTTCTCCTGACTGAATGAATAACAACTATATCAAGTAAACTGTAACAGCTGAAGTATGAGGGATTGGAAGCATGCCCAACTTATTCCCTGTACCTTGAGGCTTAAGGCTCACAGAAACACAGAATTACAGAATCACAGAATGGTAGGGGTTGGAAGGGACCTCTGTGGGTCATCTAGTCCAACCCTCCTGCCGAAGCAGGGTCACCTACAGCAGGCTGCAGAGGACCTCCTCCAGGCGGGTCTGGAATATCTCCAGAGAAGGAGAATCCACAGCCTCCCTGAGCAGCCTATTCCAGAGTTCCGTCACCCTCAGAGGGAAGAAGTTCCTCCTCATGTTCAGACAGAACTTCCTGTGCTTCAGTTTGTGCCTGTTGCCCCTTGTCCTGTCACTGGGCACCACTGAAAAGAGTCTGGCCCCATCCTCCTGACACCCACCCTTAAGATATTTGTAAGCATTTATTAGGTCTCCTCGCAGCCTTCTCTTCTTCAGGCTGAACAAGCCCCACTCCCTCAGCCTTTCCTCATAAGAGAGATGCTCCAGTCCCCTCACCATCCTCACAGCCCTCCGCTGGACTCTCTCCAGTAGCTCTTCATCTTTCTTGAACTGGGGAGCCCAGAACTGGACACAGTACTCCAGATGGGGCCTCACTAGGGCAGAGTAGAGGGGAAGGAGAATCTCCCTCGACCTGCTGGTCACACTCTTCTTAATGCACCCCAGAATGCCGTTGGCCTTCTTGGCAGCCAGGGCACACTCCTGGCTCATGGTTAACCTGTCGTCCACCAGGACACCCAGGTCCCTCTCCACAGAGCTGCTCTCCAGCATGTCCGCCCCAAGCCTGTACTGGTGCATGGGGTTGTTCCTCCCCAGGTGCAGGACCCTGAACTTGCCCTTGTTGAACCTCATCAGATTCTTGTCTGCCCAACTTTCCAGCATGTCCAGGTCACGCTGAATGGCAGCACAGCCTGCCGGTGTATTCACCACTCCTCCCAGTTTGGTGTCATCAGCAAACTTGCTGAGGGTACACTCTGTCCCTTCATCCAGGTTGTTGATGAAGAAGTTAAACAAGACTGGGTCCAGTACTGATCCCTGGGGCACACCACTAGTTACCGGCCTCCAACTAGACTCAGGGCCACTGATGACAACCCTCTGAGTTCTGCCATTCAGCTAGTTCTCAATCCACCTCACTGACCACTCATCCAGCCCACACTTCCTGAGCTCCCCTAGGAGGATGTTGTGGGAGACTGTGTCGAAAGCCTTGCTGAAGTCAAGGCTCCCTGTACCTTGTGAAGAGATAGCTGGAAATGAACCTGTGTGTCCCACAAGAGCTCGGTGAGGGAGCGCACCACTGGCAAGCTGGACAGAAGTAGGGAGAGGAATCCCATAGCTTGCTTCAGTGTTGTGGTGTAGGCGCCTGTCTCCAACAGAGATTCAGGGCTGTGAATCCCAAGTTGAGTGATTCCTGAAGAGGAACACAGTGTAAGAAAGTGGCCTGCTTCTCTGCATTTTCTATTGTCCCTCTCTGCTCACAACCTCACTCAGGGAACTGCTTTAGGCAAATAACTCCTCTGCTGTGTATGGGTACTGCAGAAGTATTTTGCCAGATGCCAAAGCACTTGAGTGCTAGGTGCCTAAGAGTTGAGTCATCCAATGCTTATCACAAATTCTTACTCCTTGATGGTGTAAGATGGGCCTAAAGCATCTCCTCTTTCGACCTATGTGCCCGTCTGAGTAAGTCACAGATCAGCAGGGAAACAGGCAGGCAGAACGGGTCCCCCGGGGATAAGGTGAGCACTCCTCACAAGGAGAGCCTGCTTAATCATGTGTAAAATGACTATATCCTGTTACCCAGCTCATTAAATCATTTTACAGATGTGCTGCTACAGACAGGGAACCCGTGGTTCCCAGAACATCACCAACCATCTAATGCAGTGTACACTAACCAGACCCATCCTTCAGCCTTTTGCAGGTCAGTTCAGGTGGGTATTTTAATTTTCCATTGCAACCTGTTTCTCTAGTCTTATTTAAGGCAGGGAATTAGGCAATCTGCAGGTCCCATGACAGGCTTTCTGCATATTTTGCAGAAGCTATAATGCTAGCCCATCATTTGCTGCTGCCTTTTATAGTAATGCTTGGATGTCTTGGATTATTTTGGTGCCTACAGCTAATTGTCTACACATACATATGCCAACAGAATGACTCTCTGGAGGCGATTCAGAACGAGGACTCTGATATGTTCACTATATCAGGACTTGCTCCTTTTGGAACAACACAGATTATATCTGCCTGCCAGTGGAATAAAAGCAGGAACAAACGCAATAGAGAATCAAAATATTTTTTCCTCCATTTTCATTTTTGAATGGGCAAGATAACATCATTTAAAATGGAGAGGATGAAAGGGGGAAAGGAAGGGATGGGGATGGTGAGCAGAGCTCTTTTTCTATTTTCTTTCCTTGACCTTTCTTCCTTCCTAATAGGATTAAAAGCTGATCTGTTCTGCAAAGAACCCATCACTTGTGGCAAGTATGTGCCAGGCTTGTCTAGCATGACAGCAGGTTTTTCACTATTTTCAACACCTGTGTGAAACTATGAATGATTCATGGTTTAAATGATTCGCTATAAAAATATGGTACAGTCTGTCAGCTTATTTTGTGATGAGTTGATATTACTGCAGAGTTGGTTTTATGAATTGGCAGTGCACTGACAACTCAATTTGAAAATAAATATCTCTGAAATTCATCCGGTGGTGCATTTCAGAAAATCAGTCAGTCACAAACTTTGTGCATATTTGGACTCTGGCTTTACTGAATAGGAGATTTGCAGCAATTTCTTATTTTCCCTCAAAGCCACACATTTATTTCCACACAGAAGTCACTCGCATGGTGTGTCTGTGTAAAGAAACAGTTAATTTCTAACATTACCAGTTATTTTTAGCTTTAAATAAGTTCTGTGAACTTTCCAAATATTCCTTTACCTCATTCCAATGCTTCGGGCTACACAGATGGACCAATTCAGAATTCAAGAAGCAACAGCTTGTATCAATCACTTATTTTTTGCCTCTTATGGGATTTCTTGAATTCAATATTACTTTGTCCTTCTCATGCCTTTTTTCCATGTGAGGTGTAGCTCAGTCACAAACTTACTGGTGACTTACCTCACGACCTTCACCATATTTTTGTAGCTTACAAAAAAAGAGTAAACCTAAACAACCAGGAGGAAATAAGTTTCAGGTTATAAAACATTCCTGAGAATTTAGAAAGGTTGGTAAAGATTATTGCTGAAGAGTATGAGTATTAATTTTGGAGGGTCAAGAACTGAACAAGCTTAATCATCTAAGTTTGTCTTGAAAACTTCAGAGATAAACACTTCAGTTCTCTGAATAAATATACATGTGCCTACTTGCACAGTGAAAGAAGTTCCACTAAAATCACTGGAACTCATTTCTTGCATTGACATTTGCAGCCCTGGGGTTTAGGAAGGCTGTGATTAGAAAATATATAGACAAAGAGAGTAACTTGTGGCAGGGGAACCAGGGTGGCCAAATGCCAAATGTCAGGGCAAAAAATGAAGAAAGCCCTTAGCAATATCGAGAGTTTCTAATAAAATGCTACTTACTGTGTAGTCTTTCTTTTAAAAGATTAATCCCTTGAAATAATTGTTATTTTGTGAAAAATAGAAGAGGTGCTGGAATGGAGTATGTATTGCACTGGCAAAACCACTATGACCAGTGCCTTCTCCTGGGTGAAATGAAAGCAGAGAGATATACGTTAGATCAAGAAGCTCAGCTGTAGCAACAGAACTTTTTTTTAACTCAGCTGATAGCTGGACAAAAGAGGTGAACTCTATATTCCCTCCAAATCAGTTGATCTCATTAAAGCTGAGATTTCACACCAGGTCTAAAAAGTGTTAGACAATGTGTCTCCCAAAAGTGAAAACCTGTGATTTTGCTTTAAGTATGGCTGCTGTCTCCTGGACCCAAAACTAGGCAAAGCACCTTAAAAAGCCATGAATCAAATTGAAGAGACTTTTGGAGAAAAGATTCTGGGGTTAGTCTTGGGGCCATTTTTTTTAAAACTACTTTATTAATGGTAGAAAAGGAAAACTAGTTAAAACACTTGCAAATATATGTTAGAGAACAATTTTCCATTGACAGGGAATCCAATAGAATGAATTTACTTTTCCAAACCCAGCATCTAAGGGTCATGTACAATTGCTCTCTGCATTGCACAATGATAATCTACTATAAATTTAGACTCTATCAAAAGCCACAAGCAATGAAGTCAGATTGTTATGCAGTACTGTAGCATCCGCTAAAATCACCAGAACATGAAATAATGCAGTTGGAAACCTCTGTCCTAGAAGACTGCATTACACAAAAAACGGCTTTCATTAGTTTTTAGCTTGAATCAAAATTCTAGGCTCCATTTCTTTGTACAATGTAAGATGCTCTATTTACATCCTCTGACCATTGTAGAAGTGTCGTTATTCAAAATATTCATAAACTGTACTTTTTAAATGCTCATCGGTCAGCTAAATTAAAACTAATTTTCCCCAAGAACCTGTAAAGCATCTCTCATTCCCCAAATTTTATCTTCATGCCAATATTTCATCTTTCTACTCCAGTCTGTTAAGGATGTACACAAACTGGGTCAATGTTTGCTTGTTACTGTTTATTTCTTTGTTTTTTAAATAAAGGAGGAAATGAATTCTCCCCTAGCTGTAGCTTTAAAAATCAACATGTTGAAACACTCATCATTACTTGGTAATTTTTTTCTACTACTGAGAGAAATGTACAACTGCTGAAAATTTTGGGAAGTTTAAAGTGTAAAGATATAGACAATTTTAGATATAGCTGTCTGTTTAAAATACTTTCCTCACTTGGAAATATTTGCTATGCAATACAAGTTATCAAGGTGTTACCGTCATTCAGATGTACATGTTTTATGTTTCATACTCTCTTGCCTGTGCATCTTGCCTAGGCAATATGAAAAGCTTGCTCTCCTGTGTTTGTCGTCATGTTTTCCATGTAATGGTTAATGTTTTCCAGCAAATAACTCAGCGAGACCACAGTTTGTCTTTAAAGTGAGCTAAACTCGCTTCTGCCAAAGGTTTAGAGGAATTATTCTCTGTTGTGCCACACTTTTATTCTTGCTTGGTGAACAAATGAACCTTGAGCTTCATGTAATTGTGCTAGAGATGCTGAGCATCTTATATAAAATAGGATTTTTTGTCCTGATCAGAAAGCACAGCCTGGAATATGTCCCATAAATTCTGAATTGGTATGTTCCCAGAGCTCCATGCATGATGTCTATCCTTAATTCATGCCATTTCTTCCACATCAGTCATTAAGGTTTTAATTATCATGAGGCAAATAGTGCCCCCTAAAAAACAGTAAAACCTTTATTTTCTCTTAAGGCAATCATACCCTTCATGTTTCAGATGACAAATTGAGCCATAAATTGAATTTAAAACCCATGGGCAAAATGTATGCGTTTGGAATCGCTTTGAAATAAAATGGGCAATAGTCATTCCAATTGGATTGGGTATTTGAGTCCTCCAAGCAGATTAAAGTAAGTTTTTCTGATTAGAATTGCTGAAAATTTAATATCTTAAGAGGGAATGGAAACCATACTTTGCTGGCAATGCAGTTAACATATATCTTTGATATATCTTTGGAGACTATTGTCCATAAACATCTACACTGTAGTATTGATTATTTACTTATGAAAGTCAAAATTATGTAAATCAAGTGATGTTAGTAACATGAATTCAGCGGTGTCCTAAGGCTTATTTCTCTTTTTTTTAGAAACCTGGGCAGTTGCTAATGCAGCCTTCAAGGTATTTCTCTCCTTCCTTCCTTTCCTCCAAATGGTAACAGTCAGATATTTGTTTTCATTCTCTTTCTCGTTAAGTTTTTGTCTCGTAGCTGCTTTGTGCTTTAAATCAGAGTGCTGCAGGGGCCACAGTGGCAGGGGGTCCCCATGGCTGGGCGGGCCAGGGCAGTGGGGAACTGGGGATCAGCCCTGCTGTGGCATCACTGTAGCAGGGACTGATGGCCCCAGGAGTCTGAGGTAAGGAGTCCTGGGCTGTGGGCAGGGTGGGGAAAGGGCCTAGTGGGGGGCCCTTTTATTTATATATTTTTAAAAATTTTCTTTGATTTTTATTATTTTTTATTTTTATTATTTATTTTTATTTTTATTATTAATTTTTATTATTTTTGTATTATTATTTTTTATTATTTATTTTTTATTTATTTTCCTGGGCTTTGAACAAGACTCTCAACTTACAAAAACACCTAATGATGAACATGATTTTCCCGTTGGGGGACACCTACACTTTAAGCACAATATTGTGAACAATAAATGGCCAAGGCACAATTTGGAACAAAAATTTCGTGCTGAAAATCTTGATTCAGTATTCACAAAATCTTGATTCAGTATTCACAAAATAGTAACATTCTACTGGTTCCTGCAATCTTCCAAATAATGATATTTTAGACGAAACAACAGATTCCTAACCTTACTTTAACAAAGGAATAGAAAAGCTGTCTACTCAGCTCAAGGGGAAAAACAAGAACAAAGAAAATGCTCACAAAGACAGAAGTGAACAAGACTAAGAAAAGACCATCTGCTTTTGTATAATTTTTGACCATGATTTGATGCAACTGTAACACAGAGTTCTTTCTCTCAGTAGCACCAGAATCTCCTGGTATCCCTAAAGTTAATGAAAACACAATTCAAAGACAGTCCTGAGGTCAAAATGTTACAGGATTTTTCTTTCTGTAGCACCACCAGTTACTGCACAAAGGTTTCCCAGAAGTCATTAGTATTTTAGAATTCAATTTAAACAAGAAAAAATAGAGTAAAAGTTCACAGTCAAGTGCTGCCTGTAGCTTATGACCAGTTCAAATACAGCTTTTATTAAAACAAAATCGATCAAGTTATGCTACTCCTACCTGGAGCCAGGAAAAATACTTTTGACAATTAGTTAATTTATTAAAGAATGTACTAGGTTCTTCTAAATATTCCCAAATTCAGATTTTTCCTGGAAAAAAGGGAATTATTCAAATAAAAACCCTAAATAATTTCAGTAAAACAGACTGGAGAACAAGTGATAGAGGGAGTCAAGGAAAGATGGGGGACCTTAGGTCATATTCATATTGCAAGAAGGGGATCTGACTTTAAGCCTGCTACCTTAGAGTTCCTCACCATGCAAATATGATTCTTTTTTCTTCTTTACATTTTTAATAAAATGTGCGAGCAATTGTTGAAAGACTGTGAGTTCTCCTTCTGGTTGGGGAATTTGAAGGAAGACCATGTCAAAATTCTGATTTGATCTAGTATGTGGTGACCCTCCTCGAATCTTCCAAGACACAAGTTCATATCTCCTTTCCCAGGCTAGGGAACTGGGAACACACGGTTAAATATTAAACAGATTAAAAAAACCCCAACAAAAACACCCCAAAAAACCCATCCCCTTTTTTTAATTCATAAACTTTGGGTTTTGTTTCCTTTGCATTTCTTAAAAGCAGCAGTTAATGCAACATTTTATTTCAGGTTAAGAAAGAGTTCTTTAAAAAAAAAAATGAATGACTGTGCTTAATTGTTTGGTTTTCATTTCAGTCAGACAGAGAGTAAGAAATATTTCTTTGGATCAAGCTACTTTTTTTCCTCCTGCAAATATTCTGATTTCATTGCTGAAGTGTTTTTCACACAACTTTATGTGGTCTATATAGTGTTCTGCTGGACATGCCTTGTGAGTTTTATTCACCTGAATTTGAGTAAGAAGCTCAAAGGATGAGCCTTCACTAGGCAGTTCAAATCTGATATGAATATTTATTTCTGAGTCAGTTCTATTCACGAAGGGAGGTGAAGGTCTTGAAGGAAAGCTGGTTTTAAGCTTTCAATCACAGCATCTTCTGCAGTGGGAGGAGAGGAGATTTGCTGCATTTCTTCCCACTGGCTCTTCAAGTAATATTTCCAATATTACAGAAGCATGAAGCCTGTGGCCAGCTCCCTGGCAGGGTTAATGGGAGCAGCAGCACTGATCCTGCGTAGACATGAAAGGAAGTGGGACTCTTCCCCTGCACAGCCAGTGGGAAAACAGTTCCCTGTGGACAATGAGGCCATCACCTCTGGTCTTCAACACTATTGCACACTCTTGCTTCTCCCCTTCTAACAAGCACAACCTTCTCAGTCATTGAAATGCTGTTTACCTCTGAGGAACTCTTTCTGCAACGCCACTGATAGACCAGATCAAAGCCTAAGGAGCCTCTTGCAGAGTGAGCTCTACTTCTCGGTGGTCCCACACACAGCCCTTCACTCATCAGCTTTTTAGCAGGCTCTTTTGCCTGGGGAAAATCTTGCAAAAACTGCATCTCCTTCCCTCCAAATACCCCACCATTTTATCACTCTCTGGTCATTTGAGGAAGGAATAAATTTAGTTTTGCTTTTATTGAAGACATTCACTGTACTCCTTTCAAGAGGCATCAGAAAATATCTGTTGAATGGGAAATGCAAAGCCTGTGCCATTTCAAAGGATGAATTTCAGACAACAGTTGCAGGTGATTCTGTATTTCTATCACAAATTTTTTTTTACATATTTTAAAAGATTAAAGATCTGCTACTTAGGAGCTTCATTCCATAAAAGTGTGCCAAAACCATGGTAAAAAAGGCAGATGTGGAAAAGCTGTCAAGAACAGAGATTTGATTCACACAGATGAAATTTAGAATTTTATATTAAAGATCAAGTAGTAAAAGATAAAGATTTTTGTCTTGGGCGAAATTAATCTTTCACTGCAGCATCATGACTGAAAAAATCCCAAGAAGTTATTTCACTATTTAAAACAAGATCTTATATAAGAATTGTATTTTTTCTTCTATGAAACATTTTCCTTGTAATGTTGGCCAATGTGATATTTAGTTTAAATTTATATGTATTTGTGGACAAGTTTCAGTATTTGGTACAAAAAACTAAAGTAAAGCTGTAGTATTGGACTTTATAACAGTGTGTAATACAACAGTGACCTGCTCTTCCAATGAAGTAGAGGAGGTGACACTTCCCATAACCATAGCAGGAGCCATAAATTGTTAGAGGCTGTGGTCATATTCAGTTTAGTAGTAGAGAAGACTTCTTCGATTTGAATCGTGGAATAATTTAGTTGAAAGGGCCTTCTGGAGGCTATCTAGGCCAACTTCCTACTCAAAGCAAGGCCAGCTTCAATGTTAGATCAGGTTTCTCACAGCCGTATTCAGCCAGTTTTTGAACACTGCTTGCGTCACAGTCTTCCCTCATCTCCATTTTCAGACACAGTAGGATGCTGAATTGGGTGAAGGTTTGGTTTGACCCAGTGCGTCTGTTCTTGCATTCTGGTTCAAAGAAGTGCCATTTTCTTGGTATTCTTAATACAGCAGTGTTCTCCGAGGAGCAGAGGAGTGGTACCTGACTTGTCTTGCAAGTGCTTTTTTCTTCTTAAAAGCAGCAGAGCAAGGAGGTTCTGCAGATTACTTGCTCTCAAGGGGTTTCCTGTCTGCAAATGATCATTTTTACATGCATGCTTTGTGACAGAAAGATAAAAAGCTGAAGCATAAGCTTGCTTTTCATGGGTGAAGTAGTAGGTGGTAAGTGGGATGAGGCAACGGATGTTCAGAGCCTGCAGCATCTGAGGCAGTTTCCCCTGTACACTTAGTGCAAATCCCATATTCTTGTTTAAAAGGATTATTTTTTCTACTCCCTCTTTTGGAAGACTGTTTCAAAACAGTCCCCTGACTGGAAGTGCTACTTATTTGAACCCTCTGGCTGATTACCCTGTGAAATAGAGGCAGAAACATTGCAGCTGAACCCCAAGTATGAAATAACATTACTCTCTGGTTAGCTAGCTGTGGGGCAAAAGGAGAATGTGTCAAATGGAGAGGATGAATAAAAAACATTAATGGATCAAAGCCATAGAGGCTTTCCTTCATTTCCAATTGGTATGTAGAATATATTGACAATTCAGGTCAACCTTTTATTTTATTCCATCTTATTTGTGACATCATGACTCATGATTATGTGTTCAGTAGGATGACTCAGTGTTATCTCTATGCATCAAACCACATCTCATCTTTTTACTGCATGCATAAATGACAAATTATTTTCCCTGTCTCATTGCAGGCCTCAGGATCACATTTTCCTGAATACAGCTCCTGGGTGGCAGTGTACAGTAACATTTTCTAAAGTCTACAGTTCATACCCTCATTCAGTCACAAGATAATGAGACCAGTAAGATTTCATCAGGCAGTTGTTTCAGGTTAAAAGTCAGAGTAGGATGCTTCCTATTGCTAGGAAATAGCTAGTTACAGCACAGATCACAGGGTGGCTTGCTGTCGTATTCACAATTGCCAAATTCCAACTAAGAAAGCTTCATCACCGTTAATGGACCTTTAGGTATGATATGCACCGATGAGGTTGTAGGTAGAATGCTTTTTAGAATTTAAGATATCCAGCAAGCTCTAGCCATAGGTCAACAGGTGAAATAGAGCAGGACTAGAGAAAGTAAAAGAACTCAGGATGAATCTCTCTTCCTTCCCCATGGCTGTAACCATGCCTTGGAAAGGTGAAAATATACTGATGGTATATAAATTATTGCACGGACCATGTGTGCAGCTGACATGAGACGTAACACCCAGCCTCAAGCAGGGCTGCTTCCACAGCAGAGCCCAGGGAGAAATCATATACAAGAAGTAAGGCTATTGTACCATTGCTTTCCTCTTCTGTAGAAGTCAGTCAGACTACCACAAGGTGTTTTAGCCTACATAACAGAGCTTTGACAAAGACATCAAAGGAGAAAGTGACAGAATCTGAACAGTGGAGACAGCCGCAGAACCCTGTATGATTTGTGTTCAACAGTCCTGAACTTGTAGACTCAACCCCAGGGTATACATGAAAATCAGCTTTAGCTATCCGCATTGCTCTTTTTGATTTCTGCAGTCACTGTGCTTAGAAATCCCATCCACTACAGCAGTAAGGGTTTCGAGGCTTTTCCAGACAGAAGCCTTGAGAAAATTTCTGCCCAATTTCAGTCACTTGATATTATATTGAGAGAAGGTCAATGCATGTGCTGTAAAGGAGAAGTGACTACTCCCTACACAACTGTCTGTCACCAGTCCTGGCTCCGAGCACTCCCCTCTGGGTAAGGAAAGCATCCTGCCAGGAAATGCAGCCATGGGATCCTCCTTCCATAAAGAAGAAGAAAGCACAGGAGTACTCCTCATAGAAGGTGTGTACAGAAAATTTAGGTTGCAGCACCTGGATCCAGGGGACTCCTTCCACTGTAGTTGCAGGAGCTGGAATTTGCCCGGAGCTTTCAGGCAGCCCTTAAGACTGGGATAAGAAATCCCTAAACATGAGGAAGGACATCAGAGACACCCTCCGCTGCGCAGGCTGCCTGGGCACCACGCGGGCTGGCAGTTCTCTGGGGGCTGGGAACAGGGGCGGTGGGGGCTCCCTGCGGTGGGTCTGACAGGGCTGGGCCAGGCCTGGCAGCCACGACCCATCCCACCTCCAGCCAGGAGGAGGGCAGCTGGGCGCAGCCGCAGCCCCGGGCATCAGTCACCTCCCTGGGGACACGGCTGTGTGGAGGCTGGGCCGGGCCGTGGGCCCACGGGTGGGCTCAGGAGCTGGCCTGGCTGCAACATGGCTGCTGTGATCTTTCTGTGTGGGCCTTGTGCCCCGGCAGCCAGACCCCCAGAAGGGTGGGACGTTCTCAGGGCCCTGCGAGGAGGCTGGAGGAGCTTCATGAAATCAGATGAACAAAAGGGAGGCACTGGCCCTCCAAAAACTCAGAGAAATGGTGACCAGTGCTTCATTTTCTACACTTCCTGCTCCCATCAGTACCAAAAGTGTAATGTTCACGCATCATCCATTCTCTTCATACTGTCCGCTGTGGTAGAGCATCACCCCTATTCACAGTCTGTGGCTATAATTCACGTATTTTTAAAGTAAAAAAAAAAAAAAAATTAAACATGGGAAAAGGAGAGAAGTAGTGTCAGAGGAAAACAGATTTAAATTCAAATGTTCCCACATGGTCTGTAGAAATAAGGCAGTTCAGCTACAAAGGCTCAGGGGCTCAAACCCAGAAGCAATTACATGTAATTGGATGTTGCTTCTGAAACTGTGTGAAAAGATCTCCAGCCATAGGCACACAACTGCCAATCAGATATAGACGCTTACAGATATAAATGATAGCTCAGCTGCTGATAGATGCAGGAATGAAATATATCTGCCATGAGACCTCCTACCCCCGTGAAGAGAAAGCTGACAGACTTACTTCTGCATCACTCATATGCAACTGTCTTTGGATGCAAGAACTGGATATCAGGCAGTAAACTTCAGGACCAGTCTGTGAAGACCAGGTTATCCTTTCTGAAGGAAGATATAGAGGACGAGAGACAGTAGAGGATGCCATGAGTGCTAGTATAAATGTTGTATTGAAACCTTCTTTAAAAATGAAGGTAACACTAAAGAAAGTGTCTAAGTGGATGAGTAAGTAGCTGTTGAATTCATTCTCCTCTGGAGCAGCTTCTGGTACCCATAGACCCACACACATCGGGTGTAGTCTGCATTTACCAGAGCCCCTGCTTACCACCTCACCCAGGTCTTCTTTCTGGTCCTCACATGCTGCACTGCTTTGGAAGGAATGATCCCCGGAGTTAGCTGCACACTTGTCTGTACCCAGATTTCATCTCAGAGGAGAATTTTGATCTAGAAGTTTAGAAACAAGTCACTATACCATAGCTGCTGTTTGGACAGTTGGGGGATCTGGATGTAGGATGAGGTTATTTGACCATGTAAGGCATGCTTCACTTGAAGGTCATGAGTAGGGTTACTCCTTCCTACCTCATAAAAGTCATTATTAATACAGTGGTTTTTATATATATAAATCTACATAAAAACTTATTTTACCAAATTATTCTTTATTTTCTTCTCTTTTTGGCAGATAATGGCAATTAACACCTAATTTTCAAAATCTCTTATATAGAAGTCATAAGGTCAAGTCCTGAGGAAATCTCACTCTTGCAAGTCTGCTCTGGCAATGAGCTACATTCATGCAGTAAGAAGAGGGAACTAGTTATGTTAAACATTGACATATAATGCTGTAATTCTATCAGTCTTTAAGCCATGGTTTTCTGTATCTGTAGTTCCCCATCCTTGACTGAGAATGTACCCTCTCATCAGGAACAGGAATAGTAACAGTAAATTTGGCTCCATCTGGACCTCTGCAGACTTTGTATGACTGGATGAGAGTGGACTCTCCTCCATAAACAGGAAGATACTTAAAGTAGTATCTGGAGTGGTTTGAAAGATTTAACATTTTGATACTTGGCTTTTTAATACGAGAGAAATGCTTACTAGTAGTTGAAGGAGACACACATGAAGGAATAGGAAGATTACTTTTTTTTAAACAGCAAAAGAGCTTCAGCTGGAGTATGGTATGAAACTAATGGGGCAAATATTAGACAGAATATTCTGGGAAGAATTCCTACCTTTGAGTTTTATGGAATACGTTCTTCAGAGATAGTGGTGGGATTCCCAATACTTGAGTTATCTGAAGTCAATTCAACTCTGAAGCCTGTAAGAAACAGTCCGCCAGCCTTTCCATCCATAATTGCCTTGATTTAAGTGCAGCTAGTCTCCGTCTTCCAGAGCCACAGAGCTCAAAAGCAAGCAGAGGCTGTTTCCTGCTTACCTCAACTCTGCACAACACAAAAGGCCCTTTATAGGAAGACACTGTACCATACTATATATCCTAAGGCACTCAGGAGCTGCTAAAGAAGCAAAATGTCAACTTTTAAAATTCAAGAGGAGATTTTTCTTCAGGCCGCCTCTATCCCCATAACAACAGTAATTCGGCAAAACATGTTTTCATAAACTGAAGAGTACCTTGTGGCAGAATGCTTTACTTTCAAGCTCCCTCTAACTTCGTTTTTTAGAGGGATCAGAGGAGCCAAAGCAAGTACACTCAGCATTTATTAAAATGACAGGCATTTCCCTCAACTGAAAGTGACATAGGTGTCTCCTACTACTGGCCACAGGGCTGAGGGAACGACATGTGCCTCTATTGGTACGTACTTCAACTGTGGTTGACACATCTGTATTTATTTTAGGCAAAGATGTAGCAGTATTGATAGCTTTTCCTTCCCTTCATCCCAGAGATAAATGTTCTGTAACTGAAACTTTAGCAGCAGAAGCAAACTGATTAACGAAACAGCATTACCAGAATCTAAACCAGAGGTCTGCACTTGAGCTGCAACCACTAGCTGGGGACGGTTTATTTTGGATTTAGCATGGTACAGTAAGCTTTTTAAGCTCTCAGCTGAGCTGGCAGGTCTTTGCGTGCATAAGGTGGCCTGTAAGTGCATTGTTGAGTCAGTTCTGAAGGAAATTAAATAAAAGATATTTTTAGAAGTTGATCTAGCATAGTGTGAAACGCGAAGCACACACTGTTCAGGTTAAGTGTGTGATTTATTATCATGCCAGGATACGAGGGTTGGGGTTTTTTTTAATGCTGTCCATGTTTATCTAATGGTAATTATACATAAAAATATTCTTAGCTTTTGCCTTTAGATCATCCTGGACAAGGCATCTATATTTATACTTGACAGCAGGAAAAAGAGTAGTTTGCCATACTGTTCAGGTATTTTTGTTCCCCATTGGAAACAGTGTCAGTAACTGCCCCGTTGTTTTGTTATGTTTAGCACAATTTGAGAAGAAAAAGAAAAGTATCCAAAAAAAATCACATCCACTCAAAAAGAAAAAAAGGAAAAGGGACTATCTCTTCTACTAATTACTGTTTTCTAAAACCAGCCAGAGAAGCAGCTTAGGTAGCACAACTGGAGAAACTGGAAAAATCCCAAATGTAAATCCAGTGTTCAATTACATGGCAACTCCAGTAGCTTCATTAACACAGCTGTGTCAATACCAGGAGGAAAGTTGGTACAAGTATCTCTTGGCAATGCTAGTCTTTTGGAAAACTCTGAGAATCTTACAATATCTAGATGAAAATCATATGTTAGCTTTAAAAAAGGTGAAGCGATATTTTAAAATAATGCCTCTTTAAATACACAAAGGATCTTGAAAACGGTGCAACATCATATACCATGAGACGAAAAGTGGTAGTTTAAGTTTCTGATTGAGCTTTGGCATCAGTTTGTCAGTCATTAAAAGGATGCTGCTGTAAACTATTTTTAATTTCAGAGATTGATTGTAATATCAGAGATGGCAAGATGAGACAAAATCTTGGGTTTGGAAGTACACAAGCACATCCATTCCTCTTAAATATCATCTTTAGAGCTATTCCTTCTCTCTCCTCCTCTGGATTACTCCAAAATAAGATACACGCCAGAAATGAGAGTAAATTTTGTCTGCCCGAATGTTTTCTGTGTCTAATTCAGTCACTAAATGCCACTACCATGGACAAAGAGTAAAATGTAAATAAGAAAAAAGTCCACCTATAAGTAAGGACTACAAATTTTGTGCTTAATCCTTCTCAAGACATCATGAACACTCATTCAGTGCTCTGTGCCGTTTGTAAGAGCACATATCATAGAAACAAGGGGAATCAATGTCCACTAGTTTGCAAGGGATCTGTGCTGCCCAGCATAGTGGAGACACAACACCCAGAGGTTTTGACTTCTTTTCATTTCAAGCCTCTCAAGGATTAATTGAGTTCTCAGGCCAGTCCCTGTGAGTTCTAGGAGGAACTCTGTAAGCTTCCTGAGTCCTCCTGCTTCTCCAAGTGGATTTTATCATGGATGAACACATCATAGTCTTTGAAAATCTTTTCCCTAATATCCCAGGTGAATGTAAACTGCAAAGCATCTCAAGTTAAACAGATCTATTAGATTCATTATCAACAGGAGGAAAACCACTTGGCTGGCACAGACCCTTGTCCATACTCATTTGGACTAACTGGGCAAAGATAATCCAATGCAGTTATTCAGCCTTCAGAGTTCAGATTTTCATGATTGCCTAACTAAGTTTCAAGTGTTAGAACGGGCTAGACAGAGTATCTCTAACTCAGACAATACATTTTAGACTCCAGGAAGATCAGACTTCTTTAAAGAAGCATCTCTTTCTTCTTCCTTTCTGGTCTAAGAAAGCACAAACTAGATCAATATTACCCAAAAAAATGGCATACAAGATTCTGAAATAACATGGATGTCCTCTGAGAGACACACACTAGTACCATTTCTAGGCCAGTATCATGAAAATAATTTCAAAAACATTAAAAGCTTGAGATGACTGAATTGTTAGGTGTGGGACCACAGCCCTGGGTGAAGACAAAGGTAACCCTGTCCCATCCTGGCCAAAATGAATGCTCTCTCAGTTACCTGACAGCAGATGGACTGAGCATGGATGTGTACCACTGCTACCCAAATCACAGTCCAAATGAAGCCTGGAAGGAGCAGTAATCAACGAAGCAGCTGTGTCTGTTACAACCTTAACACCACTAGGCTGAGAATAATGCAGAATAAAGACAAAAATGCCAGCTTCCAGTAAAACCTTGTAGATTTATGGATGCTGAAGGAAACTGATAAAACTGAAGAAATCACTGAATCCCTGGAGAATTGCTAGCTTCAAAACACTTTGTTCTCAGTATTGCCCTATTGATTAACTGCAGCCATTTCTCTCATTAGGGGCTTGAAATTTCAACATCTCTTTTTAATTTTTTCATACATAGTGCAGTGAGCCCAAGCACCCAGCCATTATTTCAGCATAACTCCAAGGAGCAAGTGTCTAAAAGACAAGAGTTTCAACAGTGCTGTTATGCCAGTAATTTTCTTTTCTGCCTGCAGACCTAGTCCATGACAACCTTGAGGTCTACACATTAGAGCCAGCATACAGATTATTACACAGTGGTCATTTCAACTTAAAGACTCTCACTGTCTTCCTTTGTTAAGAGATTGCAGCTGCAAACAAAACTTTGCCTTGGACCTTCTTTGTTTTCATGTCCATTCAAAAACACACAGGGGGAATTAAATGTCTGATTTTAATAAATAGTCAGTAATTGCCCAGACTACAAAGAAACATAAAAAAACTAAAGAATACAATTTAAACCCATTGTAATAATTGTTCCCGTTACAAACATCACTTTATTCGTCACACTCAGTTGTTTTTCACTTGCAGTATTGCTCACTAGTAACACTCATTTAGGCTTTCCAAATGCATTGGAATGATAATTTAATGGCACTGTAATTAAACACTTCTAACATATTTAACAATTATTGAAATGGCTTATATAGCTACTTTACCTGCTCACAAATGACAGTAAGTAATGTCACAACATCCCACCTCAAAGCAGAAAACATTTTTAATGGATGATAATACTATGGTAGGAGCCAAAAATAGTAATGGATTTTAATATCTTAATTACAAAAAATCAAATTTTAAAGCTATTCCTTGGAAAATTTGCATTCATTTATGTTGTGCAGTGCTTTCAGAATAGGCTGAATTTACAGCTAAAACTTATCTGAAAATAAAACAATCCTAATTGTATAACACATTTCACCACAGTCCCACCTGTCACAGCCTCTAAAGAGAAGTGGAACAAAAAAACTTTCCTAATTGTTCAGCGTCACTTTACTATCTTTTCCATTCTATTAACATAATTAATTTGCAATTTTTTTCAACAAGCTGAACAGCACCAATCTACTATTCTTAACAACTGAAACTTATTTTGAAAGTAAACACATACCACCATTCCTCCACCCTCTTATGATTAGAAATGTAGACCATGTCACAGGAGAAGAAAGAAATGAAAGCCTAGGATAAAAAAAAAGCAAGACCATTCATTTCTTTCTTTCCTGTATTGAAGTTATGCTGTAAGAAACAGGGAAATAATGCAGTGAAAACAAGAACAATTTAATTTGTCAGCAAGAAGTGTGACATGAGGCTGAACCCTTATGACACGCACTAATCACCTCTCTGAGAGTGAAGAGTGACTCAGGCCAGTGTTTCCAGAAGATAAAAGGGAAAGCCATTGGTCAATGAGATAGCAGAGTACTTAACTAATTGTAGTTGTATCTTAAAATACTTTACTGCACAGGAGCTTAAAATGCATAAAACAGGGACCCATAAGAGCTAGGTAGGTTGTTTGTTTGTTTTAAGAACAATAAATAATTATCTTTCACTAGAAAGACATTGGAATTGCTTGTAACTCCAAATCGTGCTGTGTTCAGCATGTAAACTAAAAGAAGTATTTCTGATTTCATCTGTAGCCCATTTCTCAAATGATTGTCTTTCTTTGAAGTACCTGCAGCTGGAGATGAAGCAGCTCTCAAAAGACAGTAACATGATGTTTGAAAACAAATAGTCCTTAAATCTTTTTGCAGTTTAGCACCTGGGGCAGTAGCATCCGCCTAGCCATAAGCAGATTTAAAGGGTATTTTTAAAACTAACAAAAACAGGTCTTATGGTATTCATAAGGGAAAGATGCTAAGAGAAGTGTGAAGAACGTCTTACCTTTTAAGTGTTTGACTCTTCTCTGGGACTTGTACTTAAGAACTCCCAACGCTACAAATGAATTCTATTTTCTTTCGAATTGATGGGAAGATAAACTATCATAAATTAATTTCACCAGAACTTTGACAGAGCCTGAGTTCTCAGGGGTATTATAAGCAATTTCCTCTATACTCTTAAAGAGTTGCTGCTGTGTTTGCAAAAGTAATACTAGGCTACCTTTGGTACTTTGGTACATAAGAATACTAAAAATGGATATATTTTTTTCATTACCAAAGTATTTGAATTCTCATTCTCAGAGAACAACTTCCAACAAATCGATTATTCATTTGGTGGCTGCAGTTGTTTTAGAGGAGAACAATATCACAGCCGTGAAGGACTGGTGGATTAACAGTGGGTTCATCATCAAGTGTGAAGTTAAACTGCTCAGAAGTAGCTTTGCAACATACTGTTTACCCTTTAGTTTGCCTTTTTTTGAGTCATTCTCACTGCAGGTTCTCTAGTTGGTAGGTGTTACTATACAACTCTTCTTAAAACCTGTATTTGCAACCCAAATTACTTTAAACTCTTTGTAGTGGAGGATGAGAATAATAAAATAAGCATAGCATTCTTGGTTTTAGTAAGATATAATCAGAAATAGAAAGTTGTAGGCTTCAAAATTAGGAGGAAAAAAGCTACTAATGTTGTATTTTCCTAAATTACTCAAATGTCTAGGACTACAATATTTCCCCTTATCACAGTTTGTCTGTAAAACTATCCACTTGCTTTCAGAAGGACCACTTAAGAACAGATTATTCAAAACTGCAAATAGAAGTAACAGGAACTGAATCAGAATGACTGCTAATTTGGTTTTGTATTGCCTTTTGTACACATCTCCCAACTAAGTAACTAATGGCAAGTCATTGGTGTGTGGTAGCCATGTAGTGGGGTGTGGAGGGTTGTTCCCACAAGTGTGCGTCTGTAGCTCAAGAAGAGAGACCTGACAATGGCCCATGCAGCTCACCTGTCCCTTCCCAGCGGGCAAGTGTGAAGCACTATTCCAGTGTTACATTGCTAGTGCATATCTGCACAGAGCTCATCAAGCAGCATTCAGTCCACTGGTTTGAGTTTTATTTAGATCAAGATGGAAGTTGTCATCCTCTTTATGCGTCCTATGTATATGACTACGAGAAGTATCTTATTTATCCATTTGTCTTACTTGTATTAACACTGGCTTAATTCCATCACTGCCAGATGTACAGTTGAGGCAGTATTAAATTCAGAGACACATACACCTTTTAATATCAGAGCTGCAGAGGCCAGAGCATAGAAGCCGCCAAAATCTTTTAAAGCTAGCCCCATTACCAGAAGAGCTGAGGAATTCAGGTTACACCATTATGGTGATCTTAAAGGAATATATCATCATTATGGAGAGCAGCCCAAAACTAAGGGGTGACAGCGTGTCTTGTCAGCAGTACTTAAATGCAGCTTGCGAGGGCTTCAGCTGGGAATGAACTTGATGAGGATGCATTTGATTCTCAAAGGCATCGTGTTGTTAATGGAAGTAAAAGTCTCGGGGATAAACACAGGGGTAATAGGCGGCAGGAAGTGCTGGCACTTCAGTCTGAGCATTTGCAACATGACTTGCAGCTTCTTCTGAAAAACAGCTCTTAAAGACACCAGGATGGTGCAAAGGATAGCTCGGCATAAGCAGTCTTTCTTATTTCTGAATATAGGTGATGACTTTAGGAAAGAATAAGGGTGGAGATGATCAACAAGAGTTTGGCTTGATATATAGTAGGTTGAACTGTCAATTTCAGACTAAACGTGCAAATTATCATAAAAGCCTGCAGATGGACATTGGCTGGACTAAATACAAGCAGTAAAATAACCTCATAGAAATGAGGGAAGGATAATATCCACCTGCCTGAAGTGTCATAGATTTATTCATGTACTCTTTCAGGGGAGAAATTCAGAGTTCCATGACTCTCCACACCTATTAGCTCCAGTATACATATTTATTTGTACCTGAAGAATAGGACTGGCCTCTCTGCTGGATGTCAGATATGTTTGGATGGTTCATGATTTCTCCACACTTCAGATTTGAAGTGCAAGTTTAAGACAGACAGCCCATACTGGTGATCTGGAGGAGACTGTTTTTTAAAGTCAGCCTTTCAGGGCCAAAGCAGTTTATAGTCTACTCCTTGTACAAACCATCTCTGCCTCACAGTGAGTGATATCCCAGGGCAGATGTACCAGGCCCTATGAGCACTCATGGGTCCTGACTACTCTGACAAGTGCCACCAGGGTGCCCCACTCAGAAACCCTCTGTCCCTCACCAGGGAGGGCTGGTGGGGTTTGAGCTGGGTCATGGGTATGCCTGTGGCCAGATCTGCTCTTCAGCTGTAGACCGGGCTTTCCAGATTGACATAGGACCTGAGGTACCACTTTGTCTTCATCTGAGGATGGCTGCGCTGTTGACCGGATGGCTGTTGATGGGACCTTTCACCCAGAACATCCAGCCGTTCTGCTGCAGGACAGCTTTTACAGCCCATGTTCTGGCCACCCTCAACCCCCAGATCGGATCACTGCCTGGGGTAGTCCCATGGACTTATGCCAACTGATGAGAACTTATTGTCTCTCCCTCCACCACAAAAACATCCATTCTCTAGCAAAATAAACTGCAGTGGCTGGATGTTTGGTTGCCACAGTGGGTCTTTCCTTAATGGGTGACATCATTTAATAAATTAATTGCTCACCGTACAGCCACTGCTGCTCTCCAATGCTGCAACAGGCTGTGGGGAACATGTAGAAGCTCTTTGCTAGCAGGCAAGGCAATGGCAGGAAACAATGAAGTCACTGATGAGTCTCAATAGCAACACATCATTTCTCTTGCCTTGCTTTTCCCTCCCTCTCTTTTTCTCAAATAATAATTGTGCTAGATATTTTGGGTGACTTTATTTGCTCTCCTAAAGTCAAGGGCTTTGAGAATGGATGGCATGCAGACAGTCATAAATTCTTAAGCAAAAAATCCAAAATATTTTAGAGTTATGAGCTGTTTTCTGAGGTGGCTGCACAAACTTTACACAGCACAAGACAATATGTGCTGTTCATCTATATTCATTTAAAATTGACTTGCTATATGTTATCCTTGTCACAATGGCTTCCATATACTTACCACTCTTCAGACTATTCACCAAAATGTTTATGTCATAGATCATTGTCTTCCAGTCAAGGACTTTGCATTTGAAAGAGAAAATAAAAATACTTAAAAATAATTGGGGTTGTGGAGAGGACTTGCAGCTCTACACAATGCAATGCAGCAATTATGCTAAGGCACATGGAGGCCAGGGAGGTGATTCGAGACAGCCAGTATGGCTTCACCAAGGGCAAGTCCTGCCTCACCAACCTAGTGGCTTTCTATGATGGTGTAACAACAAGGGTGGACAAAGGAAAACCAATGGATGTCATCTACCTGGATTTTTGTAAAGCCTTTGACACGGTCCCCCACAACATACTTCTCTCTGAATTGGAGAGCCATGGATTTGATGGGTGGACCGTTCGGTGGATAAGGAATTGGTTGGATGGTCACAGCCAAAGGGTAGTGGTCAATGGCTCAATGTCCAGATGGAGACCAGTGATGAGTGGAGTCCCTCAGGGGTCCATACTGGGACAGGTGCTGTTCAATATATTCATCAATGACATGGACAGCGACATCGAGTGTACCCTCAGCAAGTTTGCAGATGACACCAAGCTGAGTGGTACGGTCAAGACACCAGAAGGACGGGATGCCATCCAGAGGGACCTGGACAAGCTGGAGAGGTGGGCCTGTGTGAACATCATGAGGTTCAACATGGCCAAGTACAAGGTCCTACACCTGGGTGGGGGTAATCCCCGGTATCAATACAGGCTGGGGGATGAAAGGATCGAGAGCAGCTCTGCTGAGAGGGACTTGGGGGTACTGATAGACAAAAGGCTGGAAATGAGCCAGCAATGTGTGCTGGCAGCCTAGAGGGCCAACCGTGTCCTGGGCTGCATCAAGAGAAGCGTGGCCAACAGGTCGAGAGAGGTGATTCTGCCCCTTTACTCTGCTCTGGTGAGACCTCACCTGGAGTACTACATTCAGCTCTGGAGCCCTCAGCACAAGAAGGACATGGAACTGTTGGAGAGGGTCCAAAGGAGGGCTACAAAAATGATCCGAGGGCTGGAGCACCTCTCCTATGAGGACAGGCTGAGAGAGTTGGGCTTGTTCAGCCTGGAGAAGAGAAGGCTGCGGGGAGACCTGATTGCAGCATTTCAGTACTTAAAGGGAGCCTATAGGAAAGATGGGGACAATCTTTTTAGTAGAGACAACAGTGACAGGACAAGGGGTAATGGTTTTAAAATAAAACAGGGTAGGTTTAGGCTAGATATAGGGAAGAAATTCTTTACTTTGAGGGTTGTGAAACACTGGAACAGGTTGCCCAGAGAGGTAGTGGAGGCCCCATCCCTGGAAACATTCAAGACCAGGTTGGACAGGGCTCTGAGCAACCTGATCTAGTTAGTGGTGTCCCTGCTCGCTGCGGGGGTGCTGGACTAGATGACCTCTAGGGGTCCCTTCCAACCCAAAACTTTCTATGATTCTGTGATTCTATGAACTCATTTTGTTTTGGGAGCAAAAAAACAAACATCAAGGTTTGCTTGTCAAAAACACTTGGCAGAAAATATTTCTTCAATCCCAAAACAATGGAAAGTTATGATTCAAATTTAGCTCTTCTGTTTTACTTTTGTTTCAAAAGAGATCTCCAGAAAATAGATTATTCCTAAACTATATTGAATATTTTCAACTGAAAACGTATGCTGAAGTGTTCGCAGAGATCACGTCCCATAAGTGTGGACTCAGTTATCACACTTTCACACCTCACAAACCTCATCTGAGGCTTTCTCAAAAGTTGCATTCCACTTCCACTTCCAAGTGAAAAAACACTTCTGAACATCTCCTTTACATACGTCATACACCACCATGCTTGCTAACCCTCCTCAGTGCTGTTTGTTTGCTTCCCACCAGCACTGTGTAATGCTCTTCTCACAATGTCTACTGCTTTGCCGCCTTTTCTGCCAGTTTTCCTTCTGAAGTTTTTTTTCTTTTCTCAGTCTCTCTTTATAAACTCAATCTCCAAAGTAACATATTTCTCACGTGCTTTCTAACTCTGTCCTTATGTCCTCCCACAGACTCTATTGAAATCAATGTCCAGGATATATTAGCTTCCCATAGTAAGCAAGTTAATATCCTGACCCAGTGGTCTGTGGATTTTTATTTTTTTAAAATGCTATACAGCGATAGAGAAGGCCAGAGAGCTGACTTTCAGTCGGGGTAAAACTAGGTGATGGTGTTATCCTAGAGGAAGTAATTGAAAGATGGAGAGAGAGCACTCATCCCATAAATGAGCTGATGCTTTATTTATATAACCTAATAAATGCCTGTAGACTTGAGAGACCTGCACTGATATAGATAGTATGAATTTGGAAGAGTGATTTTCCTGTATGTTTTCTCAAAAGACAAAATCCTTTAGGTGTTCTTTGTTCACACTGTACAGGCAATGGCATATAAACAGATCTTCCTTCAGGATTTCCATCTTTCTACATGCCTCTCCTGTGGGCTTGTCCCAGGTGAACATACTCTTGGTCATTCAGCAACACGAAATACGTCCCTCCTGGTGGAGGAAACACTTGCAGATACATTGCGGTGGCACAGGAAATACCCAGCAGATGCAGGCAGGAGCTTCTCTACCTCCTTGCTGAATTCAGTGTTTCATCATCTACACATCTCACACTTAATTATGCCTTGGTTTTAGATTTTAATACCAAAGAATTAAGAAATGTTTTTTGAGAAGCTGCTAGTTAATCAGTATGCAAGCATTGCCTACCTCCTTCACTTTATTAGTTTTGCAGACTGAGTTTATAGTATCATCATTAGTGCTATATCGGATTACATGAATTCTAGACACTTAGGGACTTTTGAGGTGCTTCTTCTGTGGAAAAAAGGCGTTCATAATTACTTCATCAAGCTTTAGTGATTTGTCTAGCCTGGATAACCTTCCAGCGATTTGCCCCCTGAAATGGGCAGTTAGAAAAAGGTATTTATTGAACACTTTATGACAAGTATTTTTTAATAATGTGCAAGCACTTTCCTACTGCACGTCAGTGCCACATTGAGATGTTGTTATGAGGGAAATGCAGCTTGGTCTTTAAATTGGGATATTATGGTCATTTTATGCTTAGGTTGTAATTCAACTTTCATCTAAAAATAGGAGTTAATTGAGGTTAGATTTTCAATATGTAAAATTAATCTAACTGATCAGTAGTTAAGTGGTTAAATGCAGTAAATGTGTAAAACAACATAGTTAATAGGTGCCCAATATTCACTGGTTTTCTTTTTTTTAAAGGAACCTTAGAAATACAGTCAGTGTTGTATAGAATCATAGAATAGTAAGGGTTGGAAGGGACCTTAAAGATCATCTGGTTCCAATCCCCTGACATGAGCAGGGACATCTTCCACTAGACCAGGCTGCTCAGAGCTCCATCCAACATGGCCTTGAATACCTCCAGGGAGGGGGCATCCACAGCTTCTCCGGGCAACCTGTGCCCATGCCTCACCACCCTAATGGTGAAGAATTTCTTCCTAATACCTAATCTAAATCTGCCCTCTTTTAGTTTACAGCCATTCTCCCTTGTCCTATCACTACACACCCTTGTGAAAAGCGCCTCTCCATCCTTCCTGTAGGCCCCATTCAGGTACTGGAAGGCTGCTCTAAGGTTGCCCCGGAACCTTCTCTTCTCCAGGCTGAACAGCCCCAACTCCCTCAGCCTGTCCTTGTAGGAAAGGTACTCCAGCCCTCTGATCATCATCGTGGCCCTCCTCTGGACACACTCCAACACACCCATGTCCTTCTTATGTTGGGGGCCCCAGAGCTGGATGCAGGACTCCAGGTGGGGTCTCATGAGAGCAGAGTAAAGGGGCAGAATTACGTCCCTCAACCTGCTGGCCACGCTTCTCTTGATGCAACCCAGGATATGGTTGGTGTTCTGGGCTGCAAGCGCACATCGCTGGCTCATGTTGAGCTTCTCATCCACCAGTACCTCCAAGTCCTTCTCCTCATGCTGCTCTCGAGCCACTCTCCACCCAGCCTGTACTTGTGTTTGGGATTGCCGCGACCCACGTGCAGGACTTGGCCTTGTTGAACTTCATGCGGTTCACACAGGCCCACCTCTTCAACCAGTCATGGTCCCTCTGAATAGCACCCCTTCCCTCCAGTGTGTCAACCACACCACACAGATTGGTGTCGTCAGCAGACCTGGAACTACAGTTAAGCAGGATATTTTGGTAATTGTCTAACTAAAAATATTTTATTTCAGAGGATTCCACAGAAAGCACCTTTGAAGCTTGCTGTTATCTTTCATACTTTTGGCACTGGCCTTATGTCACTCACGTTAGTGACAATGGGCTCGTAAAGGTGATTTTGAAATTATTTTCTTAAACATAATCCACATTCCTAGGTGAAATCAAAGCTGTAGTAAATCATTCTGTTTGCCTGAATCTGGCACACATCACAAGCTATACCACAAAACACTATCTTCTCACAGAACATTTTACCCAAACTTGTTGATCCAGCTGTGGAAACCACATTAAAACACAGAGTTTACCATGTTTCTGCTTTTCTAGTTTTGGCAATCAGCTCCTTGGCTTCAGCACCTTTTCATTCTGAATTACATCAGTTAGTGTAAAATAAGCAAGTTTTTATTTGGGCTGATTAAAGTCAAGATCAATCAGAAGTGATTTCTGAGCATCTGTATTACACTAGGGGCAAGCAAAGTTTTTTGCCCCAGAGTGATATCTTGCTGAAGCAGTTGATCGATTGAAACTTCGTCCTCACACCTTGGAAAGTGTAGCTTTACAGGAAAGACTGCTGAAAATTAGACAACTGTCTTGTATGCCATTAAAACTATGACTGCCATTATGTATGACAAACTTACTTTCCTGACATTTTAACAATAACTTATTATCAAGTATGAGTCATTTAAGACCAGTATAAAAACCTCAAAACCAAATAAACATAACCCACACCTATGAATTTGCTTATTTGAGGAAAACGAGTATGTAGATTCACATTAAATGTAGAAATTCAGTGTATAAAACATTATATTCACATTTTCTTAATAGAAGAATGACGTCTTAATATGATCAAGCATAAAATATAAAGAAAATCTTGCTGTTTTTATGCAAAAGAAAAGAAAGACATCTTCCTTGACCTTCGAAAATCTAAAAGCAAAGGTGGGAGCTGGGAGTAGTTCTTCAGTCAGCTTTTACATGCATTGATATCGGCTGTATCTGCCTTTAAAATTACCCTTCTTCTTCTATATGTTATTGGCTGTTGTAGACAGAAGTACCATATTGCCGTAGAGCTCCAGAAATGAAAGAGCACAAATTCCACAATGATTTCTCTCATCTCCAAGAAACTGGTCACAACACAGCTAGGTTATCATCCATAATACTTTCCTGGGACCTTTTTCCTCTTCCATAAAAAACTGTCACAGACATTTCTGCACACCTCCAATGCTTGGGCATCGTGCTCAAGGCTTGCAGCTTCTTCAGCCCAGTGACCTTGGGCTGGGCTCAGGTGCAATTCCTGATACCAGCACTGATGTAATCTAAGCTAAACCATTTAGAAAGATTCAGCTTTTGAAAATCAGAGCCTATGACTGTTTCACAAAAACTGTGAGACACAAGCTGGCTGACAGACATTCTCTGATCAGACCTCAGGAGACCAAATAGCACTCCTTTTTCCCTACATTGGGATGAGTGCAAGGAAGAGATCCCAAGAAATCACCAGAGGCAGGAGCCATCACCTGAGACGAGGTTTCCAGGCTCATTAAAGTGTACAGCTCGAATCATGATACAGCAGAAAACTGAATAATCTTCTGTCTGACCTGTGATTAAATTAAAGCTGTAGAAAGTAGATCGTAGATTTATGATATAACCTGGATAAGAAAGGAGAAAAACACTGAAAATAATAGGAAAGGTGAAGAAGGAAACAAGGCAATACAGGAATAATTGAAATAAGTGCAATTATTTTAAGACATTGCTAAAATATTAAATCTGCCATCTGCAGAGGGGAAGAAAAAAAGATAACTCGTTATAACTAGGCTAGACAGTACATACTTTTAATCTGCTTCTGCAGTCACATACCTCCTATCTTTCCAGAAGTGAAAAAGAGCAGCAGTGTATTTCAGAGTTTGTGAAGGCCATATTAATAACATTCACTACTCAGTAACTAAATAATGCTTCCTGTGCAGATATGATTTTAGACCTAATTTTCACATTTCAATGAGAAGACAAATGTTGCCTTCAAGAAAAATCTCTGTTGCCAGACAAGCTACAAGAGTAAACAAATACTTGACTTTGTCTGAAACTGTTCTGCGAAAACAAACTTCATGAAGCACAGTGCTGTATATGTAATATCTAAACCCCAATACACTTACAAGGGGTATGTTATTATCTGCTGAAAACAAGCAAAGAGGTAAGCAAAAGTGGACCGAGGAAAAACCCTGAGAATGGATTTATTACTATAGCCTGAGGGCCAAAATGATGTAATGAGGTCTTTCTTAGGCCTCCGTGCAGCACTCTGATGAGTATTTTGGAAGATCATCTCTCACTGACCACTCAGGGAATTTGATCATTCCAAATTGTGCTTTGTTTGGATAGTTCAGCTACTAATGCCGATAACCTATTTATCCTGCCTCCTAGTGCATTATTTTCTTGGTTTTGTTACTCAGCTTCAGCTTTATAAACGTCGCATTGCTCTTAACTGTTCACCTTGCCCACTATGATTGCAATATTTGTAGACTGTATTGGAGTACAACATAGAAAAAGAGGGCTTCGGTTCTGCATAGGTCTGGTAGGCAGTACTGCAATAACCATTAAAGAAACTCAATCAAATTCTTTCTGATCTATACAAGTGAAATGAGACCTCATAAATTTGGAGGCTAGCTAAAGCTTTTGGAAGGTGAAAAAGCACTTTTAATTCTGTCCCACTTATTTCATTGCTTTGAGTTGAGAATCTGACAGTCGTATATGTTTTGTGCCAGAGATAAATGTTATGCTTGGCATATAACTCCACATCATTATTTATTTTAATTGAACTAAAGTCTTGTCTTTCTTTTGGGACATTAGATTTAGAAAAAAGGACTAACTGAAGGATACATGAACTATGAAATGTCAGGACAAGCTGTACCAAATAGGAAGTAGAACATTGGGTATTAACACTAGTTGCTAAATGTCTCTGAAAACATATGTTAGAAAGAGACATGATAATATAACAAATACCAGAATATAGCTGATCCAGTAAGTTCCACTTGAAATTTCATTGTGACAATTACATATGAAATAAAGTGAAAACTCATTATTTTTGCTTATTGATCATCTCTAATTCTGTGAAACTGGACACTGTCTGGGTGTTTGAAAACACTGAAGAAGTCAAGACATCATATATAAACTATATAAGCCAGATGTCCAGCCTTTTGCATCTCTTAGACTTTCCTCTGATTTAGGATACTTCTCTTTCCAATCTCTGTTTCTCTGAGTTTTTCTATATTTTCAGTTATTTTTACCTGTTGCACAGAAACACAGTGCATTCCATATATAGCTAGTTAAACTGTTGCACATAATGACCTAAATCCAAGCAAATAGTGATGTAGAGCTGTCAAAAAAATGTCCCTGACCAATATGGGCTGTATTAATTGTCTGTTCCATGGCCAGACAATGAGGATTTGTTTAAACATAAATGACAGGAAAATTCTTGTGAGCGAAGGGTCTTCCTGGCTGCAGCATTTGTCCTAGCTGCAATGGGATACAGTACAGCTTGATACAGAACCACCACAGGGTGTTCTCTGCCAAATTTTTGCTGATCTGCTGCACTTGTAATTCAGAGAAATTTCAGGACTGCTGTAAACCAATGTTTAGCTTCCGTCTGCCAGGTGGATAGTCCATGAATTTCAGAGAGTTGTGCACAAGCACATTAGATGACATTAAAGCGTACAGCTGTAAGCCATGGAAGGCTACTTACTGTGCTGCTAGGATCCTCTACTAAACCAGAGACAGACGGAAGTTTTGTCCCTTTGGAAAATCAGACCCTCTGTGTGTATAATGCTACCAGCCATCCTTTATACTCCACTCTCTATTTAGTGTAGGTCCAGCAGTTATATTTCATAAAAAATTTTCTTCCCACTATATAGCCAAAATGTTTCTGCCTCTATTATTGCAAAATCTAACCCACTATCTCACACAGCTTTATTTGTAAAGCTAATACAGTTTTGGTGTGGTTTTTTTTTTTTTATTGCACAACACACACAGTTCTAAACATTTGCATGACAATTCTCTTTTAAAATAATCAACATTACATGTAGGGCTAACCTGCTTTACTATTCTATAATGAACAATAAGATGTTGCTATATATACATATCAAATTTATTCTATAATTATGAATTAAAGTTATGTTAGTGAAACAATGTCTTCTGCTAGCTAGGAATGTGTAAGATAGGAAAGGGCAGAATTAAATTTGGCTGACTGGCCTTGGTACATGCATTCTCATATGCTCTGTAATTACTCACATAGCTGATATTTTTCCCACAGCATCTCTGCCTTAGCCAGTGGCGCAGGTGGCTACTCCTGTGCTAGTTGATGTGAGATCCAGTATCACTCTCCATCCTTCCAGACACCTCGTTTCTCTGTTCTCTGGTTGTTCTCAAAATTGACTCCTTCTCTCATCCTGTGCAGCTCCAGTTCTTCTCCCTCTCTGCCCACCTTCACAACAGCTTTATATTTCCTTCCTGTATTCCAGAAATATTGAAAGGTTGTTGGCATATGTGCTTGGCCCATTTCAGTCTATGGTTGTCAGAACTGCCTTTTCCTTCCCTGTCAGCTGCAGATGTTACATTCAATTTAGAGTTTACACTATATGATATAAGCATATAGAGATATGAGAATCTACATCTTTCAGTAGAGAAAATTTTCCAATGCTTATGATTTGCTTATAATTGACTATGAACACTGAAAGGAACAAAAAGCAAAGAATATTTCTTTGCAAAATATGAAACCCTTGATGAAAAGCCTACAGAACTATGTGCTGGAACACAACAGTTATGTAATTTTACTTGATTTTACTTAAAAATGGCCAAATAACAAGATGTTCTCGTAATGTTATTCCCAGAAACAGCTGAAAATTCTTTCTCTGAAGTTTTTCTCAAAAAGTACAAAAAGCTTTGAGAGTTTGGCAAAATCAAGAGAAAGAGTGTCTAACAGTGGAAGGAATAGTTTTATAACAAGTTGTACCAACACTGCAACCTGTAATATATTTTCTCGTCATCACATATATGTTGAATGTACCCCATGTATTCATTATAAAATAGGAAGATAACAATAATATTTAATATTTAGTAGCAGTATGGAAAAGTAATAAAATTAAAAAATCTTATTGGAAAACATTCTCACAACTGTTTAAAAATCTCTCTGCCTTTCAGTTATCTGTCTTTGTTGGGGTTTTTTTTTTTGGTTGTTGTTGTTGCTGTTATGAGCATGCTAGAAAAAATCTAATCTTGCCCTGGAGTGATTATTGCTTTACATTCATAATATTTGAAAAGTCTCTCATGCAGAATGTTGAATGCATACATCAATGATGATAGCTTTTTTTTTCCCCAGCATGAATGACAGCGCGTAAATCTGGTCACTCATACTTTTATGCCATGCACATTTTTTAATTGCATGAAAAATAGCTATAGCTTAAATCATAAGGTAGCTTTAGTGATTCACTTCAGGAGATAGACACAGCTTTTGCAACACTGCAACAATAACTATTTAAATGTATATTGCTCTGCTCTTGACTAGGCTCCAAAAGCAGTAGGCAATGGAAAAGAATAACCGAATAAATGAACACTGAGAAAAGAAACAATTTAAAACTCTGTCTTTAAACAGGACTGTAGGTATGAGCTCCACAGGCAGCATATTTGACAGTATGCACTGAGAAGTAAAAGAATTTACAACAGCTCAGGCTTGAACACCTAATCAATAAGACAGCAAACAAGTCCAAGGTAGCTGACCGCAGCACATACCACCACCTGTGTGTAAGATATATGATTTAAATTTAGTAGAGCATATTGCAGTCGGTTGGTTACCACACTGTTTTGCCCTATATAATCACTCAACTGTTGCTGTGTGTTCTCTCTTTATTGGTATGGTCCGCTTTAATTGGACTCATTTTAAGTTTTTATACACGCCGCTGAGAGAGAATGTTTCCAACAGCGGGAAAACAGGGTTAGTCATACACCCTCCCACTCCTGCCTGCAGGCACTGTGCCCATTGCCTACCTGGAGGACACACATGGGCTGGGGATCGCCTGGGGTCCTATAAGAAAAGTTCATCTGATCTCCTCTGAGATGAGTGGTGTGAAGAAAAAAAACTAGCTTCAGATCTTCAAAGTCAGGAAGCTCAGGGAACAAAAGAAAGACCTTTTCTGTGCACTATATGGAAGATATGGTGAAAATAACCTACTCCATGCTCTGTTTTGCAATCCCGTACCTTTTTATAGGTTTAGGATGCGTCAATACATCCTTTTGCAAAACAGTCCTGCATAAAGCTGGTTAGATCATGTGCAGATTCCTGCAGCTATCAATGGTGTTAAGTAAGAGCCCAGGTGCTACAGGAAACTAAATACAGTTTCTTGGCTCGGTTGCTGTAAGAAGCAGTCATCTGTATCAACAGAGATGATTTCAAAGTTCAGAAAGATAATGTATTTTTCCTTTTCCAAAACCACTGTCAATTTATCTAGTTAAGGAGCGAGCACTCCCTGCCACTTCTGGTTCCCTGCTTTCAGGTCCTTGCTTGGCCTTTGCAATAGACCCATGTCTCTCACTAGTATGCCATAATTTTCATCACCATGCTTTACATCACCTAAACAACAAGCCCAGTCTTCCTGCACACATGGTGTTCAGCCGCTGAGCTTGTGCTGTGCATCTGCTGCTCCCACGACCTCCCTGTTACTTAGGACAGCCCTGACGATGCAGCAGCTATTTCAAAGCCCAGTCTCTTAAGCAGACAGTCCAAAACTGGTCACAGTACCATTTCACTTTCGCTTATGGCCCAGAAAATTTAAGCTGATCGCAGTTCTTTGACAGAAAAAAAATCAAACCTCATTTCATTTTTGTAAGGACTTAATGTTAAATTTAATATTTCAATGTCTTAGACTTATGGTCTTGGATTTAATGCCTTTTTAGCTAAGAATTCCCAAAAGCACATATTTCCAGCTGTGTGTAAAATTACTATCCAAAACATAAGGAACAATACAGCTGAGCCAATTCCTTTTTGATGAAGGAGGCAAGTTAAACACAAGAAGAAAGTATTTACAATGCAAAGTGTGTCTAAGAAAAAAATTGAAAGTGTATATACTAATAATTATTACAAAACACCAGAAACCTAGCATTACATTAAAACAGATAATTCACAGGCCCCAAATAATGAGGACAAATGATCACTAAATAACTCCATAACAAATATTTTCTAAAATTAAGGATTGGGGTGGCTAACAGAAGTTTGGATAGAGTTTATTTGGGCTGTAACTAAAGTATGAAATAAGCAGCAAGCAAAATTTAAAAAATTAACAGATCTAGTTGAAATAAATGAGCTCTCAGTATGGCAACAATGTATTTTATCTTCAGAAGCTAACAGCTTTTTTAACAATGATTTTAAATTCTCAGTCCTCAAAACCTATTACCTTGACCCTTTTCTTGAAAATATTTTTTGTCGTACTATTTATTTCATATGCAATTTAAATTACCTAAAAATATCCCTGTCATATAGGGAAAAAGAGGTCATCAATTTATTTATTGATCTCCTAACTACACAGGCATTTGTATAACACAATGCAATACAGCTGTCAAATTACAATTGGTTAATATACTGTAAATATTCAAACACGATTAGATAGAAAATCGTTCTGTTCCACACATGCATGTCTCTGTGCCTTACAGACAGGATCAATGCTGCTCAGCCTGAGTAAGAAGCTGACTCAAGGACACAAACATCTGGAAAGGCAGGAAAGGGGTCTCGTACCCAGGTTTCATGCAGTTTTGGCCAAAGAAGCCTGCGATTTGTCAGGGGACATGGATCCATGTAGTAGCTTGGAGATTGGTTACAAATACTCGTGACCACTGACACCCTGCAGAGATTTTCTAAAGATCATGAGTGCACATGGCTCTTTGGAGGTACTGTTTTGGATTGGTATCTCAAACAGAAAAGGACAGCTTCTTTGTCGCTCTTCCACCTCCAAAAAGGAAACAGGAGGTTCTTCATACAGCTGTGACTTTTTGAGATTGAGAGCTAGGACAGCATACACTTGGGGTGAAGGCAGAAAACGTTTTTGTAATCCTCTAGCAGTGTAGTTTTTTTTCTTTTGCACCTGGTTCTAAACCTCATTTTGAGAGACCCGTATAATTTGACACTTTAATGCAACAAAAATCAGCCCAAAAGTGCTTTCTGTTAATAAAATTTGTTGGGAGCCAGGAGACAAATTCAAGATCTTTCATTAGCTTCTCACTGTCTTCCTTCTGGGAGTCTGATCTGCAATACATTAAATAGGATATATTCAGATACTTGTCATGAGTTGAGTACCTAGCCATGCACACTACTCACTGAATAACAGCACATCGGAGAGGTGTCTTAGGGATAAGTGATGATAAAGAGTTGACTATGGAAGATGTGTTTTCTTTGCTGCAGGGAAATTCCCAGACAGTGCTCTTCCTTCTTGGTGCTGCCACAACAGATCAAACAAGGGAGCATGAGAGACTGAATTTCCCTCAGTACAGGTAGCAGAGTCTGGCTGTGCCTTGACAGTACCAAGCTGGAGATATTTATAAAGCAATATAAAAATATTGCTCTTATCATCTTGTGTTTGCCATTTCAAACTTCCCTAGAAATCTTCTGACAAAAAAATGAGCAAAATTGTGACAAGCCTGGAGGGAACAAAAGTTTGTATGGATGACACTTATTTTAAAGGAAATCAGAGAAAGAAGTCAAGCAAAAAATTCAGTACATTTGTCATAGATTGAGTCTACGTTTTGAGATCAATAGCAAACATGGATGAATATAAGCCATCTGACCATTTGCATTTGACAAACAGTTTTACCAGTTGACATATCCATGACTGCTATATCGAGATCTTTTCTTTACTAAAATCTGCACCTGTAACTAGTGCCACAACTCAAGGATTCAGTGCATTCTCTGCAAGATTACAAAAGACACCTCTATTTATACAAAAGAATGAATCAGAGTAAATCAAATGGCTAAGCCTTATGAGGTAGGTTAAAATTTGTTCAATACTTTCTAAAGAAACCTGGAGGAAAGTTATGATCTCCCATGTAGCTTCTGATGAGGTCTTTAACTTCATGTTTTCTGAAGGTGCAGGAAAATAATATTTTATCTACTCATCCACTTATCTCATATTGTTCTCTAACCTAAGAAAACTGTTTGTTTACATCACCCCAGTAAGCATCTAGTTCAAAACCATAGCTGGGATCTGGAAACATGATCAGCTTTGGTAGCAGGAGAAAGACCTAGGAAAGGCCACATCTGCCCTTTGTTTCTCTAATGGCTTCATAGAGTTTGAAACAAAGCTCAAATGTGAACACCAGATCCATACATGCGGGCAGGGTGGCCAGATTTTCATAAATGATACCATAAAAAAAACACTTTAGAAATAAAATAATAGTTATGCTAATCCTTAATAGGCATCATGGCATATAGTAGTCAGGACAAGATGAAAACTCATAATGTCTATCAAAAGAAAGCACATGTAAACAACAACAAAAAAATCTGATATGGGAAATTAAGAGGAAAACCACAAATTTTCTTTCTGTTTTTCTCTCTGGCTCATTTTTATGTTCTTGTAATTCTCTTTGATCTAGATTATTTGTCTTCAGAGTGTAGTTAAGGTTATTATACTTATTGAACTTGATATTTAAAACCAGTAGATCAGCACATATTATAAATTGATGATGAAGTATAACAGATGTTATATGATTTATATACCATTTCAATTGCAGAGATATGTTTTTTAAATTTAGTTGTTTTATTTTGCATATAAAGAGTGATTCATGTTTATCCAGTGCATAGGATGTTCTCATCTTTTTTCCCCCTCTATTTAAGGATGTGTTCAAGGTTTGGGCCAGTCTCATGTCCTCAGGTATTTAACCTAACCAAAGCCTGTACTTCTACGCATTTGGAGTCACTGAATTAATAAGGCAGGCGATGAAGCACATCTGCCTGTCTGAGGGTGAGAATGCAAAACTGAACCATGTATATTCACTTATCATTAGACACAGAACTAAATGTTTTAGTCCCTGTTTTCTGTCCGCTGGTCTTTTTGTCTTTTCCGACACATAGGCCACCTTGTTGACTCATCTGTGTAGCTACCATTTACTGCTGTTTATTCTGTTCCTAATTGCCCTTTCCAGATCTTCAGTAATAATGTGTAGTGAGGAAAGAATAATTTAATTAATTTAGATTAATGAAAGTCCAGATCAATTAGAAGACTTGAACAAGACTGTAAGACTGTCCTGTTCTTCCATCATCCATGACTAGCACTGAACAACAGAAAAGACCACACTGTTGTTTTCACGTCAGAGGTGGTCCTTATGATCATTTTTGTGCACTCTTCACCGTAACCTCACTTCACCACCCACCCCGCTCCTGTTCTGTAGGACTAGTGCGTGAATAATTCACTTCTCAATGAGAACAAAGCTCTTGTAAATGAACTTCAAATGCTGTTTGGTTGAATGCAGTGAATGGGCATGCCAAAGAGCAGAGTTACCTTGTCCTAGAAAACAGCTTCATTCCCCACCTTCAACATGTCTCAAAAACAGCAGGCAGGACTGTCAAGGATGCATGTAAATACATTTTTTTCCCAGCAAGGGAGACAGGGGAGTTGGAAAGGACTATAAAAGAAAATCTGATGGTGATTACTGATAAAACAATTCTACTTGAATTTTGAACTTTGCTGCTCCACAAAATCCACTAACCACCCATACGAGGCTTCCCAGGGAGAATTCCTCTCCAAAATACAAAGCAAGAAAAGTCAGAGAAGTTTGCATGAGTGGAAGGAGAAGAATAATCAAGCCTCTTTTTTTAGGCTTCTGGCAAAAATGAGATGGTTATACTGTAGTCAGAGATGTATCTGGCTGATCAGTTTTCAGATACTGGCCAAAATTGGGAGTCTTGTCAACACCTATGCTACAACAGACCCCAGATGCCTGGATCCCAGCCCTACGGTACATGCCTCTCATGGCTCTGAGCTGGACTCAGATCAGAAGAGAGATGTATTGATCCTTTAGAGAGATGGGTACGCTACTGTTTCAGAGACTTTTATGTGCCCAAGGACCTTCTAGAACAGAAATAGTCAAATAATGATGCATTTAGTGATGAAATGAATGTGCTATATCTGTACAGATTTCATAAGCATATATTGCAATTAAAATCTTATTTTTTGATGCACAGTTTGACCTATGTTGTTTGACCTAGGAGGCAGTGGAATAATGTATGTAATTCACCACAGAATACAAATTTAACAGCAGAAAACCACATAAAATAGATGTGGCTGACAGCGGTATTCTGATGGTTTTATCCATGGGAAATATCTCTAATAAGATTCCACTGTTTGCGGGTCTAAGCACTGTGGAAGTGAATTCAATAGTGTCATCAGTCCAGCTCCAGGACTTGGGGACCAATGTGAACCTGATCCATGTTTTCTCAGATACAGAAATATGAGCGTCCACAGGACCTTTTAGTACATTGTCTCCAAGAGATGATGCTGCATTAGTGTATGCTTGGCTCTCTTTGCAAAACATTCTCCCCCCAGAGACAGCTGGCTAACATGGCACCCAGCCCCATGGCAATGCAGTCAGCACTCCCAGCTTGGACATATCTTCTCTCACACTGTATTCATCCGCGGTAAGGACTGTCCTTTTAAAACCCGGGTGTGCAATCCTGGAGAGGAACTATGGCTAATTAATAATAAATTGATGACCTAGGTGGCTGCATTTGTTGGGGAAATTTTCTTTCACCCATTAAAACCTGTGACCACATTTTTCAGGCTGTATTTGTAGAACTACTAACCGTGATTTTTTAACTATTAGTTTATTCTGTCTTTTATTTCCTTCTCATTATTTTTAATTTTTTCCCTCCAAGCCGTAACTTAACTGACTTGAAAACTGTACGCAGTCTTGTATACTCCATAATGAAAAATCCTGCGCTGAAATCACAGAATCACAGAATCACAGAATAGTAGGGGTTGGAAGGGACCTCTGTGGGTCATCTAGTCCAACCCTCCTGCCGAAGCAGGGTCACCTACAGTAAGTTGTAAATCAATGGAGTAACGCTTCCTCTTCCACCTAAGTAAACTTTCCAATTTCTTTGGCTCAAAAATTCTCGTTTTCTGAAGACTACACTCTGCATCAGCTGGAAAGCTTTGATCTCACTTAAAGTATCGTCGTTCATTTCCTTCAACAGGAGGCCATTGCTAGTAAAATCACTATTTATCCATCGTAACTGTGTAACATCATAATATTTTATTGCACATACATATGCAATATTTTGTGGGTTTTTTTCCTAGGAGAAAGGTGTTTATGCTTCAGTGAGTGTGTGGAGCCTGAAGTTAATTAGGCAGCCCGATTCCCTGCTCTCAGTGCATACTTTAACATGTGTACAAGCCATGAACAATTTTGGAATTCTTGTCATAGAGGCAGTACAGGCATTATCTTGACCCAGACTCATTTGCTTTCACCTCCTGCAGCATTAAAGATATTTTTGAACAATTTGTGAAAACCTAGGAAATAAATTCACTGTCTATGAAGACTGAAGGTCTGGATGAACAAATCATAAATCAACTGTCAGCACATGCCAAAAGCCGGCATGCTCGAAGCTAAAAATGCAGACACTCTGCTGATGTGTAAAGAGTAATTCTCATGGAGAAAACTACTAGGTGGAGGAAAAGAGAGAAAGGGAATGAAAGCAGATCTTTTTGGAACATGAACAAAATCAAACGAGTTTTTTACAAGTGCACTCAGAGTAGACTGTGGTTTTTCTGAATATTGACTGATTTTTCCCAGAAGCTCAAGTGCAAAAACCATACAAATTCCAGCATTCCAGAGTTGGGAACATTTTACATCCACTTTGCACAGGTAGGAACAGAAAACGGCAACAGAGATTTCAGTCATTTATGTTTTATAATATGTCCTGATTTATGCCTTAATATTAAAAAACTGCATTGGGAAATGGCATTTTTGTTAATGCAAGAAGAAAGACAATTAGTATGAAAAAAATTGTGAGCCTTTAAAATTGTCGCAAAGTTAAAATTATATGTTCATTATCAAAAATAAGTGGTAAATTCTTAAGAGCAGGAACAGTTTAAGTGCGACTTCAGAACAGGAAAGGTATAGAAAGTTCTCTGTGGGAGGTTGTGCTAAAATTAACTAAATTATCATTATGTCTAAACTTTTTTCTATTCAGTAATTTGCCACTATTGTTGCCAGCAATTTACTAAGAGGGTACAAGGGGAAGAATTAAAAAAAAAGATTTAATTAAGGAATTCCTCAGAAAAAAAACAAGCATCAAGTGACATCTCATGTACTTAAAGCTTACAAGTCAATAGGAGACTTGCAGCTTCCAAATTCATAATTATGTCCCATTGCTAATGGTTTGGCACAATTATCTCTCTGAGCAAGGTGTTCTGTTACCAAGAGAGATCTTGGAAAAGTCAGGAAAAGCAGAAGGGTTCACTTGCCAAATAAGAGTTGCTCCATTCCTAAAAACAAACAAACCAACCAACCCAGCCTGAAATCACTTTCACTGCAAAAATCCTTGCTCAGTTTTCTGGACAGTTGTTCTGAGAGTGGGACAATGATTTTGGGGGATTACAGACAAAAAGAGAGAGGTTGATGGTGAGGAGGAATTAAACCTCAAAGAAGAGGTTGGACGGGTAACAAGCTTCTTGAACAACTTCAAACTTTGTTTCTCGGACACTTAAAAAAAAAAATGGTATCAAAAAGATACCCAAGAGATAAGATATTGCTAAAAAATCTTTTGCCCAGTCCTATGGAAAAGGTTTGTTTCAACGTTCAAATCTCAGGTCTGTACGTTACCTACTCTACCTCACATGAATACTGGGACTATTAAAAATTAGCAACAAAGTAGTGCTCAGACTTACCAGACATGGATAAATCTCTCTTCTTTCTTTCCAAAAGCTGACTTTATACAGTGCGGTGCATAAGCCTCGGACAGTCTCAGGCAGTGACTTAGTCAATGGCATTAGTAAACAAAGTGCAGTTTCAGCTAGAGACGGAGAAGATTAAAATTAAATAAGAAGAGTTGGCCCTGTCAGAAATTGTCTCCAGCGGGAATTTAGGTTCAGCCTCTTGAACTTCTAGCAGAAGAATATTCTTCAGGGTGTGTCAAGACCTAGCAAGTCAACTGCTTCATGTAACCCAATGGAACCACAGTACCCCACCCAACAGCACGTGCTGTCATCATTGAGATAAGCAGTCTACTACTGGTGTCATATTGTAAACACATTATTAAAGTCATAGCTGAAGTCTGATTGCCATAAACAATTGAGTAATTCTTGAGATTTTTTTAACACAACTGAAGAGACATGGAGAAAGTTGTTACAAAAAATATAGAGACCATTTTTGTTAGAAAATTACAATTTCTGTCAAAACATGTGCAGAATAAAATGAAAAAGAAAGTTCCCTGTGATTCACTGAAGGATTCAGAGGGAGTAGTCTCAATATGACAACAGTTTCAAGGTAAACACATCTTTCTCAATATTTAGGATATTTCAGAGAAAAAATAATAGATCTGCAATCAGCTTACCACCACCTGCACGATTTTCTTAGTCATGCCCTCCCTCAGTCTTCTCTGCTCCAAACTAAATAGTCCACATTTTCTAGCCTTTTCTTCTAGGGCAGCTTCTTCATACCTTGTATCATTTGCACATTTTCTGGTGCCTCTACATCTTTGAGATCCAGAGACCAGAATTGCGCACAGGCTCAAGGTGTGACTATACCACAGAGGTTTTGTAGTGGCAAAATGACACCTTCTTTCTTTTCCCACTGTATACTCTGTGGTGTATAATAGAGGTATAGAGGTATAGAAAAAAAGCTTAATGTAATTTTCTCACACAATTAGAGAAAAGATTGTCCTCTTGTCTCAAAAGTCACTGCTGAATTATCTTCTTAAATGAGTACCTAAACTTTCTTAATTCAAAACTAAAACATGGCATGTCCAAGAAAACCCCACACATCAGATTCAGAAAAGTTTTCTGGGGTCCAAACTATTTTTTCTCTGCATGACACCTGAATAAATAGATTTTATATGAAGTGTGAATATCAAGCAGGCAAGATGAAAAAACGTCTCCACTAACCCCGGTAGCCAATCCAGAGCTACTGGAGAGAGTCCAGCGGAGGGCTACAAGGATGGTGAGGGGACTGGAGCATCTCCACTACGAGGAGAGGTTGAGGGAACTGGGCTTGTTCAGCCTGAAGAAGAGAAGGCTGCGAGGGGACCTTATAAATGCCTACAAATATCTGAAGGGTGGGTGTCAGGAGGATGGGGCCAAGCTCTTTTCAGTGGTGCCCAGTGACAGGACAAGGGGCAATGGGCACAAACTGAGGCACAGGAAGTTCCGTCTGAACATGAGGAAGAACTTCTTCCCTCTGAGGGTGACGGAGCACTAGAACAGGCTGCCCAGGGAGGTTGTGGAGTCTCCTTCTCTGGAGATATTCAAGACCCGCCTGGACAAGATCCTGTGCAGCCTACTGTAGGTGACCCTGCTTCGGCAGGGGGGTTGGACTAGATGACCCACAGAGGTCCCTTCCAACCCCTACTATTCTGTGATTCTGTGTGATTCTGTTTCTACTGGGAACAACCAGTCTAGAGCAATGACCAAGGGCTCTTACAGATACTCCTTACACAATGACTTTCACACATGAAATCACATGTTGCTGATTCAAAACATCACTTACAACATATTTGTCTTCAATAATAAATTCGCAAGGGAATAGACAATGATACTAACCTCTTGCCTGTTGGAGCTTGTTGCTCTATGCTTTTTCCATGAGAGAGCACACAGCCAGGTAATTACCTCATTCGGAATGTAGAATTAAAAAAAGTAAGGGAACTAAGCCTTTCATATAATCATCACATTTTGGCAACCTTTTCTGGAACTGGGAGTGAAGAACCATCCTTCACCTCAGTACCAGCCAGGTGAAAATGCAATTGCTGTGCTCAAGCATAGACTCGTTTCTTCACATTTCCCCAAGGTGAGCAGGGATGAAAAGAACAGACAAAACCCAGGATTTACCTGAATCATTCCAGCCAAGCAGGAGGAAAGGTGTGCTGCTGCTCCCTTCTGAAGTAGAGTGGCTTTGGGCTTTTCCCTCCCAGGTCTTTTGAGGGCTTATATATAAGACATATATATTTGTGTTGATATTTGTTATAAGTAAGGCACATATATTTGTGCTTCCCCAAGGCAGAACATGCTCAGTGGTGGAGGGCAGAAAGAACAGGGCCGCATTGTCTCCACAGCCCAACTGCAAGATGTAACTGATCCCTGAAGCATTTATCCATCTCTAAAAATGTTGGTGAATAACAAGGACATACCAAAAACATACATATAGAGTAACAATGTATTTTCTTTTCTCCTCCTTGTTACATAGCCTAGTTAAAAGGAAGGTGTATATCTGATTCATCATACTGGGGCAGAGATTACACTGATAAAAATAGTTGTTTCTGTTTCTGCCAACACTCTGCATGTTAATACTTTAACCTCTGTAGGTTTCATAAGAGAAGGATGTGCAACATGCTTTCTCATCTCCCACAGACTCAAATACTCTCCTACCTTCATGCACTGCCTGCATGGACTCTCTGGAAATAAAGATTTCTCTCAATGTGGTAGAGTGAATCACTGTTGGTGCACATAGCTAATAACGTCAGATTCACAGAAGGCAGAAGCAATGACTTACTTTACTAGTGTGCTAAGGACATGGTTCATCAATCGGGTAAGAGTATGTGGGGGGAAAAAGATGTAAAAATTGTTCATAGTGCTGAGCACAACAAAGACAAAAAAACACGGCAAAATCTGAAAAGAGGTTTTAGGAAGTCCAAATATTAGCCCTATCAAGACAGCCCATGCTGTCAAATTAAGGAACAAAAATACATTAATTTCTTCATATTCTCTCCCCACTTGTTGCCACATATGTTATACTGCTGCATTGTGCTAACCACCCATATGGCTCTAGTCACACTAAGGTTTCCTTACCAACCTCCTTAGTCCCAGCAGAATACGTCTTCTCAAAAGATAATTTGATTTCTGTAGTGTGGTCCATTTTATAATTACATGTTTACTTACAGTAACTAGGGTGAACAAGGTCAATTTGTAACAAAATAATGCTACTTACATCTTTTGGATATCGATGAAATAAAAAAGGAGTTTGGAATCTAAATAAAAATTAAAAGCCTAATTATGTGGTTGCCACGTCTCTACACTGGAGAGAGTTTTCTGACAGTATATGGTCTGTGATTAACAGGACATAAATAGGGAAATCACCTATTTTTAAAAAATCTTTCCTTTTTTGGCATGTATGTGTCCTACCATATATTCTTCCAAAGCAACTGTCATTCAAGTTTCAATGAATGTCATTCAAAATGACAGGAAACACAAGATATGGACCTCCACTTTGCACTTCTATAAAAGAGGGCAGAAACAAGTGACCAAAATCACTGCTGAAGGTTTCAAAGCATAAATCCAGCTGTGAATCAGCACTTACTCAATGTTTGAGAAGAACAGGCTGCATTTTTGCATGAGTCACTATTATCTTCAAATATGTATACAAGATTAAGTAGTTCAAACACCACTAGTTTTGGGGATTTGTTTTTTCAAAGCAGCAGACTAGCATAAATTAGTACATATGGAGCAGAGGTGGATTACTGAAACAAAAAACAGAAAATTCCCCCCCTAAAAAAAAACCAGAAAAATTTAATTTCCCAGTTGAGGACTTTTGTTCCAAAATCTATATGAATTCATTTGGGAAATAAAAATTTTGCAGGTAAAATGTGCCTACCTAATGCAGATAAGTTTTTCTATAGAGACAACATGGTGGAATAACAATTTTAGAAGTGCATTTAGTATAAAGCATGGTCAAGTTTTTTTCTGTTTTGCATTTCTTGGAATGTTATCTGTTCATTTATTTATTGAAGTTACTCTATTAGTAAGTCGTCATGCTGCTTGGTGATCGTTTTTCACATAACTTTTCAAACAAACAGACATGTATTCAACAGGTTATTTATTCACTAAAACTTTGTTTGTTTTCTGAATCTCGTTTTGAAAATGAGAAATTCTCTTGTATACTTGTAGCATTAAAAAAAAAGGACTTAATTTACTTTTCAGGCTTGTCAGTAAAATGTCAGTTCGGCCAGATGACAAGCATTATTTTATTTAGAGAGAAAAATAAAGGCAAAACTAAAATACTTTCAATTTATTCACAGCTTTTATGCAAAGGCTGTAATAACATGCTTATAATATTATTGTATTAATGCAGGAAGCGTAAATGTTATAGGCAGTGTAAGAAGCAGCAGATATTGTACAAATTCAGAATTACTTCTTACCTTCATAATAATTTTCTTTTAGAACCTAATGCAATGTTCTTTGGAATCAAAATGAGTGTCTGAAATGAAATTTTATTTCTTATATAATAAGTTCATGTAGAGTATCAATGGAAAAGCATGAAAACTAGCAACTGAAAAGAAGCAGTGTTGCCTTTCACAGACATTCCAGTAGTAAATAAAAATACAGTTTATAATAGTTTTTTAACCTGAATCCGTTTTTTTCTCATCAGTTGATAATGCTTTCATGTTTGATCTATACACTCTTTATTGAAGTTGAAAAAGTCTGATCCTTTTCATATTTGATTATCAAGGAGACAGAAATTTTCTCATAACACAGATACTTTTTCCTGAACAAATATAGACAAGCATGTAACTAGTTTGATATTACTACACAAAAGATTGTTCTAGGAAAAAAAATCGCTGTATTTAGTCCCAGAGAAATTCAATACTCATTGTTTTGTTTTGTTTTGTTTTTATTTAGAGAGATGCAGGCCCTGATCCAACAAAGCACTTACTTACTTCCACATATAATTAACTTTTGTGATGTCTGTTGCTCCAGAAAAATCAACAGATGGCTCATCCTTGCCAAAGTGCTCTGGGGAGCCTGATCTTATGGTACAAAGGCAGTAAAATATCTGCACTAATGGAGCTTCATCCAAGGTAAGAATAGGATTTTTTAAGGCCATTATGAAGGAAGAAACAGGGAACCAGGAACTTGAGACCACGAGTGGCATATCTGCCACTTCTTTCAGAAAACAGTCTCTCATTCTTGAATGGCATTCAAATACCATTTGATTCAACTGTGAGATTAAACAATACCTAAAAAATTATTGCAGGGTTATTGGGAGCTAATACAATGTCCACTTCTTGATGACCATTACAGAGTAGGTCCTGCTGGTGAAAAAATAACCGTGCTTTTCAGACCATGAGTTTCATCAACACAAGCAAGAAACACTGGCACCTACGCTTACCCACGATGAAAACTCAGCAAGCTACAATGAAAACCAGCATAATTCATCAAAAATCTTTCCTGATTTTCAACCTGTATCAGACATTCTTCTAGCCCCCTAACACTAATCTGGGCTTCATTGTGAAACTCATCCCCAAACTCCCATCTGGTTACCTGTAGGGCAGGTGTCATCTTACCCAAAGAACCACAGCTGTGGAAGCATCTTGCAGGCAAGAAAATGGCTGTAATGGGGTCCAATACTGCACTGTAGAAAAAAACTTGGCAGGGGCATGCCACCAGCGAGCTCTGCTCCAGACACTTTATCACCTCAGTTTCTCTCACAAAGTCTCCCAGGTCACTCCAGCTCTTTGTTGGACAATGACGGTAACACAACATCATGTTGCTGGCAACACAATGTGAGCAGCACAAGTCCTGGGGTTAACAGCTGCATCCAGTTTTTGGCCCTCGGATGGCCACTCAGTCTCCCTAGAGATGTTTCGTACCACAAGCCAAACCGCTCAGCTGTGGTGACCTCGAAGTTCCTGCCGACCTCTGTGGGGTCCTGGATCAGGAAAAACCACCTTGGCCAAAAGACAAAAAGCAGCAAATTAACAAATGCCTGTTCCACATCATTAAAGAGAAATTTTGATGAGATGTGATCTTGTGATTCTGCAGGGAACACCCAAGGGCACTATTACAAAGGTTAGCAAAGTTGCCTCATTTTTCAGGCAAGGCTAAAGGCTTTACCTCAAGGCCACATTCTTAGACATTTGTTTTCTTTATTAATTCTGCTTGATTTATGTACTTGCTCTTAGGTATCTTTGTTTAACATTTGTATGCTGTTGTGAGTACTTTTTTATGGGTAGAAAAGACCCTATCGCTATCTTTTCATAGACTCTTCAGAATTCTTGTTGTGGATGAAACAATGCAATATTGTTATAATTTAAATATAGTGTCTAAGTTATCTATGTCATTACTAGATTCATTTAAAGTGATTTTTCACAACAAGAAATTCCATTCAATTCCAATGGCTACTTGCCTTGTTTTCCATGCATGCCTTCTACCTTCAATTATTTTTCAAGTTCTAGAAAAGTAAGAGAATAAATGTCTTCAGGTTACAGATATGCTCCTTTCACATCCCTCAAAGTTTTAATAAGATGCACTTACATGTGCTTACAGCCAAAACTGTAATTAGGAATTAATTTTCTACCTTATTTTCACAGATTTGAATTTCTTTCCTCTGGACAAAAAGAAGCAACTCAAATAACAACAAAAAAACAATAATTGTGTGAGATTTAAGGTATTTCATAGCATAAAGATAATTGTTAAATTAGATACTTAACATACAATTAAGCTGGGGGCAGGGAAAGAAATGCCTTCACACACACTTGTGCACCCAAAGGACAAAAAATTAATATGACTTTAAAATAGATACAGGAAAACAATAGAAAGAATCTGCTGGTTTGCAGGATGAACCGGATGTAACATCTGGGGATGAGGGCCGCCAAGTTGATTTGTTTATTTAACCAGAAAGATCAATTAACATTAAGGAACATGGAAAGACAAGGATAACAGCAAATGATTTATATACTTAGAAGGGTTATTATGTGTGTGTATACATTTTCTGAATCTTTAAAAGCTAGTTTGTACATACAGGGATTGCAATTCCTGATACAGCTTTCATTAATAAATTGATTAGTAGTGTTGGTATCATAAAAGAAAGGATTTGAAGGAAGAGATTGTTGCAGCCTTACAGATTAATCCAGTGCAGTAAAAATATGCATGAAGTATTGGCACGGAAGAGTGTGAAGCTAATAACAGAAGTCAGGCACCAAATTCAAAGTTTGATAGATTGGCAAAATGAGTCAGAATGAAAGTTCACACAAGAAGATAACACGAGCAGCTAAGCAGCAAGAAACTGATATGTGCAATGTCTTGAAGACTAGAAAAAAACCATGGGATTTTACCTGAAACACAGAAGCGATTCAAAGGGAGGGAGATTTGTCAGCACAACCAGCAAGAAAGAATTTGGACAAATGGGAATGTGTGTGGACAGGAAAAAAATTTATGACACAAGTTATGAAAGACAGGTCCTGCTCGACCAAACTGATCTCCTGCTATGATCAGAAGACCCACCTAGTGGATGAGGGAAAGGCTGTGGGTGTTATCTACCCAGACCCTATTAAGGCCGTTGACACTGTTTCCCACAGCATCCTCCTGGAGAAACTAGCTGCTCATGGTTTGGATGGGTGTACACTTCACTGGGTAAAACACTGGCTGGCTGGCTGAGCCCAGAGAGTTGTGGTGAACAGAGTTATATCCAGTTGGTGGCCAGTCACAACGGTGTTCCCCAGGGCTCAGTTTTGGGGCCAGTCTTGTTTAATACCTTTATCAATGATCTGGATGAGGAGATGGAGTGCTCGCTCAGTAAGTTTGCAGAAGGCACCAAGCTGGGTGGGAATATCGATCTGCTCGAGGTTAGGAAGGCTCTGCAGAGGGATCTGGACAGACTAGATTAATGGGCCAAGGTCAATTGTATGAGATTCAACAAGGTCAAATGCTGGGTCCTGCACTTGGGTCACAACAACCCAATGCAGCACTACAGGCTTCGGAAAGAGCAGCTGGAAATCTGCCAAGGCGGAAAAAGACCTTGGGGTGCTGGTCATCAGCTGGCTGAACATGAGCCAGCAGTATGCCCAGGTGGCCAAGAAGGCCAACAGCATCCTGGCTTGTATCAGGAATAGTGCATCCAGCAGGAGTAGGGAGGAGATCGTGCCCCTGTACTCAGCACTGGTGAGGCTGCACCTCAAATACTGTGCTCGGTTTAGGGCCCCTCACTACAAGAAGGACACTGAGGTGCTGGAGAGTGTCCAAAGAAGGGCAGCGAGGCTGGTGAGGGGTCTGGAGAACAAGTCTTATGAGGAGTGGCTGAGGGAACAGGGGTTGTTTAGTCTGGAGAAGAGAAAGCCAAGCGGAGACCTTGTTGCTCTCTACAACTACCTGAAAGGAGCTTGTAGTGAGGCAGGTGTTGGTCTCTTCTCCCAAGTAACCAGTGATAGGATGAGAGGAAATGGCCTCAAGGCCAAGGGAGGTTTAGATTGGAGATTAGGAAAAATATCTTTACTGAACGAGTGGTCAAGCATTGGAACAGGCTGCCCAGGGCAGTGGCGGAGTCCCTATCCCTGGAGGTGTTCAAAAAGCATGTAGACGTGACACTGCAGGACACGGTTTAGTAGGCATGGTGGTGTTGGGTGGATGGTTGGACTCAATGATCTTAGAGGTCTTTTCCAACCTTTATGATTCTATAATTCTAAGTTTTAGGTTCCATTAATTAATTAATTAGTTGCAGTAATCAATATTTTGAGCTTGAAACTCATGAACACAGAGTATTACAGCAGGGAGAGAGGTCATGGAGAACTGGACAGAACAGCCAGTACAGATTGAAGGGAAGAAAGTGCTGAAGAGTAGTCTTGGGCGAGGAATGGGAAGGGATGGTAGGGGATGGAGGCTGTTAAAGTCCTGGAGATGGCACAAGAGGAAATCCAAAACAAATAAATCAGTTGATCTTTCTGTGCTGTATGGTATTTAAAATGGCTGTCAGACTTTCAGAAGAAAGAGAGAATGCAGTGTATCTGGAGAGCTGAAGGACACTAAGTCTTCAAAGGAAATTGTATGAGACTATATTGAAGTTGCAAGGAAAAATTCTCCTGGTAAAAAAGAAATGCAAATTGGCAGGAAGAGCAAAGGTGGAAGATCTCACAGAAAGCTGAAGAAGCAAAACAAATGTATGCTCACTGCTGACTGAATGATGCTATTTAGATCAAGACAAGGGAAGTACAAGATATCAAGAAGACAAAAGGGTGTTCTTAGTGCCAATGAAAAATACATGCTGAGATGGTTTGCATAATACTGCAAATATTGGAAAAGAAATTATGGGGGAAAAATATACTGAATAACCTCCAATTTTTTTTTAGTTCAAGCGCATAAAAGTGTCCTCACAGAGATCGTATTCAGAAATGCAACATTTTCTGCAAACAAGAAAATAAGAGAGAAAAAGACCTCACCATCCTACACCAGGAGCAGGTCTTTCTGCAAAATTTGTGTGCTGATTATGTTCTGCCCAGGAAGACTAGAAGTCTTTTACCTCAGCTGGAGGGGGAAAAAATCTTGTTTGACTTGCGTGTTTTCACTTCCCATCTCTACCCTGCTGTGACCTGCAAAAATATTAACAACAATACTTATATCTTCATGGAAAAATAATTAAATTTCTACATTGTCTGAACATTGATCTTTATAAACCAAGTAAATGGAACACTACTATTAAAAATACTGTTGTACTCAACATCACAGACTACTGGATTTAGAAGCAGCTTGTGACAAACTGTGTCTTTAACACAAAGAGGATAAACCACACCTGGGCTGGTAATTTCAGGGGCTTCTTCGACTAAGACCAGGGAGTACAATGCAGTGCAAATTAAAACTGCAACTGTGGACCACAAAGTTTTGAAAGATTTGGGAGTGCTCACCTGTGTGGTTCCACACAGATTTTAAGCCAATTGATATTTCTCATCCCCCAACTCAGCTTCAGTCTTCAATGATTCAGCAGATGCATTTTATAGAAATTAATTGCACTCTCCAGGGACAGGGTACAACACAGAAGTTTTCCTTTTGCCATCTGTTTTCCAGGCACTCCTGGCCACCAGGAAAAAATGTGGCAAAGCGGTGTCTAACTGTAGGACCTGTGGTGTAGGCTAGGAGCTACAAATCCCTCAGCAGCTTGGCAATTGCACTGTAACGGCATGCAGGACTTGGCAATAAAGCCTGGCCCCTGACCGTGTTGAGAGACATCACACCGTTGAGACATGTCCTCGCCTCGGCATCTGTGCAGGCTGCTGGCTTTGGTGCCGTCTTCGTTCCCTTTGCTGGGGAAACAGGCAACACGCTGGGGTAACAGGCTCATTCAGGCATCTTTGCATCCATGACAGCAGAGGCAGATCCTATGACAGAAGTTTGAGCTAAAATTGAAAGCCTACATTTTTATTTTATTTTAAAAAAGCATACACTACTCTTTGGTGTCTATTTCCTAACAGACCAGCAGCCAGCACCATTCCTCTCCTATTTCTCAGCTTGGCTCTGGGGTGGCCCCGTAAATGCATCCCAGCAGCATAAACAGGTTTCCCTTTTGGTGCAATCTAGGGAAGCTGCTGGGCTGCTCTTGCACCAAGAAACCAGGAAGACTCTCACCTTTAAGTCCAGTTCACAGAAAAGTTAAGTGTGGAGACAGGCTTAGCATTGGTGCAGTGTCTCAAAGTTGTTGGTTTTGGATACTAGCACTGACATCAGGAAACCTTTGATTAAGAGAGAATCAGGTTTAATACACTTATTTAAAGTAAGCCTTTGACCTTTATTCTCACAGATCGAAGACTGATAATAACACCAGGACAGATTCTAAGGTCTCGTTCAATCAGGACACTCTGACTGAAGTTTTAGGACAAGACCTCTCCTGCAGCAGCTGTAAAGTATCACAAACCATTTCTCCCCGCACACTTAATAATCATTATTAGAATACAGAAAATTGTATTGGCCCTAAAGCCTCTCTTCCTTCATTTAATTTACTACCATGTCTTCCCCAGGACTCCTACTGCCTAGTTTCCTTCTGCAGCTTTTAATGAAATAGCACACATCTCCACAGATGCTCTCTTTTAGCTAGCTCTGTCACTGCTTGCGGGTTACATCCTTGGAGGCTCTCCACCACAACCCTGGATTCAGGAAGACATCTGATTTTAAACTGTTCCCGTTCAGTTGTGGTAAATCTCACTTTATATATTCACTTGCCCTGATTTAAGCCTTGATTAAAACTTTCTCATCTTGCATCAGGAGATTATTAAATTATGCTAAATTGACTAAGCAGAGGATAAGATGGCTTAACCAGGACTGTCTTTCAGTGGCCTTAAGTAGAGCAATTCAAAATCAATTTAGATAGATAGCTGTAATGTTTCAATGAATAAAAGCACAAGTAAGCATACATAATAATCCTTCTAATTTGAGACTAAATTGCTAGGGGACTATTAGGTGTCTTAATTTACCTGAGCAGGGGTACAAAAAATTTCCTCATATCAGCCTCCTTTAAATAACAGAAATGCACAATTCCATAATTAATCCTTTGCAAGTTTTCTTGCATGCACCAGACAGAAGAAAGTCTTCACTTGCCTGTTATTTACCACATTATGACATATAGTGTCTATGGAAAGGATGCTATAGTGATCATGCAGGAAAAAAAAGAAGTGTTCTTGAAACTACAGCTGACTAAAGATATGAGGAGCAGCATTAAGGACTTGCACCGTTGCAGGGAAAGAGCAAGCCCCTGAGTTGCATAGAGCCTGTTATGGAGACCATATAACAACAAACTGGGATCAGTAAAAAGAAACAGAGAAATATCACAGTGGATCTCCAGGGTAACGCATATTTTTGCATCATCTGTCGGTATCTTAGTATGTCAATATATTTCTAATAATACGCTGTGTCTGAACTTAAAAAATGAAAAAAGAGAAAAGGTAAAAGACCTCCTTGCATAAAACCTAAAAAACTTCCTCGTATAAAAGTAAATTGTGTAATCTCTCTGCCATGTAAGCTTCCAGTACTAGCTAGTAGACACTCATGGTCCTTCACCTTTAATGTTATGGAGTAGTGTGAAATAATGAAATTGACTGATATAGTTCTGAATGGATCAGTTTGTTTCATAACAAATATTCCTTTTTTTTCCTGTGTACATGATATCACTTCGAATATGAAATGAATACAGCTTACAGCACCTACTTATACATTTTCATATAACTGTAAAATTAATGATTACAGCAGGGAAAGTTTAGTTCTCAAGATAAAGAGTATAAATTCTGTTTAACTGTAAGTAATGGGACTTGGACATTTTTTTAAGAATTAAAAAAATAAAACATGGATATAATTCATTCAAATTGCTTACAATCCAAAGAGAACTTGTGATAAGAACATTCCATTACCTATCTGTTTATAATTGTGTCCCAAACACTGGACGAGTGATATTTCACCATCTGTTGCTCAGTGGCTCATATCAAGGTGTCATTCATCATCTTTAGCCTGTTACACTGCAAGAATTTGTAGAGAAAGTCAAATGCCATCATCAGGAATGAGAATTCCTTTAAAAACACTGGGAAAATTTCACACAACAGATCTTCAGTAACTCACGCCCTTCATGGAAAGAACTTTGTTTAAATGCGATGTTGGTGTTGTTTACAAGATGATTTAAACTTAGTGTCTGGTCATTATGGCCAGCAGATGATCTCCAGCGATTCCACTGGGTTTTTGGCTGGTGGCTGCCAGGAGGCCCCCCACGGTTGCATTGCATCAGTGTGTTGCATGTAGCTTTCACAGAAATTTCTTCACCCATTCTATATCCTTCAACAACTTCATGCAAAATATGTAACAGTGCCAGCTACAAACTGGTGAAATCAACAGTGACTTAATTAGGAGGTCAAAGAGACAGCCTTTTTTCACAATGTGCAAGTTGGACTCCACAGAATTTGCTTTGCTGCCGGCTGTGTGGGTGCAGATGGTTTGGATGGGCTCCCAGCAACAGGCTAAAAGTTGCGACATGCTTTCAGTGACTGAGTAGGAAAACACAACAGCTACTGGCAAACCTTTATTTGTTTTACCAGGTATCATCCGTTATGGCCTCCTGTCAGGCCAAAAATGCATCTTGCAAAGGATCTTTAACATAATACCTTGTGTGATAATTTGGCCAGATTTGCAGCACACACTTCAATGCAACATAGAAATCTGAAATCACTGCAAGGTAGAAAATGTCTTCTGACAAATACCAAAGCTGTTTTTGTTGGTGGTACATGATACATTTCACTCATTTCTGTAGGTGAGTAATAATAAACACTAACATAATATTTATATGATTTTCATTACCTGCTGCATTTTATGTTTTCCTAATTTATGACTACCTGAAAGTTGAGAATTGGAGGTATGGGAGATCTGTTAAAAATAACAACTTTAGTGTATCATGAGCCTGACTTTTTAATTTGAAATGTGAGCAAAGTGAGCACTGTTCTGCTCTGTTTCTAGTACCTGGAATGTTCCCCACTGAATTCTACAGAGTTCTATGGTATTGTCACTGTTGCACACAGCACTTCAGTGAACGTCAAAAGAGTAAGTGTTGCAGCCCAGGCAGAGCAAGCTTGTGGTACTGACATACACAAGCTGCTAGACTGAGAGGCAGAAATGGCAGGGGATCACCTGGAAGTTCCTTGTTGTCCAATATTTCATTCATATTAAAATTACCTGAAAGGAAGAATCTAAAAAAAATAAAATGTTTTCTTTTTCAAGGCTTCTGAAATGTTTTGCTCTTGTTTATTTTTCGGTTTTGTTTTCCTAAAGGACTGAAGGCAACCACAGTAAAATGTAAATTGGGATTGCTTCACTTGATGTGCCTTCACTTTACTGTATCCTTCAGTCTTGGCTGCTCGGAGGCAGTTAGGAATGTAAATCACATTGATTTCAAAGAAAGACGGACACTGAAATAACTTTGTAGATCTGGACCTCAGTACCTTTTCAGCAATGCTGTTTGAAATGGATGGAAAGGGGTGGAAAAGGCTACAACAGAAAACAGAATCTCAGGTGTTTAAATGAGCAGTGCTAAACTGTTGTCAATTCATTTACACCAAAAGCAAATCTGATCCTTTGAACATGAACTGAGACTTCAACAATAAGCAGAACTTACCGTTTTCACTACACAGAGCAATAGCAAAAAAGCCAAAAGGCCACAGAGGAGGAGATTAGAAAAAAAAAATTGTCTTCTTTTCAAGTAGCACATACTTCAATATAAGAAAACAAGTCTTATAGTATTGGCTGCTCTCATTAACTACTTCCAGAACAAATATATGCAACTAGATCACAAACAACTTGTCATTGTTAGGAAGTAGAAGTGTTTATGCCATTGTATTCTGTATCAGATGCTTAAACTGTTAAGAATATATCTCAAAGAAACATGTAAAAATATGTACTTTTCATCTATGGCAAGTTTCAAATATTACAGTTGGTGAAAGAGTGAATTATTATTTATCCCTCAAATTTATCTACATGTTAAGAAAAAAGTAGAAATTATATAGAACTAGGAAGCAGTCAGTATGTGTGAGAGAGTAAAAATAATAATAAAAAAATTCCACGATCCTATTCCATTGTTTCCCCTTTTAACCACAAAAGAAACAGCTTCAATTATACAACACAACTGAAAGTATGTTTTCTGTTTCTTCAAATGCAATGAATTAAAGTAACCATTTTGTTAGCCTCCATTTACCACCTAAAAAACTATTTCAGTGAGGACCCTGGGATCAAATTGTAAATGAGTCGCTGAACAGTCCATAGCACTTGTCTGGGAAATGGTGATCTCCAGTAATTACTTTTTTATCCCCTATGAGACAGTCTGTGTTGAGCTCCTCGTCCAGAGGGAATGCAGCATTCTGCAGACTTCACCAACTTTAAAATGAGCTAGTTTATAATAGATGATTCAGCAGGCATGCTGTAGAAGTGAGATTTGCACAGCAAATTATTTTGTGAATTTATTTTTTACTAGGGTGGGTATTTTTTTTTGTCATGACACTTTCATAAACATTGATGTGTTAATATCACGGAAATCATTCATCCAGAATCCCTTACACTAGCATTGCCCTGGCTTTCTAGGGAAGTTGTAGATTTTCTCACAGAGAGGATGGGGGTTTGATTTAGAAGCTACTGAATCCAACAAGATTATAACTTCAGTGGATTCCAGGTAAGGAAAAGTACATATTCTAAAATCAGCTTACTAATTGACTTTTGCATATAGAGGCACTAGGAGAAAGCAGTCCTACAAGTTCTTCATGTTCTGCAGCAGGACCTACAGCTTCATCTGTCCAGGGAGTACAGGCAGTGTGAGGAGATCTCCTGCTCCTTTTCCTCTAAAGTCAGTGGTCAACACCAAACAGAAAAGGATGTATCTGCAAGTAAACGTTTCTGGCCAAAAATCTTCAGGCAAACCCTTTTTGAATCCCACTCCTTCAGGCCTCTGGCAGCATGCGGATACCCGATTTCTATCTTCGACACCATTTCTGAATTTGGCATTGTGAGCTGAAGGTGACATAATGTACACATCAGGGGATAAGTGAAAAGAACTTAACAATAGAAGAAGCTTGGTGATAATATAAATGGAAAACAGTAATCTGGCCCAAAGGAAACAGCTATTGCTTCACGGGTATTTCCATCATTATATTATCTTCAGCATCCTGGGGGTTAAAATCTCCCCCACAGGTTGCAAAACGCATTAGGAACTCTCCCACCATGATATATTGTGCCTACTCCCAGGTGACTGCCACTGCTAACAAAAGAAATGCTGTGCTTCTTGTGTACTTTTGAAGATTTTTTTTTTTAAATCTCAAAATTAGAAACCATCAAATACTTACTGAGTTTACATTCTGTTGAGAGATAGCAGGACACAGTGCATCACAAATGAAGGTGGTAACTCCAGACCGTACCTTCTCACTGAGCTAGCTCCTCTTTTAGCTGTGCTCTCCCACAGCCAGCTTAGATACTCCTCAATTTTGGCTTTAAATCCTTTGAGGCTCTTAACTTTGACTATTTCCTTTGAAAGTCTATTTCCTAGGACTGTATCTCTTTACATGGCAATAAGGTCTTCTGAATATCAAGCCTACATCTCTTTCCTCAATTTTCATTGCATTATCCTATGTTGAAGAAAGGTTAATTCCCTAATAGTCTATGAGTTGTCACATGCACAGTATTTGCACACCATTGGTAAGCTTTCAGGTGACTTGGCTTCCAAAGGGTCACTGCCAGAATATGTGGAAAAGACCTTTAAGTTTGTCTTACTTATCCCTTTGGCTGTACAAAAGTACTCCCTGCAGTATATATGCCAGTGCGCCTTTCAGATCAATTTAAATTGTTTCACACAATAGGATTTCTGTTCCTTCCCTTCGGAAGTTATTTCACAGCCTAATACAACAGCATCTACTGTGGACCTCCTGAGGAAAATTTTCTGTCTTCAATGAGGGGCCTAGTTCCTCATTATGGCCAGGCAGATTTTGCTTTTTCCAGTTTTGTTTGTTTCCTGACTAGTTCTTTCAGGGAAAAGAGCAGAAGAAACTTTACGGGAACACGAGAAAAAGCAGCCCTGCAGAGAAAAGATGGCCAAAAGGCAGCCCTCCGTAACCATCCCCTTCTCCAGAGCACCATGCAGGAGCAAATCAAACTAAAACCCAAACCAAGCAAATAAGAATTGTAAGTTATCAATGCAATTCTAAGCTGTATCTCCTTGAGCAGTGAAGCAGCCTCCTACATTTCCCATACCAGGACAGCCCAGGAACTTCCCCAATTTAGTCTTTAGCTGTAACTACCACTAACAGATCACAGGTTAGGAAGACACCTTAGCTCCTCCTCCATCTCACCAAGTAACATGAAACTTCTGGCTCAGCTGGATATCCCCACAGCAGGCCATTTTGTCACTCCGAAGCTTTTCCTCCAGACCCCTTTGGTTTCTCTCTTCTGCTGCCTGCAGCATCTCCTCCTAGGCCACAGGCACTCTCTGTTTCTGGATCACTCCCTTTTTTCACAGCCATCATGCCCACGTTGCAATCACTGCTCCTGCCAACCCAGCCCACCTCAAAGCCCCCCTCCCACAGCTGTCGCGGCAGTGGCTACACCACCAGCAGCAGCAGAGCTCACATGTTGCTCCAGTGTTACTGTGGTTTTGGAGTGGCTAAACAGGGCTCACAGTGGGATTATGCCAGCAACCAAATGCCCTGCATTCAGGTAGATCTGTACAAGAAAAGAACTTTTATAACTAAGGACGTTACGATTGTGAGATATGAGCTCTAATGTATATATATATACACACACACATTTAAATATAAAAATAACCTTTTAAGTAAGAAAGTTAATTTCACAGTCACGTATCCCACCCAACTAGATCGATACCTGTTTTGAAAAAGGCCGAGTTTTTCACCTTCATTAGATTAACCGTCTCTTTCTTGAATGATGAAATTCAGTCTCATGTTACAAGAAATATGAGTTAAAACTCAGCTCCAAAATTAAGCATAGATCAAGCTGATATATGTAGTCATAGATAACCCACACAGGAATTGCAGTTTTCGGACATAAGTAACTCTAAGTTTATGTCAGTAAATGTGGGAACTGTCCTGAAAAATACATTATAGCTCATCTCTAACTTTTATGTGGTTGACTATCACTTGTGTTCAGCTGTTCCTCTATATCTAAAATATATATCAGCTTTGAATAGGTGAGTAAAACTTCTGTCTTAGTCATATGTAAAAAAAAAAAAAAAAAAAAGTTATTTATGTTCCTCTTGAAGTCTGGTCTAAGAATGTGGCTATTTTTTCTCTTTGTCTTGCAGGTTGAGGCACAACAACCTTCTCAGCTTTGCTAATTAATCTTGCCGCAGCTGCTGACTCCACAGGTGATGAGACTCTCCACTTGTCACCTAGGAAATACAGCTTCTGTAATAGAGAAAGGTTTCCATCTGTGAGAGTCTTAAAATCTTTAGTAAAAGGTTTAAAAAAAGTTCTGGGGACCTTGTCCATGTAATTGAAGAATATTGGAACTTTGAAGTTTTGAGGTGTAAACTACTAGAAACTTTTTTATTATTATTATTCAGCTCTATTTTCAAACCAAGATAGCAACAACTGTTTGATAAATAACTTTTTTTGCCATGTGCCGTGCAGTCATTTACCTGCAGCATCAGAGTTTTTAGTTAGCAAACTGTCCACCTTCCTGGAAAAAAAATTGCTTTCTTGCTATCTCCTAATTGAACAGTATGTAATGAAAATGGCTGCTTTGCTAGGTATTTGTTTTCTTCCTATAGCAACCAAGGGGAATGGTCTCCTCAGGGAAATACTGTAAGGACTATTTACTATAATTATAGTGAAAAGAGAGAGTGTGGGGGGATTCACACTCAGCAAGATAAGTTGATGATGAAGCTCAAACAAGCATTTGTGACATTTTGCTAGTATTGATAGGATGTTTTCATTTATCTTCCACCTACACTGTTCATTAAGAACTGATTTCTAGCAAACACAACTTGAGAAAGCAGTCTGAATTGCCCACTCTTAGAGTGAGCAAAATTTCCAGGGTTTATTATAAGCGGACCATAAGGTCAGCATGTTTATTCCATCAGCCGCCCGCTTTGATCAGGGACAGTAACAAAATCTGACTGAATCTCTGAAGACCTGACAGTGACAGGGCTGCTGGCAGGTGGTGACAGCTGTTTATTACACTGCCCACAGCTGTAACTCTGAAATAGTTGCTTCTTCCAGTTGTAGCTGTCCCTCCTCCCGCTCCTCATGTTATTTCTCATGTTCACTCCAAATTGCTGCGGCCCCCGTTTGTTTCTACCACCCTAGGAGAGGGGGCTGAGGGTTCTGTAATATCACTAGTGACTGCCTGGCTTCCCTTTCTGCTTTAGCACTGCTTGGCGGTTTGTATTCACTAGCTGAACTCCTGCATGCATAGGCAGAATCAAACCCAGGAGGAAATGGGAGCAGTTATTTTTAGATAGATTTGGAGGTTTTGGATTCTGGAAACAGGATTTTTGAGGATAACCAGGATAATCTAAGGATAATTGGGGAAACTTCATTGGAGCTAGAGGAAGAAGTCCAAGGTAGTTAAGAGCAGCTCGATTATCAAGTCTACAGTTGCTGTGTAGAAGACCTGACATTTGCTTCGTGATCTCCGAAGTCACTGAGCTGTTGCTGATGCTAATAGATACAACAGGGTATGGGCTGTTCTTGGTCCCTGAAGGGCAGAGCACAGCTGTACTCCTGTGCCTGAGCTCTTTACCCTCTCCCCCTACAGCCCCCAGGACAAGGTGGCCTTGTATATTCAGCCAGCTGGGAGCAATTCCTGGGGCAGACTCATGCCCCAGATGATTCCTTGGCATCACCAACACTATGTGAGGGCTCATGCCAATAATTAAGCAGAATGGATGATCACATATCAAGACCAGAGCCTATGCCCGTTCCATATTTAGTTTATTAGTATATGTTTAGTCAGTAATTCAGGCGTAGGGTACTTGACACAGAGACGCTGGAGTAAGAATTGATAGTTTCTTCAAATACTAAAGGTGGAAGAGTACTCAAAAAGCTGTTTGGTCCATTCCTGTGCCCCAGGACAGACTCTATACCTGTGTGATTCTTCACATCTACTTGGCAAATTTGCTATCAGGAACAAGATCACAGAACTACAGAAACACAGAATGGTGGGAGTTGGAAGGGACCTCTAGAGATCATCAAGTCCAAACCCCCTGCCAAAGCAGGGTCACCTAGAGCAGGCTGCACAGGACCTCGTCCAGGTGGGTTTTGAATATTTCCAGAGAAGGAGACTCCACAGCCCCTTTGGGCAGCCTGTTACAGTGCTCTGTCACCTTCAAAGTAAAGAAGTTCTTCCTCCTGTTCAGCTGGAACTTCCTCTGCTTCAGTTTGTGCCCGTTGCCCGTTGTCACTGTCCACTGAAAAGAGTCTGGCCCCATCATCTTGACACCCGCCCTTAAGATATTTGTAAGCATTGATAAGATCCTCTCTCAGTCTTATCTCCTTCAGTTTAAACAAGCCCAACTCCTTCAGCCTTTCCTCTTAACAGAGATGCTCCAGTCCCCTATTCATCAATATCTTTGGTGGCATCATCACCATAAAAGGTATAGAAGATATAATCGCAAGCTTTCCTCCCATATCACAATTTCTAAACTATTAACCATCTCATTGCTTTCCTTCATTAATTGGTACAATTCCTTCATTAATTGGTACAAGTCCTTTTCAAATTGCAGTACCCAAAAGTGTCTGCAGCACTCCAGCTAAAGTCTTACCAGTGCTGAGCAGAGAACTATTTCAGTGGTTTTTTATACTAGATTCCTGTTTATGCATTCAAGTAGATTTCTTGTCTTTCTCACAAGTGTAACAATATTCACTCCTGTTTGGTTTCCTATTCAGTCCCTTAGATCTCTTTCTGCAGAGCTGACACCTCACAAGTCAATCCCTGACCTGGGTTTGCCTGGCAGATTATTCCTTTCTGGGTGAGGTGTCTCCTTCTTGTTCCTATTGCGCAGTATAAGATTTTCTTTCAAAGTAAGTTATTAAGATTGATTTCAATTCTAACTCTGTTCGTCAATGTAGAGAAGTTCTTAAAAATACACCCAGAAAGCAGTTATCAGTAGATCATTGTTCAAATCAAAAGAGCTGTTGAATATGAAACTACAAGAATGGTTGGGTCTGTTAAATATTTACAGTAGTTAATATAGATAATAAAAAGACACATGATAGAAACAACACTTTTTAATTGATCCTACCCATCTATTCCTACAGAACACATTTCCTTATTTGCTTACAGTAACATCATGTACAACTGTCGTGTCTGTGAGCCCTCATACTCTGCTTTCCATTGAAATTAGATCAGTTCAACATGGCTTGTGCACAAATCCATTTTGGTTTTTACCCATCTCCTTATTTTATTATCAGTGCTTCTAAATGGTAAGATTGATTATTTATTCCAGAACTTTTCTGGGGAAGTAAAATTAAGCTTACTTGTGTGCATAGTTCCCTGGCTTCTCCTTTGCTTATACAGTTTTACTTGTTGGCAAACAATACCAGATAAACGATTGTGTTTTCTACTCCAGAATAAGACTGATCAGTGAAAAAACTCATCAAACACAAGAATTAACTTAAAATTAATGAATATCTAACGGGTGAACCTTCTACCCCTGTTCAGTTGGGATTAGTTTTAAACACAGGCACAACACAACTGAACTAAAAATAAGCTAGAAGGGTGGGTTTTTTCACTCTCAAAAATGTTGCCAAATACGAAACAGAAATCCAAACTCTGTGCTGCATGTGGCTGACTTAGATGATTTACAAGAAGAGGTTGCTATAAAGCAAAATCCAGTTCCTTCTGGCAAAAGCAGTAATTCAAAATATTCTGAGAAATTAACCAAATTTCTGAATTCTGAATAAAAATGATGAAATAACTTAAAATATAGTGTCAAAATATGCAAAAGCAGCAATTAAAAACTGTGTCAGATCTTCCAGCCACACAGGAGAACAGATTGAATGCACAGGCATTTTAGAAATTGTTATACTATATTTGAAAAGCTTCATAAAAACAAAAGCAACTAGAACCTATAGGAAGAGACTGTTACGCTAAGAGGAGAGCTTAAATGTGCTGCTTAGAAGATAACACTGTTCTTAATGAAAAGCACAAGTTGGAGAGTCTATGGAGAAAATAGCAATGAACCTGATAGAACAATACCATATCGGCTTACAAAGTGTGCCCACAGGAGCACTGACCAAGCTAACTGAAATTAAGGCAGCCATTAAACATTTATCTCGGTATTATGCATTACTCCCAGATAAACAGAGCCCATATCGATGACATCAACTGCAAATTAGAGTTCCCTGGTTTCATATCGTGATTGTAAATCTTTTTTTTTTTTTTTTTTTTAAATTCTGCTGCTGCTCCCTGTTTATTTGTGATTCCAGGAAAGTCAAATCTTCAGGGCTAGATGAGTATCACCAGATCCATTTCAGTAAAGCAGTAACACAGTTAAAAGGTAATTTCTCTGGTTTTGGCTTTCTTTTAAAACTTGCATGATGACATTTCTCATATACTATATAAAAATATCTGGCCTACTGAAGAACGTTATCCTTAGCGTATAAACCTATTACAGGCTGAAAGGAGAATATAACCTGTGTACACCTTCAAAGCATAATGAAAAACAGTTTGGGCTGACAGGTGAGAGAGGGCAGGGGGAGCCTCTTCGGATGCATATACAGAGATTGTCATGGCTGCAAGAGGATGAGGAACAGCAAGCACTAGCAGCTGATAGAAACTGTGAGAACCCATAGGAATTATTCCCGTCAAAAGTTCTAGAAAAAGTGGTTAATTAATCCTGACAATTGCTTATTTTCACAAAGAATAATTTCAGTATTTTTTTCTCATTTGCCAAGTCAAAATCCCATTTTTCTAGATTCTTTACCCCCCACAAGAGGTTGTGAGTCTCAAGTGTTATTTGACGACTGACAGTATTTGATCATAAGTTTTTTGCACAAGAGGATAGATACAGCACTAAAGAGTTCTTCTAATGAAATAGATGATTAAACAGAGAAAAAATCAGAAATATCAAAAGTAAAGATTTTCAGAAATCTTTCACTAGGAGCTTAGACTGCTCCTGAGAAGCTATGAGGAAGCAGCACTTCACTTTGCAAATTACTCACGCTGAAGCTTTCTCTTACACATTGTCATTTTCTTGCCTTTCCTATAGGCACAAGCAGAAGAAAGGATGAGAGGAAATGGCTAGAAAAATCTGAAGGTCATTTTGTAGGGATCCAGGGGGATTCTTACAAAAGGAAAAGATGACACATGGAAGCAATCACCTTCTGTCCATTGCTCACTGCTCTTGTTAGTAATTTCTTACTAGCATAAGCAAAGTTGTGTGCCAGCGAGGGCAAGTAATACGTGTTGGGCACTTAGTACTCCCTGCCTTACCTCTCTCTTATATTATGTGGACCACAGAAAACAAACAATATTCTTTCTGGTCCACGTAAGGTATGTGCATCTTAAGAGATTTATTTGTGTTAGCTCTGCCTAAAAGCATAAACACATTTAGCATGCTCCCTTTGATATTCCCTTGGAGATTTTCAATGACCAGTTTCACATTTGGTAGTTTACCATTGGAAATGAGAACAGCACATGTTCAGTAATGCCTTAAAATAACTCTCCATTATTACAGGGCCAACACTGACATCAAAATTGTAGTAACACATTAAACCAATCCATTAATTATTGTTTATTCACTGGCTACTCTATAATGGAGTATAATTATTTCATATACCACTATTCCTGTGGAATACATAACAGAGATCTAATTTCCCATTAGCATATTTTCCCCAATTCAAGTAGCACTGCAAATATAAAAATACTGATGGGATTACACTCTGGCCACAGCAAATACTATATATTTTCAGTATGTGGGCACAGCCCTGACTGCTGTGAAGATGCGGCATTGTCTGTGGCTTGTGCACCTAACCTGCTTTCTGCAGTTCAGCTCGAGATGGAGTCAGGCAGGTGCTTTTACAGACCCTGTGTACTCACCTGCTTGACCAAGAGCTGAGCCTGGCAGGAGCCTTCTCTTTTCACCTCCCAAGATTTTGTGTCCCTTTAGCAGACAGGCAACAGAAGTTGGGAACGAAGAGGAAAGAAGAGTAGGCGTGATTAGTTCTTCAAACCTCTTTTTCCTTCTGACCAGAACCACTCCAGTCTTTTCAAGGCTGAGATTCAGTCTTTCATGATTTTTTTTCACTCCCATTTAAGAGAGCAGGAGAAATGACCTACTACATATTTCACAAGGATATATTCACTAATGGCTTATGTGGCATTGTAACATTTTTCCACTAAGGGTCTCAAAGTGTGAGGACAGAAGAGACCTCTGCAGAAACGCCAAGGTTGAGGATTCTGAGAGATGTGGAAGCTCATTTCTGCAAGGTGTTTCTGCTCTCCTGTGTATTTATTTCAAGGAATAAGGACCTTGTTGAACTTACGAAGGAGCAGAGATAATACACGACAGACATAAGCAGGTAGCTACAAGTGTCCCTCTGCCACCCATACAAACAGGTTGTAGTATATTTTCTTGTTAAACTACTGGAAATGAGTGGTGGTGCACGGACAAGATTAAGCCCAGAACCAAAACTGTGCAAGAAAGGTCTTTTCTGAAAAAGTGCATGTTTCCGACTGACATTTTCCAGTTGTACCACTGTGCAGATTTTTGGTTTCTGGTAGGACCTAGGAATAAGCTACCTTGATTTATCTAGCTGATTTTACTTGACATTCTGTTCAGAAGACGAACCAGAACACTCCTGGAACTGGTTGTTCCTCGCCTTGGATACAGTCCTTTTTCTCAAACCACCCACGGCTGAGAATGCACCTAAAAGGTACCAGCCAAAAGTTTCGGCTGCTGTCATTTCTTCCTGCCTCAACTCACCTTTCCTCCCTCTCCAGGTCAAATACCACACATACAGCACAGGTGAGGAAGCTCTACTTCTGTACATATTATGTCACATAACATGAATCTGACTGCAACACAGAGCCAGGCAGTGGAGATCACTCTTGCTGAAGCTACCTGCTTCCTGGAACCTACTAAAATTTATTAAGCAGAAAGCTAATCTGCTCTGCATCTCTCTCAACTCTATTTTCTTGCAAACTGAGCTAAGCAGAGTCAGATGATAAAAAAGTCTCCTGTATAGGTTTTTGTAAGAAGAATGATTTCTATCTAAACTCTTTTTACACTTTGTTGGAAGTGTTTTGCCTGCTCTGACAATTAAATGTAAAATGGACTTCTGTACATGCTTTATAGTTTAGAAATATGTTTCTATAATGATTTTGGCTCATGCACTTAAAATCTGTATAAAGATTGAATCAAGCTCCTGTTATATTAAGATATTTTGTTAAAAAAACTTCTGCAGTGGATATTAATATTCTAAAATGTTACATTGCCATTTTAAAGAGATGGTTTCAGGTCAAAGAAATGTATTTGTAACCTACGACAAACCCACCCCCTTAAATGACTAAGAAAGCAGTATTTTAAAAACATCTGTCACTGTGTAGCCCAAGTATGATCACTGACATTTCATGGGTATAACTATAATCAGAAGTTGGTCCCTCGTTTATTTCTCTGCCATACATATGTTTTGCATTTCTTTTAGCTTGGATAACAAGCCTAGACTTCTTAGTTTCATATTCTCTTTTGTTGATTTAGTCCAACAATTTTGTGCTTACATTGCAAGACAATTTTTCTCTTCATTTTTTTTCCATTAAAATGCCTAAAAAAAGGAAATATTTCTGTTGGTTCTACATTCCATTAAAGGCTAAATTTATCCAAATGGTTAATCAAAACTGACCTTATGTTCCCATTCAAGGTTTAACCATGCTCCTGGGATTGTTTACGTTTATGATTCTCTTGCTTTCTTAATTGTACCTCTTAAAGTTCTCCAGGTTGTAATGCTTGCCTCAATATTGAAACAATTAGAAAGTTTAGCACAGTCTTATTAACTAATGATTTCCTGGAAATAAAACCTGTAATATGAACAGTGCTGTGATGCCTTTAGGTGGTGATTAATAGGTACTTTTCCTGACATTTTGAAAAGAATATCAGGTAAATCCTTAGAGGGAATTCAGGGGGATTTGTGTATCTTCCAGTGAGGTTTTAACACAGACATTAATTGCTTTTAAGTAAAATATTCATGGGTTGCTGCATTTCCATCTGAACACCTTCAAAGGTAAGTTGCCTTCACACAGTCCAGATCTCATTATAGTTCTTCAACAAAGTTAATCTTCTCAGAATTTGAAAAAAGCCACCCAAAATACCACCAAGAAAAAAAAAAAACCCTTGCTTGACACCCTTCTCTCCTCTTTTCCAGGAGAACCCCCTTTCAGGTACTTGCCTCACCCTTCTTTATGCAATGCCCCTCACTTATCACGCTGTTGCCCACATGCTCTTTACTTTCCCCTCCCAATTGTCCAGTCCCCTATAGGCTTGGGCTCCCTTTTAGCTACTAGGGCCTGGGTCTGATAAGGAGCTAGGTGTATCCATGTTGTCTTTGCAACAGAGGTGAAAATAAGCTCATCATTTGGGCCTCTGATTTAGTCCCATTTATAATGCTTCAACTAGACATGTGTGGTTTGTATAGCATTTAATCATGATAGCATCTAAGTATTTCATAATGTTAAAGACATATCATATGTATTGCAAGGAGGAATATCTTTCTTTTCTTGTCCTTTTAAACTAGTTTATTCAAATAAAATAAGCTCCTGCCAGATTCCTTTAGGTTCCATTTGGCTATTAGTTTGCACATACCTAGTTCAGTAGAAGAGTTTTGTTGTGCACAATAAAACTGGGAAGATTCAGGCTCAACCAGATTTGTTGTGGAACTCTGTTCCATAAAAATTCTGCTGGTTTTTTTTTTCCCTATCCCAAAATTTTCCTCTTGTCTCTCAGCAGAATATGAGCTGGACTCCATCAGACTCTGTTTTCAGTGGTGAATAGGAAACATGGAAGGAAAGACAGAAAAAGAAATAATTCTCCAGAGAGATCATAATAAAGAGCTTGACTGCCTTGAAAATCTGATTGGCAGCCAAGGTGGGTGCCAAGCACATGTATCACAAATTCATGCTGGTTAGCATCAGCCTGTGTTTTCTGGGAGAAGGCTCCGTATTGTGCACCATATACAGCTAGTGCCCATCCCTAGAATAGCTACAAGTCAAATGCTTCCTTACTATTTCTCATAGGACAACATAAATACTGGAAAACTTGAAACAAATAACTGGAAATTACTGGATCAAAAGGCACAAGAAATCTAACTGTACAGAAATGAGCACTCCGTTTCCTCTTGTCCTGAAGTTTCAGAGTGAACTGGAATATAACCTTGCTGTTTTCTAGGCAGAGGTTGCAAGTAGCCACAGGAGTCTGTTCTTCCTCACAAATGTCTGCTGTGGACCCCAGGTCTTCAAGTGGAATGGTTAGAAAGATGTTTGTGACAGCCCAAAGATACTATGAGGTACAGCTATCTTGCTGTAGCAGACAAACCTCTAAAGGACATATCCCTGTTGAAAATCAAGCTTTTCAGCCTGGTCTTCAAGGTCAATCTAGGAATTTAATAAAACTCAATGATCATCAGTTTAGTTGATTTTTATAGGTGATTAAGCTGGATTAAAAGCATATGAACAGCATATTACATGTGTGTTTTAAAAACAGTTAATTATACTGTAGAAAAATATCAGCAAGGATATAAACTCCATATTCAAGACAGAGAAAAGGAATCAGTCTAATACTGCAGAGAACTGACTAATTTCATTTTTTAAGTACAGAATAAACACATGAAACATGCTGGGGCATATGTTAGATTTGTGCTTTACTGTAATTTCTGAACATTAAAGTATATTAATATTCAAACATATGAAAATATGTTTAACTTTGATTACACTAGTATGCACTTGGAAAGAAGCTGAAGTGTCACCTCAAGGAAACAAGCAGTTTTGCAAAAATAGATATGTATTCCCTTCTGTTTATCTTTTTTTTTTTTTTCTTTTTGGCTAAAAACCCTATTTTTCTTTTTATCTCATCAGATACTTAGGCTTTGAAATAAGATGTGAAGAAGCATCACTATTCACTTTTCTGCTAATTCTGCTCTACAAGGAGCAAAAGGCAAGTTGACAGATCTCTTTTTCAGATTCAAATTTTTAATCATGCATTGGATCAGCTCCTGTTTTACCAAAACTTTTATTTTATCATACAAGAAATTGTAACAACTCCTTTTGGTTTAGTGTGGTAACTACACAAATCCAAGGTTCACAAGGGAGTATTAGGCACTGCACTGTTGAACACCGAGATGTTCAAAATTTTGGCCTCTGACTGCCAAGGGGAATTTGTAACCCCAGGTCTGACACACCTCCCGCTGCCTGGCAAGCAGTTTGGGCTTGTAACATCTGATACACAGAAGCCAGCAGGCTGGCTGTAGAATCAGGTAGTACTAGCCCATAGGAAATTGGAGAAGAACAGGGACTCAGGGTTTTTTCCTCCAATACATTCTATGTTTCTAATTTTGGATGGAATAGAAATACACCTCTTTCACATCCATGAACCCTTTCTTGGACTGAAGTGTCTAAGTTGAATCAATCTTAATTTTTTTTTTTTGTCTGGAAACAAAGGAAAGAATAGTGGCTGTTGTCCTCCTTCCCTTAAGCATAAGTTTAAAAATTCATTGGATAGACAGATTGACAGTATTCCAAAAACACGATGGCCTTCATATTAACCTGAGATACTTAGATACACATCCCTTCTCCAGTAAATATAACAACATATTAACAAAAATGAGAAACAGGAGAGACATAATTTACCCATTCCACATCCTAAGAGGAAGGGAAGCTCTCTGAGGGATGAAGTTTCCATGGTCGGGTCCAACTGCAGACTGGGCAAAGGGGTGTACCTGACTGGAAGACTCTGATGCCCTCACTTGCTGGTCTTCTGCTGTGTCAGAGGGTTGGTTTGCTGAGCCTGGGGGACCCCAGGGCTCGCATTTCCTGCAAGGACACCAGTAAGTTGGAGCTGCATGGAAAGCAGGCTGAGAGAATCAAGCCCGCATATGACAAAGGTTTGACAATGCTGCTTTGTGAATGATGGATAGGAGATAAATCTTGCCGGTGGCAGTTTGTGTTGCATTTGGTGGCTGTGTAAATGTTCAAAAGCGAAAGTGCTGGAGAAAGTGCTGATGAATAACGTGCAGTCTGTGCATTGAAGTGGCAGTAGTGCAAGTTTTAACAACTAAACATCTATGATACCTGATGTTGCATTTAGGGATCAAAAGTGGTGTTGAGACTCTCAAATCCCCAATTTTCTTTTAGATTTTTTCTTTGAAATGAGAATATAAATCAGTCTAAGTAGGTCAAGAGTGAGATTTTCAGAAATGCCCTGCACTAACCTGGAGAAAAATGATAAATATCCCATCAAACAACACAAAAAGAGTAGGGTCATTGGCCTTTCTGAAAACCCCCTGTCTTCAGCAAACTGCAGAACCCTGGTTTTGGTAACACTGTTTTTCTGTACCTAACAAGCGCACCTGAAATGTAAGTGAAAATGCCTTCCTTTTTGTTTTCTTTAAAACCTATATATCCATATTTCAAGACAGTTTTTCTTCCAGTATTCGTGTAGCTAAAAATCTGACTCAAGAAGCTCTTGTCATATTAAATAATAAAAATTATTACTCATCCAATGACCATTACTATGAGAATATATATCATTAATTAGGATAATTAATACATGTGTCTTTTGGGTGCTAAGCTGTTATGTTTTCCAGTGTTGCCACAAAGGGCTGAAAGTGAAGATTCTCATAGGGACTTCGTGAACTGGGTTCTGGAATTATAGATTAGAAAACACAATCAAAATCAAAGAAGCCAGCAACACTGGGAATGCAAAATGGCGAAATTAATTCAGTTGTGGGACTGCAGGTCACAATGGATCTTCTTACAGTAAAATAAATAAACAAAGAAAGTCTTTTCTGTTGTTTTTTATTTGTGAGGGAGATCTGCAGTTTATAAGAAGTTAAAAGGAAAGACTATCCAGATATGGTGACATAAATTCCCATGTTTCCTGCTTTGAAGTCATAAATGGCCTCTTATTTGTGGGATGAGAAGGTTAAAAAGTAGTCAATGTGTGTTTCATTCTCTTATCCAAATGGGTAAGTAAGTTCTCCCCCAAAACGTGTTGTTAAACCTCAGGAAAGCAGTATGCTGGAGAGAAGGCACGCTGCCTCTAGCAGCTCAGTGAAACATTATGGGATTCAGTAGAAGTAAGGTGGCAAAATCCAACCCACAAACAAGAGACAGATAGAGCTAGTTCAGGCTGCACCAAGGATGAATCTAGGCAAATGCACCTACCACTATAGGCCAAATCATTCAGTTATAAAAAAGAACATTTAAGAACAAAAGAGACATCAGAGACAATTGGGTGGAGACTTTTCGCATATCCCTATGGACTGGACAGTTTCCAGTTGTTCCTACTGGAGCAGGACCCTCTCCATTGCCCCTTGGGGACAGGAGTTATTTCAGCTACTAACAAAATAGTTTTTATTGTTTACATACTGCATTATATATAGCTTATTCTATAATTACATATTTTAAAATTCTTTTGGTTTTGCCAGCCACTGGAAAATGTCCTCTGCTCTGAAAGAGAGGAAAATTTTAACACATTAATTGGCTGAGCTTAGGCAATTCTGGAAAATTTGTAGGACCATTCAGGATAAGAAGCAACCTCGGTTTTTTTTAGGGCTTCTTAGAAACCAAGACTACCTACCAAACCTACCCGAGGTCCCATCAGATGGCTTGAGTCACCAGTTGCGTTAAAATTTTTGCCACCAACGGTCCTTTGATAGGTCTGTAGTCATATGTAGCTTTCATTCCAGAAAAGAAGGTTGAAAGTAATTCTTTATTAAGGCCCCAAATCCCAAGCAATTCCAGTCAATCTCATGAGATCAGCTTAAAAAAACATGTAGTCAGTGATTTTGTGTGATCTAGTTTAAAATTCTTGTAGTTCTTGTGTTGGCAATTTTGCATTTTAGCAGTTCAACAGACAAGTGAATTTATACAGTTTTCTCCTTGCATGTACATGTGACAATATGCTCAGGAGCTGCAGCACAGTAAACCAAGGGGTTTCTTTTTGATAGCCCCACAGTCAGCTTATCTTGGGCTGTTAAAAGTCTTTAATTTGGAATTCACAGTTTACTTCCTTTATACATTGTGTCCTTGGAGTTTATTCAGTCCCTGGCTGAATTAGTTCCTTTTTAAAAATGAAGCACATTTCCAGCAGGAAAGCTTATGTAAGTTCTTTTTTCTGCATCTCTCTTCAGAAGATGACTCAGAAGATAAACAAGCGCTACGAACCTGCCTGTGCTAAGGCGGGAAGCAGAGGCCTTTGAATTAACAGCATGAACTTCTGCGTGGGACCAAAGGAAGAGACCAAACTGGAGGACTGGGGTGTTGCTATAGGACCCCATTCCACCTGCCTTGCCCTGTTGCTGACTACACTACAAGCTATTACAGCTCTAGAAATATAATAATACCACCAAGACAATTAATGAAGTAGGTTCTTAAATTACTTTTTTTAAAGGCAAATTGTTTGTCCAGGCAAATAAAAATGATTGATTTTCATTAACAACCTGCTCAAATGGGCTATGCTGCAGCTGCGCTGTGCTTCATTTTGTCTGGAGGACTACAAAGAGCAGAAGATAAGCAGGAGACAGAGAGAGGCAAGAACAAATGGCAAAACAACACAAAGAGAAAACCTAATTATAAAAGCTTGATTCTGAAGCCACAGAATTCATGTGTCTGTAGCATCTTGACCTGTCAATCTATTGTAGTGCCAAAACCTTACATTGTAGGTGTGTCATACACATGAAATTTGTACATTCCTGAAATAAAAACCTTCAGTGTTATATTTGCAGATAAGGCACTTGCTGCTCTTTCATAGCATTCCAGTGCAGGCTTTTCACTGAAGTTTTTAAAAGCTTTGTTTTGAAATTTTAAGAGACTTTCTTACTGGATTTCGGTTAAATGAACTCAGTTACTCTAATTCCCTGTACTTACCAGCTGACAGCTGAATGCCTACTTAAACATATCACAGAATATACCTCATTTTTTTCCTCCAAGCAATTTATTTGGTTGTCAAAGTCATTAGAATATGCCTGCTAATAAAAGATGTATTCTCTATTGTATAAGCAATCCTATTGTTTGAAGTTAATAGAAGCCTGTTTGAAAACAGCAGTTTCCATGGGAACAGTTTTCCCAAACAAATCTTACATGGAGAAGTGTGTCATAAATAATTGGTCCTGCCCTGAGGGAACTGTTAAACACCCAAAGAAAATGCATGGGTAGAGACAGAGTAAAGAAAAGCTATCAGAATGGCATAAAATGATGGCAAATGGGGAAAAGTACATATTTTTTACCTACTCAAAATTCCTTTAAAAGTAAAAAATGTGAACGTCCCTTGTTTTTGGGACTTTGTTGATATAGAGTAGGAGTTTGTGTTTTAACTCTTAGGATCTTAACTGTGTTCAAGTTACATTCCATGCCAATATCCTTGCATTATATTGTGGCAGTATTTTGGTTTTTCTTCATCCATTTATATTGCAGACTGCCTCTTTAACCAACAAGAAGAAAACTTATGTGTTTGCAGTATATTTTTAGAACATCAATTTTAAAATGTATAAATCATATGTAACAATTTACAGAGAGTATAAACATTATGTTACAGCATCTTCTCAAACTACAACACCTCAGGAAAAAAATGTTCTTGCACCTAGTAAATAACTAGTCTCCGTAGAGAAAATAATGTAATGGACATTTTCACTATCTAAGATTCTCCTAGGAAAGTTGGAAAACAGAAGTTTACTCTCCTTTTAAAGCCAAGAAGAGATCAGTGGACAAGTACCAAAACCAGAGAAACACTGGTATTTGACAATGTCTGTAATATAACAGGGGCCCTCAGTGATCAGCAAGCAGACGTTAGATGCCATTTATGGGTCGGGATGTAAAGGAAGGGCCTCAGGCACCTGTTTCAAGTGATCCTTCAGGACTTATGATTTCGGTTACTTAATTTTTGCTGTACAAAGGGACATAAGCTGAATTTTCTTCTCTTCAGCAACACGCTTGAAAAGCTTGATCTGAGTCACAGTTTCCAAACTATAAGAAAACTCTGAGCTTATGTTTAAGTAATTGTTTGCTTTGAATTATATTTTAATTCTGCTTAGTTTTTGACGGTTAATTATAAGCTTGGTCTGGAAGTCTCAGCAGCAATGGCCAAGGCAAATAGCTGCCAGCTTGACTACAAGCTCTGGATAGGACCCAGAACCAGCTAACTTCCATAGGCAGATGATTTAATTTCCTGAGATTTTGTCCTCTACCACAACTTCAGGGTGGACAACCCAAGGGTATGGCTTTGTAAAGAAGTGCAGCTTGCATGAATCCCTGTCTGGAGAAAAGAGCATCTCTGTTAAATGCAAAAAGCTGAGTTTTCTTTTTCTTAGTGTTGAGCTAAATGAGGTAGCAAATAATTGAGAAGGAGATTAAGCAGGAGCAAAAATACCATTTAGCACAATATCTTTCAGTGCCAGCTGCCAAGGAAATGACTTCTATTGTACTGCCTTTTATAATAGTGGGTCAGCTGGCTAAGCTGTCTGGCTAGGTAAAAGAAATTCATCAGCTCAGATAAAATATAAAACTAGAGTGTAAAGTATCTGAAATAATCTGTTACATCTTTCTGAAAACCTTTTCCTTATGACAATGAGTAATGACCCTAAATTGTTGAATGTCTCCTCTACTTACACAACTGAGACCTGCAATTATTTTCATTTGGAAACTTGACACGTTTGGTTAGCCAAAGCTCTAAAAGAAACTTATATCCAATATAAGGTTGAATTATGCTACTCAGTAAAGAAATGGTCTCCAAGCCCCTCATTCAGTGCCCCTCCACACTGGAGCCTTCACTTGTACAAGGCTAGACTGTCTTCATGGAACTTGCACTGATTTATACCACAGTAAGATGTGGTTCCACCTGCTGATAATTGTCAAGACCTTTTGGTGGAAAAATATCCAGATAAACCCCAGGGCAGACTGAAGGAATAGGACACAGGACATGCGATGTAGGTTGTGGACCCTAGATGGTGGCACATCAGATAGTCAATGGTTGTGAACTCAGAACGGAGTTCAGATCTGTAGAAATATGCCTTTGATGCCTTACATTCTCATCCCTCTTTACTTCATTGTGACATTAAAAATAATTTCTGTGGCTTTTTTGCAAACAGTAAATTGCTTTCAAGTCCACTTACACAGATAAACACAACAAAAAATTCTTTAAAAACCATGACTGGTTTATTTGTACCAGAGAGATACAACACTAGTTCCAGAGGATAACACTGGAATACCCCTAAGAGACCATGCATGGGTGTCTGGAACTGTGTTATGGTTATTATGTCTTACCTATTTAATTTTTTAAAAACCAATTAGGTTTGAGAGGGTAATATCTGCTTCTGGGAGTTCCACCATCACAGTAGTCCTCCCCAAGATGTGTGTGTGTTATGTAGGATATTTATAGGTAGAGATAAGAGATTCAGTCTACACAACATCTGGTAGAAAGAAGGTGTTTACAGCTATAGGTGTCAACATTTCAGCACTGTAGAATCAGATTCACCACTAAAATCATGCAAGCCTGTGAAAGCAAGATCTTATGGTACCAGATGATTACAATGAACCCAAGAAGCAGTGCTATCACATGTAATTCGATACAAATGCAGCACAAACTCCTACATAGATTGCATTATAGACTTTGCAGATTATGGGCTGTGAAATTGCTATCTCATAAGCAATGCTGGAGAAAGTGTAACAGAGATAGAATTTAAAACAGATAATTTGGTTCTGTCCCAAAACACAGAACTGCTGATAGGAAACAAGAACAGTTGTTAAAAAATGCTACTTGAATGAGAACGATAGCATTTCCTCTGCAGGAAATTATCTTAGGAGTAGAAAATACCTAAGTAGTAAATGAAAAAACCCAAAAGCCTGTAAAAATGTTTTTTCTGACAGGGTAAAATTCCATAACCAAGACAGACAGTATTCCCATAGTCACTACCGAACCAGCATACTGTGTGCACACCTAATGAAGGCACAGACCTGAACTTGCTCTTTTTGAAACAAAAATTATGAAAAAATTACTTACGTGGCCTTTTTTTCTTTTTTCCCATTACTTGATTCCCTTCTTCTAAATCTTTCTTTTTGTCCCCACAGTCACAATCCCTTCCCATCCAGAATGAATCTTGCTACCCTCAAAAGTGGTTAATTAATTCTGTCGCTTAAACAGTAACTACGATATTCAGAAAAAGCACTGAAGATATCCTACTTCTCCCATTCAACAACTGCCAACCCTAAAAACACTTAAAAACTGTGAGTCGTGGTCTTCTCCTTCCCCAGCAACTGGATGATTAAATACTAATAGTCACACTTTAGGGATTTCTTTTTATTTGCCTACTGATTCCTTACCTTGGACTCACTTCACACGGGAAGACTTTTTTCCCCATAACAACAAAAGTTAAAAAATGCCTTCAAAATTGAAAAGTAGGATCTACCTTAACATCCTGATTCCAGAAACTGGGACTGTGAGAACTACCCTGAAGTAGTGAAATCACAAGAAGATCGCAGAAGTTGGCAACAATGCAATTCCTCCACACAGATGCTTTAGTTTTGTTGTTACTTTCCCCAGTGTAGGGCTCAGAGCATGGAAGAGGGGACAGTGGAAAGAGGTTTCCACTTCTTAGGCCTGGGAAAGGGGGAAAGCTGTCTGGTAGATCCTGTCCATGCCCGCTTGTCCATGTTCGTGGGTGACAAGAGCTGTTGCTGGGGAACCTCTCATCCTAGGGTGGTGGAGGTGAAGAGCGTAGGGAGGTGGAAAGGGGAGTGACCCTTTAAAATGTGAGGGGAAATGAGTCTTAGGTTTCTCATCCCTGGAGGAGGGAGGCAAGAGGAGACAGGCAATAGAAGGTGAATTCCCTGTGGCTTGGCCAACCTGGGAGCAGGCGAGTTCCCACATTGGCTTTACACTTCAGAGTTATAGAGACCCTCAGCCTTGGTCTAATGCCACTTGGAGAAGAATATTTTCTGCTGGCAGCTCATGTGGTCCACAGGCTCATTCGGCAAGAGTGCTGTGTTTTGAAGTCTGCATCAAAATTAATGACTCGGGAAGAGCATCAAGATTGAGAGTATATATTTTCATAATTCCTGGAATTTTTTCTCAGCAATTGCAGTTTAACAACTAAGCACAACAGACCAGTACTAATGTTGTAGTTACAGAGGTGGTTTTATTGCGTCAGAGGTGAAAATATAGAACCACTTGTAACTTCACTTCCTATTCCTCTCCTATTTCTTGCTAGACTGAGTTATCTGGTCATCTTATTTGCAATGAAAGCTAAAGTTGTTGTCAAGCTGTTGTCGCTTCTTCTCAGTAAGACAGGATAGACTTTATGTTCTTCAAAGCTACTTAAATTGTCTTAGCTGGAAAGTTCGATTATACACAGTGACTTCAACAACTATACAGAAATACTCTCTAGGTTAATTTTCCCTTCAAAAATCTGTGTTTATATTTCAACACTATTTTCTACAGAATGTCTTTTCCATAATATTAGAACTAAGTAGAATCTTTAATTCCTTTTTAACACTGAGGCAAAAGTAAGAAAGAGGGAAAAAAAAAGAGTACATGTTTCTTGACAGTATTGTGACTTTCTAGTGACACTACAGGGAATACAAAAACTATGGAAAGAAATAAAAACTGCAACTGAAAAAAGTGATCCAGTAGACTAAATCTCTGTTTGGATCATAGACCAGTGAATCTGGGAGTGAAGAATAAATTCTCCTATAGCAGTAGTTTCAGGAGACTAATTTTTTGTGAATATGGAGAATAGTTTTAGCCCTTCTGGAACTGGATCTGGAATATGGGGGAAGAGGAAAAGTATAACAGGACTTCTTCTATTTAGACATTTTCCAATGGAATATTTTCAACTTTTTCTTTTCAAAATGACATTTTAATTTAAAGTCAAGTAGTCTAATATCATGTTTTAAGGACTGAAGTGATCATGAAATGAAACAGTTTGTGGTTCAGGTGAAGGGGTCCCATTTTTACACCAGCTTTTCTGAACTAATTTCTTTTTTAAGTATAACAGTGGGGAGAGGGGTGGGCATTTGACCAACCAACCAAAACAGTCTCTGGCTTGCTCACTTCTAGCCATGAGTCAACAAAAGGGTTTTCATTAATGTTTTTTGATGTCACAGTCCTATGTAAATTTGTTTATGCTCTGTTCTAGAGGTGAAAGACATGATGGCAGGCTGTTTCTCAAGGGCCTGTGATTGTTCCCAGCTGGCTGGAAAGGAAGGTAGGGATGTCTTGCCCCTGCACCCCCCTCAACCCCCCACCCTGTTAAAAGGCGCACATTTTGCCAGACTTCTATAAAAATGCAGAGGTGCCTTCCTTCCCAGATCCAGTTGTTATGGTTCTCCACTTTCAGTATTTTAAAAACTTCCAACTTAAGTGACATTATATTGAATTTCCCAATTAAAAATCAAAAACAAATCACATACAGTCCAGGGAATCACAATAACATTTTACTTGCATCTGTTCCCTGAAGAATTTGAACAGCTGCAAGATGTGAAATGGTTTTGACTGTTGAGGAATTGACAACTGCCCTTGAAGTACTCAAGAGCAGGAGAGCAGGTGGCAATGCAATTGCCATCAATGGTTTTATAAGGCATGCTTGTGTGATTGGTTCATGATCCTAATTCTCTAGGTCAGCATGAAGGAGGAAGAGTGGCTTCTCTCCATCGTCACCAGGCTGTCATCACATTATAACCTAAGTGGTGGAAGGAGGTCAACAGCTAATAAACCTTGTGAGCATACTCACCACTTTCAGACTGCAGTACCTTTAGAGCTTGCTGCTGTCTTTTTCGCTTTTCTTCTTTTAGCCCCAGTGAACCTTTAAATCCTCAGAAGCATTTGGCTTTTCCTGGCCTCTGACAAATGGAAAATACTAGGCTTTGAATAGGGAGCTTCTGCTGTTGCCACTTAGTCTTTGAAAGAACCAGGGAAAATATGTTGCCCGATTTTTCTTTTTCCCGGAGATAAAAGTTCAAATTATAGACAGGGCTGTGCAATTACATGAACTTTTTGAAGGACATTTTTTCTCAGTAGCTTTGATTAAATTATTGAAAGGTTATTACATTAAGAGAATGGTGCCATTTAGCTGTCCTCTCTGTGCTTTAGAGCTAGTTGTGAAAGAACTGCATTACAGAGTCTCTTATAGTGTTGATGGATATGTTCGTAGTGTCAGGTTCACCAGTAACTCTGCTAAGACTCAGCAGAAAAGCAGCCTAGAGTCCATCACTTTATTCATTCATCTTTTGTGCAAAAAAAAGATCAGGAAAGTGCAAATGAAACGTTGCATAGGGGACAAATAGCACAAAGATAGGTGAGAAAGTTGAATCCTGAGTGGTTGATGTGTTGAAGTATTTCACAGTAATGCTTTATGTTTTATAGTTGCTTAGATTTCATGCTGTCTTGCTTGACTATTTCCACTTCACTTTGCTAGTTATACTGCAGAGGCAGTGTCAGGCTGTTTCTTGTTTTAAAACAAAGGCAGAGATCCCAATACGGCTGGACTGAGTGCTGACAGCCCAAGGAACCATGGTTTTCTCCAGAAACATATGTAGCTATGTGACACCCATCCACTATAGATACAGTATTGCTGCCTTCCAGAGACTAATGGTGACAGGACAGGACATCTGTGCTTCAGACAGAGCCCCACAAGAAACAGGTATCTGAGTGGCTGGAAACAAGATTGCTGCAACGGCTACAGCAATGTCTTGTACTACTACAAAGATCAAAGGCTGACGTAAGAAGCCATCCTCATTCGTGAATAGGAGATGTACTGAATGTATACTATTAATAGTAGTTATCTAAATGCCATATTTTTCTGTATTTCCTATTATTTGTGGAGTACAGACTCTCCGTGATGTGCTGTAGCTTGAAAAACAGTAACAGTATACTTGCTTTCTAAATAAACCTGTTCCTGACCTGAAAATAAAAATGTCTCAAAACCAACGTCAGGAGGCCTGATGCAGCAGCCGTAGGTGGCATGAGGCAGGCTGCTGGCGAGGAGGAGAGGAGACCATAGCACTCTGCGTCTTTCTTCACCCCAGCACAACCATGCTCCGAAAGAATTGCGTTTCTGACAATGGCAGCGTAACAAAGACAGTGCAGAAGCTCTGGTGGTTTGATGCTATGTCTACAAAAAATGAATAAAACAGGGGAAAGTTAACATGTATTCCATTCACCCCTCTAACAGCAGCAAAACATTCTCCTCAGTCCTGTGCCACATACTTTTTTGGTCCATTTATTTAAAGTACATAAACATTAGAGAGCATTTAATTACAGCTCTCTTGTTGAATATTTTTTTGAGGACTCCTCCAGCTTATCATCATAGAAAAAAAAATGTCTGAGTCTGTGGGGCCCAGTGAAAGCTCTCCCACCAAGACTGTCAAAGCCAACCCCATTAGTGGTTTACACTCTGTAGCAACAGGAAGAGCTTTCCAGGCACTCAGAGAATTTCAGCTGTTAAAAGAATTGAAATGCATCAGGCCTGTAGACAGTGAAAGTCAGGACCTGCAGTGATTTCATAGTTTCCTGCCATCCTGGCAGGAGACTGTCGGGGCAAGCTGGTCACTGGTGTTCAAGAAGTGCTGCTTTAGCTGTCTCAAGGATAACCTCTGCCTAGGCAGACTTGTCCACCATGGATTCAGCTGTAGAGATCAGCTGATCAAAACAACAATATGGGAATGTAAAGCGACCTTTATGAAGAATAGATATTTCTCGTCCTGTCCCAGAATTTGCTCGGGAAGCACAAGTTGTTGCAAGAGAGCAGCAGAAAAGTGCAGCGGTAGCAGCTGGAGTCTGGGAGGTTGTGAGGCTATGTGGCTCTGTTCTGTAGGTACTCTATTCCTCAGTTAAACATTCAGGAGGCAGAAACCTCTCAGGTTTCTTTCAAAGGCTACTTTGTCATTGATATCTGACTCATTTCCACACCCACACTGGAGGGTGCAAGCAGCAAGAATGAGGAAGGCACAGCAGGAAGACCTTCAGCATCTGTACTGAGCACCTTCATCCTGTGGCCATCAGCTGAGAAGTGGTAAGTCAAAAGGGCAAAGGAGTTGCTTGGTCTAGAATTTGGCAGAGGAGGCACGAAGGACATCTGAGAGCCGTGGAGATCAAGGGACAGACTATAGTCAGTGCCAGTTCATAGTGTAAGTTGTGAAGGTGGTCTTTCACACCAACATACAACACTGATCAAGCTATATCTGAAGACCAGTGAGACTTATTGGTGTCCTCAGAGACCAGTTCACCTGTCCCTTACCCCAGGATATTTCCCAGATTCCTGCTGTTCAAACTGATAGGGTTATTGAAACTTCCTGCTTCAACAAGCCCAAGTGGATGCTGCATGGCCAAGGCAGAAGAGTCCCTGCATAGGCTGGCACATGGGAGGAGAAGAGAATATAGGAGGAGACTAGAATGAACAGTCTTTAATCTAAAATATGCCTCAGCATTTCAAGTATCAGCAATTTGTCTGTTAGCAAGGTAATAAAGTTTTATTGGTGTGCTGTACTGAAGGGACAAATTCAGTGCCCATTTGGTGGGTGACAGATTAGGGACAATCTTACCAATTTCCTGGCTAAAAAGCCATGTGGGGAAAACAGAAGTAATGTTTTTATTTTTCAGGTATACCTTCTGCTTCTTACGTTGTTCTTTAATGGAATTTCCATGACTTCAATTTAAATATTAGGAAATGTTATGTTAACCTTGTCCATATATCCTGTACAGTCTGGATTGCTTCTAATTCCTTGCTTAAGTTTTTGGCAAACTCTCTGCCGGTTTATAAATACCTAGCTCCTAGCTGAAATCTGCTTTAGCTTGGAGAAGTTGATGAAAAAAAGCAAGACTGTAACTTCAGAGGCTATAGTGCAATGACTGCCTTGGGATGTTGCAGAAGAAGAACAAGCAATGACAACAGCAACTGTCAATACTGCCAGCCTCAGGGACTCCAAAATGAGTGAATATCTGCTCCTTAAATAGGGTAGTCATTGGCCTAGGACAAGTATTAGCTAAGCTCTCAGGAGAAGGCAAGGCTTGCTTCAGATGTTTGCAATCAGCTTCACTCTTTCAGACTTTTTGCTGGTTTCAGCCCCATTGCTTTCAGCATTCCCCAGGCTGCAGCGACATTGTAGTCTTTCCCTGATTCCATAACTCTGTGTATGTGTGCTGCTTGCATACGCCTCTGCTTGAACCTTGTCAGACCTATGAGGATATACCTGGTGTGCCTCTGGATTCATGAGCATAACCCCACTTGTAGAGTTGAATGCACAAATGATCTCTCGACTTGCATACCATGTAGGCTTAGGCTAATCACAGATAACATTGTGACATATGGGCAGGAGGTTCCCAGAAATTGTTCCGGTGCTCTTGGATATTCTGTGCTTTTACGTTATTTGGTGCTAGATGTGACCAGATACTTAAAATCAATTAAAAATGTGTCCATTAACTGACAATTTACCTCAGAGGCAATTGAAAGCATCCTCGGTACCCTTGTCTTCTGCTGTATGCTTTATAAAATGTTCCTGTGGCATGGTTCAGACCACAGAGGGATGTGATGTATATGACAAGTAGCTCTTTGTGAACAAAGGGTCAGATAGAGTTGAGAGCTCTGAAGCCATTACCTTGCAGGGTCACTGAGCTGCAGGTTGTATAGAAAACACCTTGCACATCATACCACTGGAATTATAATAGGAAAGAATAGAGATGGAAAAAGTATATACAAAGCAAACGGATATAGCATTCAAGTATTAAGCCTCTTGCTGAACAGGAAAAACAGAACAAGAATATCAAAACCCCACTCTGAAAGTTCTTTTACCACTAAAAGCATATGGTTCTTTGAATGACCGTTGGCTGAGACAGCAGGTGAAAACCTGTAGATAGGAGGAAGAACAAACAGCCACAACTGAAAAAAGAAAAATCTGTGTTTCCTTTGATTTGCGTGCTATATGGTCCACCAAGGACACTGCACTGTTTCCAAGACCATCACATTTCCTCATTCCCACCCCACACTGCAGGCTAAGGAACAACCAGTCAAGCCTGAGCAAGGGAAAATGATGAGCAGAACACATCAGCTGTGAAAATCTTTAGCTGTGAGTGGCAGCTGCATTGTTTGCAACCAAGGAGCACTGGTGCTTTAATAAAGAGTGTTATTCTCTGCACAGTCACCAACTTACTGCATTTGTTGTGTAGAGGCAGTGCTCTATACATGCCGTCAATATTGTTTGGGCAGCAGAGCAGAATTCTAGCTTCTGCTGCTCCGTATTTTCCTGCCAGAAGCATAGTACCAAGCAGTTAGCTGGCCATCTCCACTCCTGTGCTGTCAATAGAGGTCTCAGAGTTTTGTAATTGAGTAGGTTTCAGTTCACCATGTCTAATTTTAGGCATCTAAATAACATGCCTAAGAGTCCCCATATAATCAGAGAATCTGAGTCTTTCTGGGGCTGCCTTGAAATTGAATGACCTCTGGCAAGATCTGTCTCTCCCTACAGACTATAGAGGGTGGCTAGTGCAAGTAGGGTCCCAATATAAAAACTTTATTTTAGACCCCTTAAGGTAAACTTCCTGCTCTGTTCTACCTTGTTAAAAGTTTCTGTGATGACCTACTCCTATTCTTACTTGCTTACTCTTAAAAGAGCAGCCCCTCTGTCTGGGGTCCTTTACTCCTACGAGTGATAGAAAAGATGTAGCTGCACTTTGAAGTTAAGCAAGACATATTCCCTTTCTAACTCTTCTTTCAGTGAGTGATTATGAAAATTTTTTCTCCTTAGTGTCAAAGGGCTAATAGACGGAGGCATCAGATACTGAACTGGCTTTAGCTAAAGGCTACACATGTGAAAGGTAAGACCAAAATCCAGGATTTATTAACACTACAAAATTCTACTCATCACACTTTCATAGGTGATCAAATTATTCTACAAACAGGAAAACATAGCAGACACAACTGAGAGCACACTCAGCCATACCTGAGCCTTCTTTCCATTATTACGTACCGTGTTTTCTGACACCCAAACACTCACCCCTGCAGGTAGGCACTGCAATGCTTTTCTGCACTATCCTTTTCTTAAGTCCCTATGTGTTCTTACATTCCTCTTTCACTGGTTACAGCATGTGTCATCTCAACCTGTGCTTTCTTGCAGTTCCTGACTGTACCCTGTCCTGGGCAAAATAGAGAGTGTCAAATTCACTCCATTAATCTGCTGCCTGCTTCCCAGACCGAGCCTGGCCGGAGCGGCCGTAGATGTGAGTATGGGAGTGCAGCAGGGCAGCTAACCTCACCTCCATGGTGTGAGCTGTTGCTTTTGTGTGCCAGAAACCCAGTGGCTGTCTCTCACCATCAGCCTCCAGCCATAATACAGACGTCCTGAGGAGGGACCTGTGGGACCTGAGTTAACTTCTGATCTCTGCAAATAAAAGTGATCCTATTTAAAACAAAATAATAAAACACAGTTCCCTAATCCAATACAGCTCATAGTTACATCTGCCTGTAGCTGTTCAGGAGCACTCAGATGTGTGTCTGACTTGAGACGTGGGGGCTAGAGTAACTCACTTAGCACTGAGGGTAATGGAGCTCCCCTAGAGTACCTGGGAGACAGACAGGGAAGCAAATAGGAGAGATGTAAGACAACCCTCAAACTAAAGGTAAGGAGTCAAACTGGACAGTTGTTTTTTTTTTGATGGACTGTCTTTTCTATTTAGGATTATATGTATGTTGCCACTGACTGTCCATAAATTGTGATTTTCACTGCTAGTCAGAAGGATCTTTGACCAGTGATGTTTGCTTGTTATTATTATGGCCATTCAGAAAATTTCTGCTACGGTTGTGTTTTGATGCAAAACACAGATAACAATACAGCTTCTGCTTGCAGTTTTCCAGGGAACCCAAGGTGCGGTTTCACCAAGTTCACTGTGACACAATAAGAGCATCTCAGCTTAATTTAAGCAACCTCATCTTGCAGGCCAAAGGCAGTAACCTTCCACAGCTGAAGGCATACCATCAGACAATCTTTTCAAGTATGCCTTCAACAAGATTATCTACAACACAAGGAAAAATCTTTAATGTATTATTTTTTCTTTTAGTATGATTTATTTTCATTTAGAAAGCATTAAAATATTCCCATTGCAGTATTCTGAGAGCACATACAACACAATTAATGTTATAGCTATGCCTCTGAACAGGGAAGAAAATACTCATTTTATAGAACTGTGAATATATTTTGTGCAAGGTAAAATTATATCGGTGTATTTTGGGAGGAATTCAATGTTAATCCCATCTGGACCTGATGTTTTACTGAAATGAGATCATCAATTACTGTCTGTGTTTCCTTATGAGGTAATGTTTTATTTAAATTGTTCCTGCTTTCTTCTGACACTTTAGACAAATGTAATTTTCATTAAAAGGACTTTTACTGCTTTCAGCTTTTTTCCTCAATAAGTGACTTCTAATAGAATTTTTGAGGCACCAGTGATTTCGCTATTTTTATCTCTCTCTGATGTGGATGCATGCACCTCAAACCTTTACCTCCTTGTGGTGTGATTAAATGAGGTGTTAGTCATCTAGATTACTACAGATTCAGGAAGTGTTTTTAGATATATCTATATCTCTATGTATATATCTCTACTGGAATTCCTCCTTCACTTCTTTGCCAAGGAAAACAGATTACTGCTTTGTTTCCCAACTCCAGAACTACAAGATGAAAGATCGCTGTGCTGGAATTATTATTATTATACAATTATTACAGCCTTGGCTTCCAGGTGAGAACAAGCGATTGAAATGCAGTGATTTCTATGCTGAAAGAAAAACAGGGGCAGACCTAGAACAAGTGGATTTATGTATTGTTTTGCTGTCAGCATCAAAACATCGTTTCAGCACTAAATTTTATCACGGAGTCAGTAAAAGAAACCCATGAGTGTATGCAGGAAACAGTGCCTTCTAATAGCTTATGTTCCAGAAAAGGCCAGAATTCAGGGCTATTAAAGGCCTATTTATCATATACTTGGTTAAATGGCAGGAAAGCACGATCCTAATATACTGCAGTATAATCATAGAAACTTTCACCAGAGAACACTGGAATCATTGGAACCAAGGATAAATGATGGTATCATATGAATAACAAAAAGCCAGAGGTCAGGAGTCAGTCTGGTGGTATCATCTTCCTTCTTGTTCCAGGCACAACAAAACAAGCACAAAAGTTAGAAGGCAGTTGATACAAAAGCAACATAGACTAGTGATACAGATCATCTCCTGATGACCAAATGTGTTCTGCAACACCCACTGAATCACACCTTTTAGTTACAATGAAACTCACCTTCTCAAAGCTTCAACCTGCTGATAAGCAGTGGGGTAGGCCGTCATCTTTAATCATTTTCTTAGACGCTAGCTGAAGTCAGGGCTCCAATGTGCTCTCATGACATGCTCTCTACAATTCCCAAACTCTTTCTGCCCTTTCCATACTTCTGTATCACTTTTCATGCATTCACGAACTCCTTTTAATGAAATAGCCTTGGAATTGTAGTCGCTCTTTCCACTTATCCTGACCTGCGTATGTAGCAAAACTCAGGAAAAAAATTACACCAAGGATCAATTATTCTCAGCCTGTGTGGAAAACAGAAACACAAATTACTGCCTCTGAAATTGCTAGGCAGATTCTGCAGTGTCACTTCTTTGACCACCTCTGTTTTTTCAGACTTGACAGTGGAGAACTTTAGGAGGGAAATGCTTTTGAAAAAAGCATGACATATATTGATCCTACCTCCTCACTCACTGCCATCTGTCCCTCACGTATTCACACAGCATCCAAATTACCAATCAGTTCTGCATTCTGGCTTGCATCACGAGGTCTTCACCAGGCACCCATGGTACACATGGTAGAAGGGCGCCCCACCAATCAAATAGGAATCCAGTAATGCTAATGCTAGAAGTTCACCAATCTAATAAAAACACAAAATGTCTCCACTACACTTTTATTCACTATTAGCTGAATAAACTGACACCACTTATTGTCCTTTTTGAGGACTGGAAGAGTTAGTTTTGTAAAATATATAACAAAACACAACTTGAAGTCACACTTCATGAAGACAGATATGTACTTTTCTGGATGTACTGCAGGGCACACTCAGGCCAATGATGTTACTGCCAGGTCTCAAAAGCCAATTTTTTCAAAACTGATGTATTCCTGACAGACAATATGAGGGTGTTTAGAGGAGGTGATGGAGAAACTAGATGAATATAAACCTGGTGGGGCTGTAAAGGGGAAACACTGTTTGGCATCTAGCACCAAGGGCTGGCCAGAAGAGGAAATGGTGTTGCAGCAAGATGCCAAACACAGAATCCTCTGAGACTGAAATATGAGCCGAGATTGACCTCTGATCAGATCACGGTGACTTCAAGGCAAGGTATTGCAGGTGCCACACTTTGAATACCACAAAATTGTTCAGAGCATTGCAGTGTTGAACCAGTACCACTCCATATACACTTTTCCCATGCGGCCAAATAATCTGCAGCTCAGCGGAATGTACCAGGCCTTATGACCTTATTTCAGATATGCTTAGCTCTATAAAATGTCAGTGGCCACAGCTGGTGTTTAACATGATGGCTACATCAAAAGAAGTGATGCCTTTTCCCCCTTATCATCCTTTCCACTCTTGAATGTTTTAGGGAGGTCCACTCAGCGGGTTGTGGGAGAGGTTAGGAAATGAGGAATGAAGTGAGCGGTAAGGACTGATCCCCTAAAACCCACCCATATTTCGAAGTTGGAGAAGATGTTTCCTGGTTAGATATCTTCTGCACATCCTACTCTTTTTTTTCTAATTTCAGTATTAGATAAGATTTGAGATTAATTGTAACCAATATGGAAATTGATGTTTTCATGACAAATTGAATTACAGTATACCAAATCTCTGTCACTGAAACTGTCTCACTGTCTTCTTACATTTGCTTTGTCAACCACACCAATGTCTATTTTGTTTGTGAAGTGCACAAGCAAAGATTTATAAACATGATAAGCACATTCATATATCCACAGATGTAAGAAGTTTTCATGCTAGCTCAGCAAATCCAACATGTTCAAATACCCACAGATGTCAGTGTGTTGCAACAAGTCTTCATGCCATATCAGCAAATAAAATTTAAACAGTTTTTTTGCAATGGATATTTCAGTATGGTTAATGCCTCTGTCATGTTTTCAATAACTCCTCTCAAGCAGGAAACCCGTCATACACAAGCTCCTCTATCAGTTCCCTACCAGCTTCTGTATTAGCTGCTCCATTACGAAGGTATTTTCTTCTCAGAGATGCTGGGGACAAAACAGATACTGACTTATTAAGGGAGATTTCTAAATCAACTGCAAACATTCTTCCAGTGATAATTTACTTGTCGTTGCTGTTATATACTGCTCATTTAGCAAATTTAATCAATTTGTCAGTAGAGCGATTACCTCAAGGGCTTTACTTGAGTAGTGTCCAACTGAAAGAAGTGGTTTTAGCAAGATAAAATTAAGACACCAGAAAAATACACTGAGTTATATAAAATGGGAGAGATACTTTGGGATTATAGATATATAGATTATTCTGAAAGCCCACAGCTGGCATATGCAGAGGAGAAAAATTAATATCTTTCGGTACATAGACGTCTGAATGCAGCCTCCAAGACCTCATGTGTGAATTTAGAGTGTGTGTGGACAGAGAGGGCAAGGAATCAAGAAAAGCACTAGATGCTAATTGGAAGTTAAATTTGTCACACTCTCCATCTCTGGAGGTGTTTAAAAGACACATAGACATGGCACTTAGGGACGTGGTTTACTGGTGGACATGGTAGTGCTAGGTTAACAGTTGGGCTGGATGATATTAAGGGTCTTTTCCAAACTAAATGTTTCTGTGATTGGTTCTATGATTCTATGATTCTATGAAATGAGCATAGGCACTTTGTTTATGTGTTCTGTAATATAAATAAAGTAAATAAACTATAAGATTTATGTTTTATAATTTAAGTTATAAACAATAAAAAATATTTTTCATCTGAGGAATATCAGTGTCTTGAATGAACAAATCAAATTCCACTACCAAGAAGAGCTACAGTAGTTTCCTAATGAATATGTAGTGTCTACATTAACATTTTTATTAGGCACAAGTCATCATTTTTTCATATCCATAAACACAGTGGACCATGCATGAAATTACTAGTTTTCACGACAGTGAGTTGTGTTTCTTGTTGTAAAGACTTGTAAACCATTGCTTTACTGCTGTGTGGTTCCTGCTAACAAGGTTCTTTGGGATATCTTTTCTCTTCTGTTGGTCAGGAACGACATGGAAATGACAGAATCATGTTTTTAGATAACTCATTTGTTTAACTAACAACAGAAAATAAATAATCATGTAATCTACCCTGGAGGAACTGTCATGCTCCAATTCATCAGCTTGTTTCCTTCTTAAGGGGTCTGAAAAAATGTAGAGTCTTGTCTCTTGCACATTACATGGAAGCTGAAAATTTCTTCCTGAGATTTTGAATCCTTTACAGAGCAACTGTTCCTGTCTTCTCCCGGTCTGTCAGAATGCAACTGATTTTTTTGTTTGTTTTAGTAAAGTCTTGTGACTAATTCAGTACATCTCATGCGTTGAAAATAAATTAACTGTATTAGTCTGAGTAAAAAGAATAAGAAAATATTTGTTACTAAACAAAGGGTCTGGTTGCAAGTTATTTTTTATGATAGATTACAATCCAGACTTCAGCTAAATATTTCTCCTGAGCTAAGTATTTCCATTTACTCATCATTCGTTTAATCCCCCATTAACATGGACAGCAATCTAGCGATGTAGACCATCATCTATAGCACAGTCACTGCTAAAGTTCTGCTGGATCATCCACCACACACATGAATAATATAAGTTGATGGGGTGAACACGAGCCAGCTGACCAATAGGACTTTCCCTTTGCCCTTTTGCCTTGACATGTGCTCCCACCCTATATTGCTTCTCTCCCTGCTCCCTCTTGTGAAAATCTCTCATTCTCACATGTTGTCTCCCTGCATGCTGTGTTCCCATCTCTCACCAGTGCTCTCACAGCAAGAAAAAGCCCCATCAGACAGCACTGGAGTCAGGGGTGCAGATTCCTACGTGGTTGAAAGAACCTACAGACAGTGGAGCCATCACAGGATCTCTGTGGGGAGCACCAGCCCCTGGCAGTGGCTGGCAAGTGAAGGACACGGCATGGTCCATGCTGCTCGGCTCAGCCACTTGCTTCTTCGGGGCAGACATGCTGGCATGGGTGATGGGAACAGTAAGCTGCTGATGCAGAGGATGGAAGGGCCCGCATTTGTTACATGGGAGCAACAGGAAGCTTAAGGAAGAGATTGACGGAGGGAATCACTCCTAAGATAGCTGAGGGCAGACTTACACAGCTCCACATGCCCCACTGTCCAAACTGTCCCAGAGCAACATCCCTGAAAATAAACATTCCACTCACAGAGCAGCCATGGGATTATGCAGGTTTGGGTTTTGGTTTTTTTTTTGTGGAAAATGTGAGGCAGGTATATATTTTTATTTGTTTACTAATACAGTGGCTAATGCTAAAAAAATCAGTCTTAATAACTGCTTGGATAGTGATCAAAACACCGGAGAAGAAAATTGAAGCTGTGTGGAGATCTGACTGAGTAAATCTGAAGGATGTGCTCTTTTAAAGTCTGTGAAGAGTCTTTGGTGAGCTTAGTGGTACCTGTAAAATTTGATGTGGTACCAAGTTGATCAGTTCTGATTCTGAAAGATTTTCATAACTGCAAATGTACCATGGTTGAGTCTATTGTGAAGAGATGAATTTCACAACCACTTACTGCCTGGTAAATGCAATAAATTCTTATAACAAATTTATCTGAGACAAGAGCTTAATTTCAGAACATATATTGTTCCTTTGGGGAAAGAGATCATAAGCCTTTGGAGCACATTGTATTGCTATTGTGAGATAGTTTGATTCAGTGTCTCACAAAGATGATTTAGAGGCATTGCATGGAAAAGGAACTGATTAATATATTAACATGATCAATGTTTTAAATAAAACTGAACAAAAAAATTTGAAGAATTGTAAAAAGGAAAAAACAAAACATTGGAATTAAAGTCACCATAAAAGAACAGAACCAGTGTCCTCACTACGATTCACTCTATCACTTGATCAAGTGGTTTTTGATCCAGAGTCTTTATGCATGAGTTACTGTTTTGGTCAGATCAGATAGATTCTCCATTCCTTGCGACACAGCTTGGTCTCACTGAGCAGTTCCTGCAAGGATACAGTAAAGTTTAGAAACAATACTCTACAATCTTTTTGTGCATTCCTGAGTTTATAAAACCTAAGACAAAAGATACTGTGACTTTTATGTTAGTGCTGCATGTGACTTACATTATAAGGAGCTATGAAGCACAGACAATAAACTCTAAGGGATTGACTGATTGCTGAAGATGATTTGAATAAATCTGAAAATTTTCTGTGTATAATGATACACCCATAAACTGGACTTGTAAAACCAGATTTTACTTCATTTCAGTTGGACTACTTTCAAGCAATATCAGAAACCTGAATATCTATTTATTAAAGATTTTACATTTAACATATGCATAAGGAAGATTTATTTTGCTATCAGGAATGACTGAAGAGTATCACCTTTTATTAAGTCGTACCTGTGATAACAGCTTAGAGTACTTAAGCTCTAAGGATGGTGATTTGGGTATACGAAGACCCACTGGAATTATTTCCTCTACTGAGGGTTAGATAGGTACATCAGTCAGCCTGTTCTGACTTCCTCATGAGTCACCTGATTTCATGGGAAGGACGCATGGAATAGCAATGCAAGAAATTCTGGATTTTGGCAGAAAGTAAAGGCAACAAACGAAAAACATCAAACATTTTTGACTGGATGCTGTTGTAGTTTAACCTAACAGCCAGCAACTAGGGGTCAGACAGCCGCTCGCTCACCTCTCCCCTTCCCCCCCCCAGTGGGATGGGGAGGAGAAATGGACAAAAGGGAAAAATTGTGGGTGGAGATAAAGACAGTTTAGTAAGGCAATAAATGAAATACTACTATTATTATTACTATTAAGAGTAATAATAATTACAATGAATACGCAAAACATACTGTACAGAACACAATTTTTCTCACCATCCGCTGGCCAATTCGCAATCAGTCCCCGAGCAGCAATCACAGAGCCCCAAAATCATGAATTTCACAAAATTCCCAAAAAACTTCAAACTCCCGGACAAGAGAGGATTCAAACTCGCAGAAAGGACAAGAGCAGACTCCTCCCCCTCTGGCCGACCCCCATTCATAAACAGAGCATGGAATATTTTCATTGGTCAGCTTGAGCTCGCTGCCTGACTGTGCTCTCTCCCAGCTCCTGGACACCTGCTCATTAGCTGAATATGAGAAACTGGGAAAAGGTGCTTGATTTCATAGCAACAACTGAAAACATCAGTGTCATCAACATTCTTCCGGTATCAAATCCAAAACACGACAGCTACTGGGAGGAAAATTAACTCTATCCCAGATGAAACCAGGATAGATGCTACCTTTGAAAATGCCGTTTTTAACATGAAGGTACTGTGGTGTTCCGAATGAGCCAGAGATAGGCTACAGCTGTACATTTAACCATACTAAGATCTGCCTTTACAGAATATTGTATTTCACATCTGAACAAGACTCTCAAACAAAAGTAATGAGAAAACCTAAGGTGGTAAGAACTGCATTAAAAATCAATGAATATCCCTGGAGAAGTAGTTTTTTGACTGAAGTTTTCCTTAAAACAGAATTTTTTCGTTGATGGTGAACACACATGACTGTGAAAAGTAGCTATTACCCAGGATAACATGAAATGACTCTCATATTGTGAGTGTTGTCCAGCTCTTCAGATTATATCACTAGACAAAGCAAGTTATGTCTGCTTCTGACTGAGGAAGCCAATAGAATACAGTGAATGATTAATGGCAAATCACACTTTTGAGATTACCATAAAAAGCTTGAAAAGCCCTAACCATTTTTATATGTTTTTCTTTTAAGGATGCTGACGCTATCGCAATTAGTGTTCAGAATTTGTATAATAAAATATAATTTGTATAAAAGTGTTAACAAGATTTTCGTGGTTGAAAAAAGATTCAGAATATCAAAATTTAATATCTTACACAGTAAGAACAAACATTGATCACGGCAGCTATGTTTTTGGTCTTTCTACTGCAGTCAAAGGAAAATTATATCACCCTGTGTGTATTTCATAGCAGTTTTTGACCCCTCATTTCTGGGAATCTGTACAAGCATAAACTTGCATAGCAAGACTATTTAGCTAAGGGCTATACTGACACCCCAGATAGTCTCAAGTTGTATTCCAAATCAGGAAGAACAGAATCCACTGTTACCTTATTATTTTTATTTTATTGCATTTTGGCTGGTTTGTGTATTTTAGATTTGACATTTTTATTATCGTAGCTTTTTTGTGTGTGTGTGTGTATATGTGTATGTATATACTTGAATTTAGTTCCATTCTTAGGTTTTTGCTATGTTTTTTCTGTCTTGGTATTCTTGTGAAGTGAAAATTAGATTCATCTATGCGTCACAACATTTTTGGTGGAAGGTCACAAGAACTATGTTCACTAATTTCTAAAAGCTTCCCCATCAGGGATTCATAAGTAACCAAATTCCATAAACAGTCAAATGCCATAAATAGCCAAACATATATTCTCTGACACAATCAATCAATCAGTTTTTTATTATTGCTGTCTGCAAAGGTAAAACAATAATCAAGGAATAAACTTGACAGACAGGAAATCCTAAAACAAAAGGAGAGAAAGGGAGAAAGAAAGACAGAAAAAAAGAAAGCAAGAAAGAGAGAGAGAAAGAAAGAGAGAGAGAAAGAAAGGAAAGAAGGAAAGAAAGAAAGAAAGAAAGAAAGAAAGAAAGAAAGAAAGAAAGAAAGAAAGAAAGAAAGAAAGAAAGGAAAGAAGAGAAAGAAAGAAAGAAAGAAAGAAAGAAAGAAAGAAAGAAAGAAAGAAAGAAAGAAAGAAAGAAAAGAAAGAAAGGAAAGAAGGAAAGAAAGAAAGAAAGAAAGAAAGAAAGAGAGAAAGAGAGAAAGAGAAAGAGAGAAAGAGAGAAAGAGAGAAAGAGAGAAGAGAGAAGAAAGAAAGAAAAGAAAGAAAGAAAGAAAGAGAGAAAGAGAGAAAGAGAGAAAGAGAGAAAGAGGAAGAGAGAAAGAAGAGAAAGAAAGAAAGAAAGAAAGAAAGAAAAGAAAGAAAGAGAGGAGAAGAGGAGAAAGAGAGAAAGAAGGAAAGAAGGAAAGAAGAAAGAAGAAGAAAAGAAAAGAGAAAGAAAGAAGAAAGAAAGAAAGAAAGAAAGAAAGAAAGAAAGAAAGAAAGAAAGAAAGAAAGAAGAAAGAAGAAAGAGAGAAAGAGAGAAAGAGAGAAGAGAGAAAGAGAGAAAGAAAGAAAAGAGAGAAAGAAAGAAAGAAAGAAAGAAGAGAGAGAGAAGAAAGAGAGAAAGAGAGAAAGAAAGAGAGAAAGAAAGAAAGAAAGAAAGAAAGAAAGAAAGAAAGAAAGAAAAGAAAAGAAAAGAAGAAAGAAAGAGAAAGAAAGAAAGAAAGAAAGAAATAAAGAAAGAAAAGAAAGAAAGAAAGAGGAAAAGAAACGAGAGAAAGAAAGAGAGAAAGAAAGAAGAAAGAAAGAAAGAGAGAAAGAGAGAAAAGAAATAGAGAAAGAAAGACAAGCTGACGTACCTATTTTATACACCTGTTTCGGCTATCTCTTTTCATAGTCTACTGATACTGATTCTGCTCTAAAATTTGTCAGGTGCCAGTGATTTTACTTTTCCTTTAGAATTACTGCAGACCTTTGACATTTCTGCAGGTACAGACTGAAAAACTGAATCTGGAATGCAGAGGAAATAAAACACACTCTCCCAAGACCGTGGTGCAGGAGTCCAACAGGAGGAGAAAGAAGCAGCACTGCCCAGGCTGCTGAAGACAGGTGTTTGCTTTCACAAAATATCTGTGAAGCAGAAAGCAGCATAGAAATCTGATCCTCTTTTCCCCACATGGAGTGAAAAAATCCATATTTCCATCATGACTGAATCACAGAATCACAGAATCACAGAATGGTAAGGATTGGAAGGGACCTCTGTGGTCCTAGTCCAAACCCCCTGCCGAAGCAGGGTCACCTACAGCAGACTGCAGAGGACCTTGTCCAGGGGGGTCTTGAATATCTCCAGAGAAGGAGACTCCACAACCTCCCTGGGCAGCCTGTTCCAGTGCTCTGTCACCCTCAGAGGGAAGAAGTTCTTCCTCATGTTCAGCCGGAACTTCCTGTGCCTCAGTTTGTGCCCATTGCCCCTTGAAAACTGAAATCAAGGAAGAAGAGAGAAAATGCTGGTTCCTTACTGTGGGCTAAGATAAACCCTGCTCCTGTTGGTCAACAGCCGTAAAAATTACAGGGGTGAAGTCAGAATGGAAAGGACACTACAGTAGCCCTCAATAACCCATTGAATCATCTGTCAGCCACTCTACAATAGAGTTTTGGTTTGTTAGTATCCATCAACAATCATGTGGAATATGACTACCTAATCAAGCTGGCTGAAAAGAAGTGTATAAAAAGCATTCTTTGTATTTTTAGAAGTGGTGTTCAACATTAATATCTTCTAAGTTTCAAAAAAAAAAGTCCATAACCTTTTATTTTTCCTATATTCTTCTGCTTATGGGAAAAATTGATTTATAGGAAGTGCTTTCTCTGAATGAGAAAATTATAGTAAGAAAATTAAAATAACAATCAAAAGTAAACCACATCTTTTGTAAAACTTCAAAATCTTAAAAATTTTTTACTTTTTTCAGATCATCAAATGTAAAGGAAAATCTTAATCAAACTTTTTGACTGGCTTGAAAACTTATTTTCATCTTTTAAAATTGTTTTGACAGGAAATTTCTGCCAGCTCTGACCTAATCATTACCCACAGCAGGCAGATCCTGGTGTAGAAGAACATGTAACAACTGGTGAGAACAATTCTCATCCTCTGTCTAGATTTCTGAGTGCGAAGGAAACAGGTGCATAAGGGTGTTTGGAGCCGCGCTGTTGAGTTTTAAGCCTGTCTGTATCTGGGAACATGAAGCTGATATAGCTGGAAATGTTGGGAGCTCCTGGATGAGTATTAATCGTTTCTCAAACGAGGATTCTGGTGATCAAGACTCAGGAGACAAGTCTCCTTCTCCCTACACTCTGGAGTCAACATGCTCAGGATCCTGCAAGGTTCGTTAAGGTGTCACGCCAATCCACAGTGCCAGCAGCAATGGGCCTGTCAGTGTCCAAGTGAATGTGAGCCAGTCCTGAGGAACAGCCTTGGAAGCTACTTATCTACAGCTGAGAGTGCAAGGCAATCTGAAGAGATTCTCCAAAATCCCTTCAGCCAGAAAAACTGCCCTTGGTTAACAAAGAGTGCATAGCAGCTATAATTTAACTCTTTCACCAAGCTGTGAGTATTAATTTTTTTTTTTAAACACTGATAAAATGCTCAGGGACTTCATGCCCACTTTATCTACCTTTATTCCATTGACAGCAGAGTTGTTCTTCAGAGTAATAGTGGTAGAGCAAGTTAGTAAACACAGCAAATACCCATAATTGTCAGATCACCTCATGCCGTCAGCAGGGATTGGAGATAAATAATATTTAATGATTCATTAGGAACGCACAGAGCCAAAAAAGAACACGTCTTGCCTTTAAATGTATTGGTACAGAGCACATGGAAAGCTGCATGGCTCTATGGGAAAGCAGCTTACAAATCTAGGAGACACATTGTAGTGATGCTACTACAGAACACTGTATATCTTTATATTTATATGTACACATCCTATTAGGAACATCTAGAACGCAGCATAAAAAGTCAGCACACTAGTAAAACCAAAGATCTATGGGGCTGATTATGGAGCATATCGAAGAAAAGAAACAAAGCTCAGTTTTGGAGCTTGTATTGGCTGCTACTGACCTTTATCCTTCACTGTTCCTGTTCACAGTTTCAGTCTTTATAAATTGGCATCTACATGTGGGACTTAATTAGTATCACTCTAACTTCCCATTTGTACACACCAAAAGCCAGCTCCATTCAAAACACAATAAACAGAGATCTGCACAGCTTGGTGGGATGCCAGTGACCGTGTTGCTGCAAATAACAACATTGAATGGTTAATTTTCTCAAAAGCTGTAACATAAAATCCCTTTGGTGATATTTGTAGTGTCCTTGCAGTAGATTTCTGATACTGGAAGCTCAATGAGAATATTCAGAAAAATTCCCCTAACCCATACATCTGAGACTGCCAGGGTGTGTGTATGAACAAGTACATGTCAAGGAATTGCTATAGCAAAACAGTATGTTTCAAAGCACAGACTGCCTCTGTGACCAGGTCTCTAGGAAGGGAGCATGCAGAAAGATTACGATATGTACCAGAGACGTGGACTGCAGCTAAACAGCATGCTTACCTCCTCACGCAATAGAAATTCAAGCTCATTCACACAACTCCATGCACTCATCCTGAAAGCAGTCAATGACTATACCTATTTTGTATTTGTGTCATATTTCTCTAATTGAGACTGGTTTGACCTTTATAACCTGATTGTTAGTGATACTACATTTGTCTTCTCATTGTGGACTTCTGCTAGGAGCCCAAAGCAGAACAGTGTCTTTGTGCTTTACCATCAGCATCATGGTTGATCAACCATCAGCATCATGGTTAATCAACATTGACACTTAAAGTACATTGGGATGTATGTGCATGGGAAGCCAGCTTCATAATTTTTGTGGAGTGCTTTTCCAAAATAGGATAAGTCTCATTTGTTTTTAATTTCCTGGAGTGAAAAAGAAATTAATATTTGGGTTCAAAAGGATTTGGGTTGCTAAAATGAAGGTGGTTGTAAGTGGTGCCATCTCTGCATGTGTGATTACAGATGATGCAATGGTTGTCAGCCAAAATAACCACCAACACCTGTTTTGTGAGTGGAGGAGTTGACTAAGAGTTCATGTGTCACATTGTGTTCGCACTGCAATATCTCCATCTTGTCATATGCAACGTGCAATAAAGAATTTGAATTCTGCAGAAAGGGGTAGGGGCAGATCAGTCAGTGAATATCCTGCTGTTTCCCTTTTGTTTTTATTTCAATGCACCTAATATTTACTGTCTGTATTCACAATAGAAATTGTATTCAGGAATTTGATGTCAAAGCCACTAAATTACAGAGCCCCAGTGAGAGAGCTGACGCCCCACCTTAGGGTGCCGTTGTTACGGGGAGTTTCACAGCAGGAAGCAGTCTCAGCCTTCTGCAAGTCTTGCATTTTCTATAGCTGGAAAATTTCCAGCAACTCATTCTCCACCTCTATTGAGTCTTGCCTTGCTTTTGCATGTGAATTCAGACTTTCCGATCAATTTTGCTCATTAACTGTACTTTTAGGCACCATGCAGTTGCACAATTTCCAAAGTTACCTAAGCCACTTTCTCTTTGCACCTGAATGACTCCTAAATTCTTTTCACCTGTTTTGTGGATTTGAATTGAAACTGATTCAACTCTTCCTTCTCAGAAATGTTGCATCCCTGTAGTCACCAAGAGCTGGTCCCCACTTGCATAATTTTTTGCTTTGAAATACCTCCCAGGTGCATTCCTGTGATGTAAATGAAGTTAGTCACTAAACTAATACTGAGTAGCTATTTAGCCACATGACGGTCACTAAGATCCTCCATCTGGAGCTGTAAAACGGTACATACTGGAGCTAATATCGATGTCTAACTATGAGGGGTAGTCATCATGCAAGAAAACTAATTGCAGAATTAGAACTACAGCCAAGCTTGCTTAGAAAACCGTTAGGTTTTAAAGGCAGTAAGAGGAAAGGAACAGGGGAGGACAGGTGCAATTTTGTTAGAAAAGCGGTTTCATAAAAATGCTCTGAAATTACTTTAATTAGTATGGGTGTTGCATGTGTGTCTCAAACCTGTAGGCTTTAAGAAAATCAGTTGCAGCAGCTACACATCATACAAAGAAAACAGCTTTATTTCTCTGAGTTATGCTGCTCTCAATTCATGACCTCACTTACTACTATTCCAACCTGTCCTGAATCACCTATCATATATTTCTATTTGCTCCTGTGTAGCAGTACTACTATTAGAAAGTAAATATAGATAGTAAGTATTACAGCATATGCAGCTCAGCATCCTACTGGCACTCAAAAATCAAAGGTGGCTTACATGAGGAGCATGACAATATCTTTTCCATGATATGGACTGAAGCATGGTTGTTTAACACAGTAAGACGTCATTTCAAAGCAAGGACACTTAGTCCTCCATCTGCATCTCATAACTTGCTAGATGGTGTTATTTAGTATGCTAAGTCACAGAATCACAGAATGGTAGGGGTTGGAAGGGACCTCTGTGGGTCATCTAGTCCAACCCCCCTGCCGAAGCAGGGTCACCTACAGCAGGCTGCACAGGATCTTGTCCAGGCGGGTCTTGAATATCTCTAGAGAAGGAGACTCCACAATCTCCCTGAACAGCCTGTTCCAGTGCTCCGCCACCCTCAGAGGGAAGAAGTTCTTCCTCATGTTCAGACGAAACTTCTTCTTCTTCAGTTTGTGCCCATTGCCCCTTGTCCTGTCACTGAGCACTACTGTAAAGAGTCTGGCCCCACCCTCTTCACGCCCACCCATAAGATATTTGTAAGCATTTATAAGGTCCCCTCTCAGCCTTCTCTTCTTCAGGCTAAAGAAGAACAGCTCCCTCAGCCTTTCCTCATAGGACAGATGCTCCAGTCCCCTCATCATCCTTGTAGCCTCCCGCTGGACTCTCTCCAGTAGCTCCTCATCTTTCTTGAACTGGGGAGCCCAGAACTGGACAGAATACTCCAGATGGGGCCTCACTAGGGCAGTGTAGAGGGGAAGGAGAACCTCCCTTGACCTGCTGGCCACACTCCTCCTAATGCATCCCAGGGTCCCATTGGATTTCTTGGCAACCAGGGCACACTGCTGGCTCATGGTTAACCTGTCATCTGCCAGCACTCCCAGGTCCCTCTCCACAGAGCTGCTCTCCAGCAGGTCTGCCCAGAACCTGTACTAGTGCATGGGGTTGTTCCTCCCCAGGTGCAGGACCCTGCATTTGCCCTTGTTGAATTTCATCAGGTTCCTCTCTGCCCAACTCTCCAGCCCGTCCAGGTCACACTGAATGGCAGCACAGCCTTCTGGTGTATCTACCACACCTCCCAGTTTAGTGTTATCAGCAAACTTGCTGAGGGTACACTCTAACTCTTCATACAGGTCATTGGTGAAGAAGCTGAAGAAGACTGGGCCAAGTACTGACCCCTGAGGGACATCACTAGTTACAGGTCTCCAACTAGACTCAGTGCCACTGACGACAACCCTCTGAGTTCTGCCATTCAGCCAGTTCTCAATCCACTTCACCGACCACTCATCCAGCCCACTCTTCCTAAGATTGCCTACAAGGATGTTATGGGAGACAGTGTCAAAAGCCTTGCTGAAGTCTAGGTAGACAACATCCATGGCTCTCCCCTCATCTACCCAGCCAGTTGTGCCATCGTAGAAAGCTATCAGATGTCAGGCATGATTTCCCCTTGGTGAATCCATGCTGACTACTCCTGATAACCTTCTTTTCCTCTACTTGCTTAATGATGACCTCCAGAATGAGCAGCTCCACCATCTTTCCTGGGATGGAGTTAAGGCTGACCAGCCTGTAGTTTCCTGGATCCCCCTTCTTGCCCTTTTTGAAGATTGGAGTGGCACTGGCCTTTCTCCAGTCCTCTGGCACCTCTCCTGTCCTCCAGGACCTCCCAAAGATGACGGAGAATGGCTCAGCAATGACATCTGCCAGCTCCCTCAGCACTTGTGGTGCATTCCATCAGGGCCCATGTATTTGTGGACATCCAGATTGGTTGAGTGATCTCTCACACAGTCCTCCTCGACCAAGGGAAGATCATCCTTTAATGCAGGCTTCCTCTCTTTCCTCCAGGGCCTGAGTTTCCTGAGGGACAAACTTAGCACTAAAGACTGAAGAAAAGCAGGCATTCAGTAACTCTGCCTTTGCTGCATCCTCCATCATCAGGACACCCACCTCGTTCAGCAGTGGCCCCACATTATCCCTAGTCTTCCTTTTGCTGCTGGTGTACTTGAAGAAGCTAAATGCAGGTGAGGCAGGTAACAGCTTAGTCTCCTCTCTGCCAGGCAAAATGCTGGCCTCTGTTATGTGCACTGGATGAGGCCAAATAGAAATGCCCAGCAGAGCTGTCTGCTGCAGGGCTCAGGAAGTCATCACAGATCTTCGCATCCTCTGGAGATTTCAGCTGGAAAGCCAGACTAATCACTCACACACACAGAGTCGTACCGACAGAAAAATTCAGTTCCTACTGTTCTGTCTACTCTTGCCCCTGTCTCATCCCCGAGAGTGAGCAGAGATCTCTTGTACATCTCTCCAACATCAAGCCAACTCGAATGAGTAAAGACACCTTATTTCTCCATGATGAGAGCTATGTACTTCCCAAGGAGCACAGAACTATTACATCATACCAAGGGCTATTTTTTTTAATTTATTTTTTAAAATGGCTACTATATGCCTAGATCAAGACCCCTCATCTGGAACAGATATATGTACATGGAAATTAAAAAAAAAGAAAAAAAAGTAAGGTAGGTGTAGAACATTGCCTATGAAGTTTCACACATTTCTTTGGTATTGAAAAATCACATCTAGGGGCTTCTTACTATTTTAATGGGTCTGTTTTACATGAAAAAGAGACCCATCTTTAAAAAGAAGAAATCTCAGAAGCTGTTCGCTGAAGCTGGTGTTTCATTATGGCTAGCTATGCTTGTCCACAGCAGATGAAACTAACTCTATTATATTTTGTCAGGGACAAGGCAATCGGAGTCAGTGATTCAAAAAAGATGAGAAGCCAAGGCTCTGGGAGAAGGACTGAACTAAAGCAGCGCAACATCCTTGTTTCTGAGATGCTGTGCACATTAGCGTTCTTCCCATAAATTAGCAAGTGAAAACAGTTGCATCTAGTGGCCTCTGCAGGGTTTTCTATGCTGTCCTTGTTGCAGTCTGCTTATGCTTATGTAACACTTTTCTCCACAGTTGCCTTCGGCTCACCAAAAATTTGCTTGTATTTGCTGCCTACGTTATGAAAGAGTTATCTTCTTTACCAGCTTTTTACTATTTTCCATGGGCATTTCTGCTGAGGAAAGCCACTTAAACCTCCATGCTAGTAAGAAGAACAACTCTCTTGTAATGGTCTACCTTCTCTAATTTTAGAGGAAAACACTTTGCAGGGAAACTCTCCTACAACCATTGCCTAGTAGTGGTAAGAATTTTTAGCCAAACCAATTTCACATGAGTTTCTCTTGCTCCAGTGAAGCACTAATTGTTTTTCACTCTGTCTTGTGCATGTACTAGGTCCTTTCTACACCTCACAGTTTGTATCAAGACATCTGCACAAAATGCGTGTGTTATACCTGTACCCTCACAAAGCTCCAATTTAATATCATCTTAAGTACAAGCAGAAAGGAATCATGTTCTACTTTTAAAGCCTGCTAACTGAAGTTTTTCTATAAAACCTTATATCTCTTAATAAAAAGTACAAAGCAACATAACAGAATGATGAAAAACAGGTACACATTTCTCACTCACCTCCTATGCTTCCACAGAATTTAGCAATAGCCTCTTACAAAGCACAGGGACAAGGTACCCTTTTACAGCTCTTTTCAACTAATTTTAAAGGCCAACACTCAAAGCTTTCTGCCTTAAGTGAGTGTTCTTCTGTGGAGTATACTCCGTAGAAGTTCAGAACTGTTCAAAACCACCATTTCATAGCGAAAGTTTTCCCTTGCTGAAACAAACAAACAAAAAACCAGAACTCATTTCATTTAACTAGGAAAAGCAGCAGGCTTGTTTGAGAGAGAAGGCAGTCTCACTGCCTTATTTTATTTATTATGGCCCAATGGCGATGCCACATCTCAGAGTTTAAATTATTGCACAGAATCTCAAGATATGTGACTACTTCCCAGCCCTCCTACTTGACATTTCTAGTGTTTTGGGCAATTAGCTACAAATCTCCATGCCTTAGAACTTACAGCCCAAAATATAGTCACCCAATCTTTCACAAAATGCAGAATTAGCAAGGTTATTCAGAGGATGGTAAGTAACTAAAGGTACGTACTGTGCTTCTCACAGCGTGGCCTATGATCACTGGGGCAGGCTGGTAAGAAGCAACCACTGTGCAAAGAGTTGAGGGAGTGAAGGAGGAAGCTAAAAAGGAGATGTTGCAAAAAATTCCAGTCTAGACCCAAGAAATTTTTGCTCTTCAAGGACACTTCTCAGTGATTTGTATCACATAACTTCCAAGATCTCAAAAGGTACACAAAAAAATATTTAACAAATAAATCTAACGTGCAGTATTGTTATTGTGAATATGTTTTTACTCTCACTTTTGTAGTCAGTATAACTGAGTAGTGAAAAGATTTGGCAGACCTAAAAAGTAATTGAAGGTCAGAGTTCCCTCTGCATTTCAATTAAATAAATAACACTGAATTAAGTGTCCTTTTTCCAAACAGCTTACTATTATCTATGCATCTATGAAATCCAAACACTTCTAACTCATTATTAGTATTAGTGTATTCAGCATAAGACTTTGGCAAGATTCTAGTCATGTTTAAGAAATATAATTTAGAAAATATTTAGATGGTTCATTTCTTCTCTTCTTCTCCAAAATACTTTAAAAAACAATTTAATTCAAAATGTAATAATGTTGTCTTTACCTACAGACAACAGCATTATCTGTCCAGACCAGCGGGAATTTGGTGGTTGGAGTTCAACACACATATATTTCTCCTAATACCCTATCAAAATGTGGCACCAAAAAGGGAGAAAATATATCCTATTCTGGGGCCATAACTCTGATGCTGAAAGATTGTGAATCCTGAGTGTAGTGATTAATGGTTGAGAAATCTGCGTACAAAAGCACACTGAATGAAGCTAAAAGGCATTTCACTCCCAGGAGACAATTAATAGATGGCAAAAATACTGTTCATTTACAAGGTTATGTTTAACTGGTGGTGATGTCACAGAGCTGGGTAAATGGTAGAACTGCATTAATGGTCCCCATACCTCAGCACTCATTAAACCTGAGTCATAGATTAATGAAGAGACATTTATACTTTAAGTCTGTGCCATAAATAACTACAAAGCATTATAGTCAGCTATTAAGGAGGCAGAAGATGTTGCCTTACGACTACAAGCACATTTAAGAGATGTTTGTTTCAAAAGATATTATTTTCTTAAAGGATGCATTATAAGTCACACAGAGCAACTACACAAAGCTGTCAACAGAGTTTCTTCTGGGAAACTGTCACATATGCTGCAAACAATAAAAGTCTGCAAGCACAGAAGTTTGGCAGAACATATGTTCTTTCAGTAAATGACATGCTTTTAAGTAGGTAGAAAACTCAACAGCTAACATGACTTTTGACCAGAAAGAACCTTTGAAGTGTAGCTGTATTCCTTGGCAAATTGGCCAAGAGATGATTACGGAGCACCCTGTTAGACACATTATTCTTAGGTTATACTTAGTAATAATCCATCAGATACCCTTTCCACTCTTAGTAAAAGATGCTGTGTTTTTAACTATTTCTATAACACAATTAGCCTCAAAAGTTTCTGGGGCTTAGAATACTAGTTTTGCACTAAAAGCCGTGCAAAACACTCTGCTACTCCGGTACTGCAATATTTGCAGTGGCTGTCACCAAAATAAGCCTAACAGCGAAAACCAGCAGCTATGCATACATAGCTACGTTCACTGTACTTTTAACTATGTAAAGTTTTGAAGCTGATACTGATGCTGGGAAGAATTTCATTAGAGTAAGGGCTGTCATATATTAATTTCAAGCTATTTTTAATAAATCACAAATTTACTGAAGTTACACAATTATGGTCAACCCCCCGCCCAGTTATTAATTAAGAAAGAACACAAATTTTGATTGGATTATAACTAACCACTACTTATTTAAGACAAATATATCCCACCATGAGTTTCAATAAGAGAATTTTATTTGCAGACAAGGAATTAAAATAAATTATTTGATTGTTGAACAGAATTTTTCCAACTTTACTGTGTTTGGTGCAATTTGCTAGCATACCCAATGCCTGACCAGTTGACTTCCATGATTAATTAACTGTGAATTTCATTCCATAATTTAATATGAACTGAATTTTTGCTTTATTTATATGTAAATAAAGATTATTTTAATATCTTTCATCCCAGAATGGAGGACTTCCAAAACAGTGCACTTTTCTACATTTTCTCTTTAGTGCATTTTTTCCTATTTTAGTAGTGTTAGTCAAATACCCTTAAGACAGAGAATCTGAATTTGTGGATATAGCAAAAAAACATATTATAATTACTTTTAGACAGAGACATATTCCTGAATAGTTTTACTATGGAGTAGTCCAAAAGGACTAAGACTATAGTTGTCAGTAATTGTAGCTTGCAGAGCAGACAGTTTGACCTGATGCAGTTTATAAAATACATGTGGGGATGAGACTGGCTATTGAGGCAGTGTCCAGAAAAATTAAAAGAAGCACATAATTTATGGTGAATTTTATAACCGCAAACCATGCAGTGGGCAAGACAGAGAAAAGAATAGTCCCTGAGGTAAAATACAGCTTCAGGAATAGCAGACACGTACTACTTTGCCTGACTGACTTGTACCCACCTAGGCTGTGTATTGATACCACATCAGGAGCAGACAGAGAATGATTACAGTTTTAACATGATCCCTGCCCTTCTGCCACTCTGAATAAGCTGGATCCATCCAATCAAGTACTACACCAGAAGGATTTATCTCCACAAGCACTCTGGAAATTTGTTTCATTCGTCAAATGGCCAGTCTGCTAATACTCCAGGGACACATATCCATGGAATACCAACAAATCTGTCAGCCAAGAACTGAATATCCATCTGGAAATGAGACAACTGATTGTATACAGAGGCTGGGCCTCCTGGGTGTCATTAGCCTTTGTACAGATTTGCCCACTGAAGAAAGGAGGAGTTCCAGTATTTTTGCCACTTGAGTGGTACAGATTGACACGCCAAGAACGAGTGCCAAGAAGGCATTCCAAAATACACACATCCTCTATTGTTCAGAGCCACTTGCCTTGCACTGTTATGGAAGGAACTGGTAAGATTGACGCATAGAAGACAAAGTTTACATGCTACCTGATGCAAGAGTTAGATGTCTGCTGGGACCAATGTTTTTAAGAGAGGACAATGAAAGTCTGTAGGTTATTTCTCTGAAAAGGAGAATTGGAACTGACAACACAAGTATTTACGAAGAGGATAACAGAATCACAGAATCACAGAATGGTAGGGGTTGGAAGGGACCTCTGTGGGTAATCTAGTCCAACCTTCCTGCCAAAGCAGGGTCACCTACAGCAGGCTGCAGAGGACCTCCTCCAGGCGGGTCTTGAATATCTCCAAAGAAGGAGACTCCACAACCTCCCTGAGCAGCCTGTTCCAGTGCTCTGTCACCCTCAGAAGGAAGAAATTCTTCCTCATGTTCAGACGAAACTTCTTCTTCTTCAGTTTGTGCCCATTGCCCCTTGTCCTGTCACTGAGCACTACTGTAAAGAGTCTGGCCCCACCCTCTTCACGCCCACCCGTAAGATATTTGTAAGCATTTATAAGGTCCCCTCTCAGCCTTCTCTTCTTCAGGCTAAAGAAGAACAGCTCCCTCAGCCTCTCCTCGTAGCAGACATGTTCCAGTCCCCTCACCATCCTTGTAGCCCTCCGCTGGACTCTCTCCAGTAGCTCCTCATCTTTCTTGAACTGGGGAGCCCAGAACTGGACAGAATACTCCAGATGGAGCCTCACTAGGGCAGTGTAGAGGGGAAGGAGATCCTCCCTTGACCTGCTGGCCACACTCCTCCTAATGCATCCCAGGATCCCATTGGCCTTCTTGGCAACCAGGGCACACTGCTGGCTCATGGTTAACCTGTCGTCCACCAGAACATCCAGGTCCCTCTCCACAGAGCTGCTCTCCAGCAGGTCTGCCCAGAACCTGTACTAGTGCATGGGGTTATTCCTCCCCAGGTGCAGGACCCTGCATTTGCCCTTGTTGAACCTCATCAGGTTCCTCTCTGCCCAACTCTCCAGCCCGTCCAGGTCACACTGAATGGCAGCACAGCCTTCTGCAGTATCTACCACTCCTCCCAGTTTAGTGTCATCAGCAAACTTGCTGAGGGTACATTCTAACTCTTCATCCAGGTCGTTGATAAAGAAGTTTAACAAGGCTGGGCTCAGTACTGACCCCTGAGGGACACCACTAGTTACCAGCCTCCAACTAGACTCAGGGCCGCTGACGACAACCCTCTGAGTTCTGCCATTCAGCCAGTTCTCAATCCACTTCACCGACCACTCATCTAGCCCATACTTCCTGAGCTTCCCTAGGAGGATATTATGGGAGACTGTGTCAAAAGCCTTGCTGAAGTCTAGGTAGACAACATCCATGGCTCTCCCTTTGTCTACCCAGCCAGTCATGTCATCATAGAAAGCTATCAGATTGGTCAGGCATGATTTCCCCTTGGTGAATCCATGCTGACTACTCCTGATAATCTTCTTTTCCTCCACTTGCTTGATGTGATACCTCCAGGATAAGCTGCTCCATCACCTTTCCTGGGATGGAGGTGAGGCTGACCGGCCTGTAGTTCCCTGGGTCCTCCTTCTTACCCTTTTTGAAGATTGGAGTGACATTTGCTTTTCTCCAGTCCTCTGGCACCTCTCCTGTCCTCCAGGACCTCTCAAAGATGATGGAGAGTGGCTCAGCAATGACATCTGCCAGCTCCCTCAGCACTCGTGGGTGCATTCCATCAGGGCCCATGGATTTGTGGCTGTCCAGATCGCTTAGGCGATCCCTCACACAGTCCTCCTCGACCAAGGGAAAGTCATCCTCTCTGTAGACTTCTTCTCTTACCTCCGGGGCCTGGGATTCCTGAGGGCCTGCCTTGGCACTGAAGACTGAAGCAAAGAAGGCATTCTGTAGCTCTGCCTTCTCCGCATCCTCCGTCACCAGGACATCCGCCTCATTCAGCAGCGGCCCCACATTGTCCCTAGCCTTCCCTTTGCTGCTGATGTAGTTGAAGAACCCCTTCTTGTTGTTTTTGACATCGCTTGCCAGCTTCAATTCCAAGTGGGCTTTGGCCTTCCTTGTCACATCCTTGCATGCTCTCACCACATTCCTGTGGTCTTCCCAAGTGGCCTGCCCCTCTTTCCACATTCTATGAAACTTTCTCTTCCACTTGATCTCTGCTAGAAGCTCCTTGTTTAACCATGCAGGTCTCCTGCCTCCTTTGCTCGATTTCTTTCTCGGGGGATGCACCGCTCCTGAGCATGGAGGAAGTGATATTTAAAGAGCGACCAGCACTCTTGGACCCCCCCTGCCTTCGAGAGCCCTGGCCCATGGGATTCCTCCAAGTAGCTCCTTGAAGAGGCCAAAGTTAGCCCTCCTGAGGTCCAAGGTTTTGATCCTGCTTATCGCCCTGCTTCCTCCACGCAGGATGCTGAACTCGACTATTTCGTGGTCACTGCAGCCGAGTCTACCTCCAACCTTCACATCCTCCACCAGTCCCTCCTTGTTTGTTAATACAAGGTCCAGCAGCGCGCCTTTCCTTGTTGGTTCCTCCACCACTTGCATCAGAAAGTTATCATCGATGCTCTGTAGGAACCTCCAGGATTGCGCCTGCCTAGCTGTATGGTCTTCCCAGCTGATGTCAGGGTGGTTGAAGTCCCCCATGAGAACCAGGGCCTGTGATTGTGAGGCTGCTTGCAGCTGCCTGTAGAAGGCCTCATCAATTTCCTCCTCCTGGTCAGGTGGCCTGTAGTACACACCCACCATAATGTCACCCATGTGAGCCTGTCCCTTAATTCTAACCCACAAGCTCTCAACTCGTTCCTCATTTGCCCCCAGGTCAAGCTCAATGTATTCCAGTTGCTCCCTCACATATAGAGCAACTCCACCTGCTCTCCTTGTTGGTCTGTCTTTCCTAAAGATTCTGTAGCCATCCATGACAGCATGCCAGTCATGTGAGTTGTCCCACCACATTTCTGTGATGGCGACCAAGTTGTAGCCGTCCTGCTGTATAATGGCTTCCAGCTCCTCCTGTTTATTGCCCATGCTACGTGTGTTGGTATAGACACACTTGAGCTGGGCTGTCAATCTCACCCCTGACCCTGGCATGCCATGCCTGGGCTCAGCCCTAGTGTGCTGGGAGATGTCCAGCTGGATCTGTAAGGAGCTATAAAAGAAAGGGTGAGGAAAGAAATTAGGAAACGACAGCTTCTTTGAGAGTTTCAAACAAGCTTTTAGGACAAAGCTGCAACAGCTTAATCTTTTCTACTTGTAATCAAAGATTCATGTTTCTTTCTTTGCTGTAAATAAGATATCATTATTAACATCCGTATTTCTGTCGCACTTAAAGTTTGGTGAGAGCTTGGCAGAGGAGCTTGGGAGCTTCGATATCTGACATAGACTTCTAGTTCTTTCCAGAAATTTCTCAAGAGCAATTTTTGCTGTTCTAACAACAACTGCGTGCCAGCTTTCAGAGTGCTTGCTTATGAACCAGCTGATAAAATGCTATTACTGTCAGACTACAGTCTATACAGTTATCTAGGTGTCAAAGACATTTTGAAATTGGTAATGGTGGTTTCATAGATCACTTTACTTGACCTATCAGGAAAGTGAAAAAAACTGCCAAGGCAAGACCACAGCTACATCAAAACCAAAGAAATGAAATCTTGGAAGAAAATGAAACTAATTTTGGCAATGCCTTCTGCAGGAAATCGTTGCAAAGCCAGTGAATAACCCTCTGACAGGGTGCCACGACAGTTGTAAATAAATTCCATACTCTTGCTTGAACAGAAAGTCAAAGAACTTTGATTAACCAAATCATATTTTCCTTCCCATCTATATGAATCAGTTTGATACGTATTAAAGTGATTGCCATAGTTCCAAGACCACACATTAGAGGTCTGGCTCAGTCCAGAAGAGATCAGAAATTCTTCTCCGAAAAGGGAAGATCTAAAGGCAGTGCCACATCCCAGCACCATATGCATGTATTGTCAGTGCGTACCTACTGTCCAGTAAAGTGCCTTGTAACACATTCAAAGATCAAAGGTCCTGGACCAAAGCACCATAAGCACCTCTTGGGTGAAAAAATTCTACTCCCACTGGGGCAAGACTGAACTGCAAGAATTAAGCATTATACTTTGTGTAGAATCAGTTAGCAACTTTGTTCTATGATGTGGAAGAGCATCAGGCTAACAGCAAAGGGTCATAGCTATTAGCTTAACTGAGGCAGGGAGAGTTATAAGGATAAAATCATTAGAAGTACTAAGTAAACATAGACAGGAAGCACAATTCACAACATTAATAGCACATTACTGAACTGGCTATTCTAGAAAACTGCAAAGATTATTGCTATTAGTTATGATATCACATTACCGAGCTTATTTCAATATGCATGAAGAAAGACACATCTACTTGTTGCTTCTACTTTTTCTTCCCAGCACAAAGCAGGGATAGTCAGTCTCCAGGAATAACAGGTGGAACTGATGATGCAAATCACTGCTTATGGAAAAGGGTCACGATACAGACAAGAAGGTCACAAAAAACAATTTGAAACATGGAACCCAATTTTATGGTTACTGAATTTATATTATTTATAAATTACCACAGCAACCTGTGGCATATGGGACAATATCCAAAAATAATTCAAATAGAACTAGGCCTTTTGGTTGAAAGGGAAAAGAACAGAAACTAAGTACAAAAGACAAAAAGATTAAAAAAAAAAATCAAAGTGGGCGGGGTGGGGTTGTGTGTAAGAAATAATATACAAAGCCTTCTTGTAATTCTCCCTGTAAAAACAAAATAATGCACTCTTTATCCACATCCATACTAAACACCTGTTAATGTCATTACAACTTTAGCATCGTTATTGTGTTGTGCTAGAAGGAAAAGCAATGCATTGTGCGTAACATTTTCTTATCTCTTGGGAGCAGAAGCATGCTGCTTGTGGAGCTGTAGAATCTGTACCTGCCAACTAAAAATGTTACATGGTGTAAAGGTAAAGCTAAGCTATTTTATAAAACCTGGCACCTCCTCCCTCTAATTGCACAATAGAAGACAGATCACGTTTAACAAACTATGATTTCATTATAAACTACTGCTGGAGTTGAGATAATGTATTTCCCCTTCCTGCAAGGTTTGTAGTACAGAATGATAGCATTAAAAAAACTGCTTTTGGTGGTGAGGAACAGTGTGATATGCAAGGTTGTTTTAAGTTCAGAGTCAAACTTTCTGTCTTGTGCTAAACCAGAAAGGCCACAGGTACTTCACAGTCTTGGGTGATCACATTTGGTCAGCACTGGCTGACAGAAAGATAACAGACTATGTGTTGCTTCTTTTATGAAGCAAAACATGACCAGACATAGTTTTCTGGAATTTCAGCCAATCTTCCCATATTGATGGACTTATGAATTGTGACTGCTCTTCAAGAAAAAATGTGTAGAAAAATGCCAACAGATGTAATTTGATAAGACTGACTCATGTACCAGAAAGCCACCCCTTTCCAGTGATTTTTTTCTCAGCTTAAAAAGCTGGAATGTGACAGTCTTCTTGAAACAACTGGTAACTTGAAGTTAACATAATATACAAGCAAATATGTTAGGCATTTTTAATTGTAGTTTCTGATCTGGATAGAAAATGAGAATTCTATTAACATTGCCAGTTATCTAAATATTACAGAAAATGTCAGAAAACATCATGATGAAGGCTTCTTTCTGCTGACATTTGTCCTTCATTGCTGCCCATGACATGATACCCTTGAAATGCTGTTGACAGCTGCAAGGCTAGTACAGAATAGACTGAAAAGGATATGTTTGACATATCTTCCCCGTTTTTTAAGAAATAATGCCATTTTGGATCACGCATATCAACTGTTTCAAACATCATTTTGACCTTGTATTTATGACAGCAGACTGACCAGTGACACTCAGCTCCAGCTGTTGGTATCAATGTAGTGACAGACTCACAGAATCTCTTTCTTTTTTCATACTGCTGAAAAACCAAACCAAACCAAACCAAACCGAACCAAACCAAACCAAACCAAACCAAAACAAAACAAAACAAAACAAAACAAAACAAAACAAAACAAAACAAAACAAAGACAAGAAGCCACCAGCAGTACTGCTTGTTTACAGACGGAAGTCAGGCTTCAGTGGGACGCATCTAGAAGACAGAATGTTATGGTGGAACAGCCCTGAAAGATCATATCTAAAACATATTATCACCTAGCTAGCTTGGAAAATACCTATCCTCTTGGTGAACGACAACTACCACGCAAGGTTCCAGCTGCCTTCTGCACTCTAAGAAACTGTTATGTGAGACATTATATTTCAAAGACGTGAGTCTAAATATGAAATCGCACAACCCCAAATTAGTTCCACTAGCTTAGGAGATGAAAAGAAAATTAACATACAAGTTTCCCACAGTCCAGCTCCATAGATCTCCTGCTATGAGCATCAGTAGTAGAGACGTTACCTAGCTGTTGTTGAAGATTCAGCTTTTTACAGCCCTTCCTAGCTGACGTGCAAGATAATACAGAAACTGAATGCTTGCTTTCACTCAGCTAGAAACAAATGCCCTTAGTCCTTCTGCTTTTTCTGTTTCCCTGAAATGCCAGAAGCTACTGACTCCTTCTCCCCACCATCTACAAAAACAAAGTGAGTCTCACCTGTCCTTTCATTTTTGTAGCAAAGCAAATCTGGCCTGAAGGGGAAATCATCAATGAGGGGGACTGAGAACTTTTTTACCCCAGCAGGGTGCCATCAGTGTGTTCGCAGGAAGACCTGTTGGCAGCCTCTTGAATGAGCTCTTTACCTTGGGATTTCAACTCTCCTTCCTCCTCCCTCCCAAAACAACTTAGTTTTGGTGAGACTGCCCATGTTTCTTGGTTTCACCCACCCACATCCTGAAGTTAAGATTGCTTTTCAGGTAGAAGCATAAAGTGCAGCAGGGAATTAAGGGAGAGTGAATTTTCTTTGTAGTTTTGAGTGATGGTTGAAAGACTTTCCTGGGCTAGAAAAGGAGGATAGAAAAAAAAAGTCTGAAATTTTACTTTACCAATATTCAGAGACATAGTATGCTATAAGACATTGATGTCAAAACAAACTGTCTAACTTCACCCAGGCAAACTAGGATGAATGGCTGAAACTCCCCGCCCTCCCCAATTTACTGATTTTAGGCTTACTGAGTCACAAGACAGTAAGTTCTTCCTTTCAACCAAGTGCTCCAGCAATAATATATGAATAATAGCATTCATTCTTAATGAAACACTTTGTCTTATATTGTATAGCTTGTTTCCTCATTAAAGTCATTTCCTCCTGGTGCTGGTACCCACATAAACCTAACGAACTCCTTCGCATTAAGATGTGACACCGCTATTATCCCTTATCTACTCCTATCCAGAAAAAAATATTCTCACTGTGAACATACTGGAGCTGTTTAAAAGCCAAAGGAGAATAATCAGTAGGTTAAATCATTGTTCTTATTGTCTATTAACAAAAGCTATCAGAAAAGGCTGATTATGGTCAAATAAGAACAGCTGGAAAGAAAAAAGCAGACAGACAGGGACACAGCTGGGAAGTCTGTTTTCATTGATTCTACCTTTGTGGTCTATTGGGAAAGTAGTTAAACTTGTTGGGAAAGTTCTAGCTAGATATTGAGCAAAAGGGGAAGGAATTTACAAAGCGCTCCTGCTGGTTCTCTTTTTGCGAGACTTCTATTTACTGCAGCAGGAAGCAATACAAAGGCTTGGCATAAACGGTCTGGAAAGGAGGAGAGAAACATTGGTTGTGACATCTTTTTAAATTAAAGATCTTAACTACAGCATGAGTTATATTTTTTTGAGATTTAATTAGGTCAGCACGGTGTATTAACTATGGAGGTTGTTGATTGTTCTCAAGATACTTTCTGAGATTAGGAACCAAAACTATCATTCTGGTTCCAGGTTGAAAATACCACGTTGCAAAGAGCTTACTATGTGTGTTAGCCAGTACTGCGCAGGTAAATGATACAGGTTGTGCAATGAGGGTCTAGGCCTTCAGTAATAAACATGAGGAAGAATGGAAATAGATCTCAACAAGAACTAAGTTTCCAGGGAGATTAGAAAGAGACAGCAGACAATGAAATGTATCTGAAAAGAAAGGACAGACATTTCTCTGGGTCTGTTCCCTGGACTTGAATCCAGTCTTCCAAATCAAAACGCCTATAAGTGCATGAAAAGAGCTGGATCTCTCAAGAAGGAAGCTGAAAAAACCTTTAACCAGTCTGGTAAGGTCAATAGAACTATTTAAGACATAATGCTGAACACATGTATTATTGAAATTTATTTTTGTTCTCTGGAACTTAATACCTGAGTCAGCATCACTTTCTGTTCCACTCAACGTCAGAGCTTTCTCCTCCTGTAAGGTAACTTTCCATTTTCATTAAAAAACTGCATGGGAATAATTTCTTTAGAGAGGAGGGAGTAGAGGTGCAGACTTGAACACATGGTGATTTCAATATTCAGTCGAGTAGAAGACTTTTGATGTTCCCAGCTAAACAGGTTGACAGCCGCTACTACCATAACTGTTTCCTATCTAGCAGGCTAAAAATATACCTGTCTATGGCTGGGCTGAGCCTTTCTCCAGTCTCGTCAACATTGAGTTACTAGTCAGACATCAATGCAAAAGTCACAGGCAAAGAGTAGCACAGGCAGCCTTCTGGAGTTCTTACTTCTGGTCTATATTTCCAATGCAATTTCTCTTTGTTTCTAAATCTAGTGAATGCTTCAACAGCAAATCTGAGAAAAGCCCTTAGTAGATATCCAAGCCTGTCAGCGCTTTAGGCAAAGACTATCCCTGCTCAGTTAGACTTCGGCTTGTCCTGCACTGTGTAGCAAGGTAGTATTATGTGATCATCACAGAAATAACTTTGTAAATGTTTCCAGATTCAGACCCTGTCTGGACAGTTGCCAAGTTTTTAGGTGTTCTAGTAAAATAAAAATGACATGCATCCTCCTATGCACATTTGGAAAAATTAACTGGTTTTGTAAATCACTAACTTGGAGCACTAACTTGGAGAACTAAAAGAAGACAGCTAGTTTGCAATGAAATATTTTTAGAGGGTGTTCCATTTTTTGACACGGAGATCTCCTGCAAAACGGAAAATAACTTCACAATTTAATGAGAAGTTTTTTCCTCATTTTTCATGTGTACAAATAAACAATTTTATGATGGTATTCTTAGTGGACCTGTCCTTGGAATTTCTGATAGGTGGCTCTCTTTATAGAATATTCTGAAAACAATATGAAAGGGCAAGAAAAAGAATCAGAATTATGTTGTTAGATTGGAAATGGATGACAGGAGAATTACGAGAATGTCCAAAATGCTGGTAAACTCAGATGATATCCTTAAATAATTGCTTTTAGCAGTGAGATGCTGATAATGCAACATCAAGTCCAAACACATTTGAAACCCTTGACTCCAGGAGGGATAATGGTCCAAGCAGAAGGTGGTTTCTATAGTCTGAGTGCCAAGTAACAAATACATCGTCTGGAAGTTTCATATCATACCGTAGTTGACTGGAGAAAGATGTAAAATGAGTATTGGAGCACAGAACAGGCTGAGCTGCTAGGTAAGGAAAACAGCAATTACAGGGAGCCAGAGTGCCCCAGACCTAGTCCCCATTTCCTGAGATAATGTGCAAGCATCTTACTACGCTTATTAGTTTGCCTAACCATGAACTGCTTCAAGAGGAAGCTGCATGAAAGACATGCATAATTATGTATGTTTTCTTTTCCTACTTAACTAGAGAAAGTTGAGTGCAGAGAAAACTGAAAAGTGGGCAAAAATTGGAGGAAGGGGTAAAGGAAAACTCTGAGCAGGAAAAGGACAGTTTACATGCAGCAAATGACTGTTCACTAGGCAGTAAGTCCACATCACAAGCCCTTACACAGTACTCCTATGTTACTCCTGACTGCAGGCTGGCTGAAGATGAGGTTACAGCTTCACACACTCTAAATTTCCTCATCGTGGAGTCTGCTGTTTAATGCTAGATTTCTTCTTTCATGAAAAAAGCTGGGGGCAGACCAAGTCCTCAAGCACTTCTCAGCCCGTGTTCATGTGGGCTACCTTGCTACAGCAGCATCAGTCCCGTCGTCTACAACTACATGTTGTCTTGCAGCACGTGCCTAACCCTGTATGTGACACGGAGCCCTGTGACCCTACTGCAGCAAAGCATTGTGATGTTCACAACAGAGAATCCACCTTGGCAGGTACAGCAATAGCCAGACTTGTGTTATCTGTAATGCAGGTATTCAAGAATACGTTTTTATACCTTGGTGTATCTGAAGGTGGACATACTGCTAGCATATGCTTCTGGGAGATGTGGACACAAAGCAGGTCTGGACTTGTGACAGTCTCAAATTTATGTTTAAAAAGCAAAGCAAATGGGGCTGAAAATGTGGTGTGGCAGCTGTTCTTCCACTAAAGCCTGTGTTCCTTCCCTGTTATCACAGAGATCAGTCATGACATGATGGCTGAGAGTCCAGCAAAGGCCATGTTCCCCCACATCTTACTTTGATACTAAACTACTTTGAGCGAATGCTAAAATTTTTAACCTCTCTTTTGGCCTAAACTTTTCTGTCATTTAATGACCCTATGGTTAGGTAAATGATTGGTCACCAAGTTCTAGTTTCCACCATAGCATGACAAAACACTGAAAACTTGATTTTTTTAATCACCTGATGGGTTCCATGTTATGGTCAATATTATCTGAAATCAGATTGATTAAGTCCCTCCATCTGTGTGCTCCAGATGATTGACTGCAGTGTGAAAGTGTCAGAACTCACAAGAGAAGCAAAATTGCAGAGAGGAGTTTCTAGCAGATGTCACTTCAAGGGGAGCCACCCATCTCCAAAACAAGAAATGAATTATTACACAAGCCAGCCAAATACACAGACATGTTGATTAAAGAGACTTTATCTAGCATAACAATTGATATTCTCTGTGAATTTAATCCAATATGAAGAATAACTTCAGTTTTCCTTCTATGGGAGATTAACATTATAAGAACTTAATGTAAACAGATGAATGCCAGATGAAAGCAATAGAATATTTCACAGAACTGTTTAAGATAACCTATTTTTCAAGGGTTATTTGTTCTTTAGCATTGTGCTTCTTTTAGCATCACCATTAACTCTTTGTTAAAAGATTTTGTGGTTTTTCCCTCAAGAGCTTTCGTTGCCAATCCAGCCATTCATTCTCATCTGGCTGGGATCATGCTTTCCAATGCTTAAAGTTTCTGTTGCTTTCTTTTGCTCTAGTATTCTGTCTTTCATTTATAAATAGCTAAGACTAATATGCCACTTTAAATAACACACTGGCTCCATGGCTTTCTCTCTGGTAATTTCTTAGGCTCTGGGATGCTTAATTGTTGAATTTTTTTTTTAACTTGTCTTATGTTTTTATTATTCTTTAAACACAGTGAGGAAAAATACCAGAGCAGTTTCCATTGCAAACACAAGTTGTTAGCATAAGTGTTTTGCACTTTGGTAACCCTTCGGTTTCAAATGCTGACCCAGAAAGAGCATTTGATCACACAGATGATCAATCAGACTATGCAGGACAAATTTTTAGGATGTGCAGAGGTGAGAAGAGTCAGGTATATGTGCTGAGCAGATGTAATTGTGCTTTAGGGTGTCTGAAGTTTATTTCCATGTCCAACTTCACTGCTAACCTGAGCAGGAAAGACTAAAGGCTCTACGCTCATTGGCACGTTAGCATGTGCTACTGCTGATACCCAGAAATAATAATAAGAAAGAGGACTGGTTTGACTTTTGCATTGTTTTTAAAATAGTTAGAGGGCAAATTCAATCATGTATGGATGATATATGTTCTTTACACAACAGTATAGAGGTGAAAAACCTTGCAAGAATTGTTCATTGACTGAATTTTTGTTAGTCCATTCACGTTGTTTTATTTCATTTCATGTCTGAAATAACACTAACAGACACATACACACAATCCCCCATATATATAGGTATAGATAGATATATGAAACAGATAGACTGGCAGTTGCCTGGAGCAACAGACTGCCATGGACATAAAGATATGCATAACTCCTGCCAGAGCACTGGAAGCGGAGGGCTGGCTGCAGCTGTGAGCGCCAAAGGCAGAGCAGGGACATGTGGGATGGTGCCTGCTGCCGCAGGACTGTTTGGCTACAGCCGAGTCAGTCCTGACTTCCCTCAGCTCACATCTGGTCCCCGGTGCTGCATCCCTTCTGCAGCAGGAGGCTGAGCCAGGGACCTCAGAGAAGCCTGGTGTGCTGCTTTGCACAGCTCCGTATGTCCACTTACAGAGCTGGCAGCTACATGAAAGTCTGTTGCCTCAGTGTCTGTAGCTCCTGTGTTGCCTTACTGATTCAGCTGAACGGTCATGGCCCTCACTTCCCTCCACAATTTTATTTCTCTGGTGAGTTGTGACACTTCCAAATTATAGTCAGTCATTTGAAGCACACAGATGGAAGGAAATTTAACCAAATTTGTTTGCAGGCATACAGACTATAAAGGCATTCCCCATTGGGAAGGAAGCTGCAGGGTTTCAAGCTCTCATTTTGTAATAACTGGGACCACAATCTAGTGACCGTGTATTTCAAATAACATCCCAGCTCTCTCCTTCCTTCATGCCTCTTTTCTTCCCAAGGCAGGACTTGCCCAGCCACAACCCAAACCAGAAACCTCATTTGAGGGAAAAGGAAAATTAGATTTGCCTACGTTTCTGAGAAGCCTTGCACCATCTCTGAATTCATCACCCCAACATATATTTTGGTATAAAAGGCAAATGATGGCCAGTGATGAAACTGGTCTTGTGTTATGAATAAACCACCCCAAACAACACAACATTGCAGAAGCAAAACATCTACTTTTTATTCCTACTAGAAGTCTCTCTATTTAGGCTATAAGCCCAGTTTGATGAGGCACATCATATACAAATAGTGTAGAAATGATAGTTTAGGGAACGTTAGTTTTTGGAGACAACTTTTCTGAAGGAGCATATGAAATGTAAATCAGGTGATGTGTCAGCTTCACAGGACGACTTGCTTTCTCAGGCTTGACATGTTTCTTTGACTTCATCTACAATGTTGTGTCATGCAGTTTCCCTTGGTACCCTTCACCTTTCCAGACTAACCCTTTTCTTTCAGCACAAACCACCTGCTACACTGCGGGGGAAGTCTTGGGAGAACCTGGCTGCTGCAGTCCTCTATAGGAAGCTTGTCCCCTTTCTGAAGATGTAAAGCAAGACAGGGAAGGAGGAAGAAGCAGACGGATGGAAAGGCTAGGCTTGGCAGCTTGCCAGAAAGCACTGCAGGTGCCACCAAAGCTTTTAGAAGAATGTGTTTCTATCCTGCGGTGCTCCTGCATGCACCAGCAGTTGCACTGACTATGGTATCGCTATGTTGGCTACAAGCAGCATGGAGAAAATAAACAGGGCACAAAACCATCACTAAAAGGATGTAGATGGGGGTCTGAATAGAGGTTATGCCCTAGGCAAGATATGTCAAGGTGAGGATATATCTGGACTGGCTGGGAGAAGGGGCCATGAGGCATGGACAGAGGAAGTACAGTGCGGCACGCTGCGTGTCTACCCCACAGCTTTAGGCTACTTATGCAACCCCCAGAAAAATGGGGCTAGCCTTTCTGGAGATAGAAGCTGCTAACAGGAAGAGACAGGACAATTTTCAGAAGATTTTCAAGCTAGGTGGTGTTTGGAGCAAGTGGATAGTTCAGAGAGAGGTTGGGGATCTCACAGGCATGATGAAATCTTTATGTACTTAAAAGGTTTGTATTCAGAAAAAAGTCTTTTAAGGTTTAGTTTGGACTGGTGCTCTTTACTTTTCTCTCTAAGAGCAGCCCCTTACTTCTCCCTTTGTTCCCTGGACTCCCTGTAGCCCTGTGGTTCCCTGTTCCTTGAGGCACTGGCTAAGCCTCAAAGGCAGGGAATCTCTTATGAAAAAAAGAAAATGAAAAGAACAACAGATAAAGGCCAAAGGCTTTTAAGTGAATTATTCTTCATGATGTTTTTCTGTCATGTGTAATGAAGTCAGCTGCATTCCTTGTCATCTGGACGTGTTCCAGGGAAATGCAAGTTGTCACAACAAATACAATAACCGGTCAAGAAAGTGGTCTTTCTAGGCCACTTCATCCTGGGATGTTTCATTCAGTTGTCTCCTGGTGTGTTCACTTTCAGGTAGATGCATGAAAATTCACTTCACTTATCCCAATATTGTATCTCACTGCTATAAATGAGATATGACATTGGAGAGCCACTGAGAAATTTTCTGCTGCTAAGACAGTGTCAGGTATTTCATGTAAAGTGATGGATTTTAACTCCTAAGAAGCTGAGAGATTACACCTATGAAGCTGGGAGGTGGAGCAGACTTGGTCCTCCCAGATAAGGCAAGACATTTGGGTCCAACTTCCAACTCTGGTCCATCCTCGTGTGTGCCTCTGGGTGAGACACTTTGCTTTCCACGACAAGAGCTCTCTTAAAATCCCTGTTTCTAGGGGGGGGGAGTTTACTCAAGCTCAGAGACAATCTACTCACAGCTGTATATAGCACTTAGCTCTGTGGGTCCTCAGACCTATTCTGTGCCTCTTGACATTGTCACAGCACAAAACATTAACAACAAAACACATGAAACAGACAATGGTAATTAATCTGATGACTGAACAAGTTGGCTTTGTACCTATTAGACATAGTTGTGGGTTTATGAACCTGAACTGAAAACGTGTTTCTTATGCAGCTGAGAAGCTGGATGCACTGAAGGTCTTTCAGAGTTTCAGATTAAAGTTTTTGTCCTGGGTGTGGTTACTCTACATTCTCTTCTGACCATTTCTTGTTATTTGTTGGGCATTTCCGAGACGCTCTGCAGTTTGTAACAGCCCAAGTCATGGAAAAGGACTATCATAGAACGCTTGGGGTTGGTAGGGATCTTTAAAGGTCATGTAGGTCCAATGACATAGGTGCTTGCTCAGCATCCATAACCACAGAACAGCTGAACTGAAGAGGGCACCTCCCATTACAAAGCTTATAGCTTGTGAGCGCAGAGGGATACAGACACCATCTAAGCAAGCCCAAAGTCAGTGTGAGTCATCAAGGTAGGCAATGGTCTCCATTAATCTTGTCTCTGGAAAGAGAAGAGAAGCTGTCTGGCAGCAACCACTCTAAAAAGTGTCACTGCTGCCTAAGGACTGGTGCCAAGACCAGACTTCTTATTTCCCCTCCCCTGTCTAAGTATTTCCCCTTTCAAGAAGTCATGAGGAAGATATTGTGTGAAGCTTTCTTCTGTACTTTCTTTCTTATTTCAAATGTTTTCATAGCCCACGCAGTCTCAAATAGTGTGTGAATGGTCTTGCAACATGCCAGGAAGATCACTGCTTCATAACAGAGACCCATTACACTACTTCTGCCATTCCAGATGTGGGTGGCTATGAAAATCAAGAAACCCAGAAACCCTCAAGCCATGGTGGACAAATGTCTGAATACACATTTTTCAAGGTATTGCTACCTTTTATTTTCACCAATCTTTATTTTTTTAATGTCAAACAAACACATTATTTTCTTGACGCAAGAAAGTTGTTTAAATCATAGAAATACAGCCAGCAATTAAGAAGTGAGGTAAACTGTAAAGGATACTGGTAGAAAGTGAAGCTGTCTCTGAAAACCTGAAACATTTTTATTTCTACTATTTAAAGACCAGAAAAGGGTCAGCCACTGACCCTCTCACAAAGTGAAAATTATAGATAGCAAAATCTCTTGGAGTATATTGCTTAACTGGAAGATTAAGGGGAAAAAGCTGAAATACTTGGGCTTCTTGAAATTTTCTGACATTGGAACAAACAGAAAGATCCTCTACCAGGTCAGTCAGAACAGTCAATAGGAGAGAGTATCACCAAGTGATTAAACACCAAATACCTGCCAACTACGACTATAAAGACGGAGGAGAGCAGGGCTGCAGTGTAATGTTAATTTGTGTGCAGGCTTGGAGAAGTTCTGCTTTCAAAACAATTTCAATAAACACAGGCAATGTAATTTCAGTGGCTGGTGCTTCTAAATGAATAAGTGATTTATGTAATTGTATGAAAGTGGGAAATAGAAAGTACAAAGCCTAGGAATCAAAAAAGTAGTGGAGTTAAGGCGAGATTCAAGTGCAATGCAAAATGTCAGTGACAACTGGAATGTGTTACTTCATTTTGTTTTCTACTTTGGTGACAAAAATATGTTGAAAGAAAAAAAAAATCCCTTATAAAGAGAGGTAACGTCTAGTAACATTGTGTGTATACATTGATAGTTTGATGAAATGCATAACCATTGGGTACACTATGAACAAAGAAATTACAGTGTATCTAGTTTAATATCCATGCTAGATAAAATTATGAAGGCTATGTAAAAGTACAAACGTGTTCAGTAATGAAGACAAAGATCTCTTATCAGCTTGTCATATAAATTAAGAAGAGGCAGGTGAAACTGATAGTTGTAGATGATAAACTACAGTCTTGTACAAAGTGACAGATACCGTTTCTCATGGCTAAATTAGAAATAATACTTGAATGTGAGAATGACCATTTTCCCTTCATTCTTTATCCATCAGATTAAGTAAAATTGGGGAAAATCATTGCATTTAAAACTTTTTCTGAGTTGATCAGTATAGTCTACATAGATTTCAATCAAGCCTTACTTCAATGTTTCTCTTCGAGAAATGTTTCTATTTCTGTTCAATTTCTAACATAACTGGAGCGAGATGTTTTAAGGATTTCACATACTGTAACCTTTTTTTTTTTTTTCGAACAGATGAAATTGTGTCTTTCAACCTTTGGCATTCAGATAGAATCACAGAATCATAGAATTCTTGTGGTTAGAATGAACCTCTGGAGGTCATCTAGTCCAACACCCCTTCTCATCTGAAGCAGAGCCACCTAGAGTCATTTGCCCAAGACTACATCCAGATGGCTTTTGAATATCTGTCTCCAGTGATGGAGACTCCACAACATCTGTGGGCAACCAGTTCTAACGCTTGGTCACCCTCACAGTGAAAAAGTGTTTCCTGATGTTCAGACAGAACCTCCCAAGTTTCAGTGTGTGCCCATTACCTCTTGTCCTGTCATGGGCCTGGGTCTGTCTTCTTTACGATCTCCCTTCAGGTGTTTACATGCACTGATAAGATCCCCCTTGAGCCTTCTGTTCTCCAGGCTGAACAGTTCCAGCTGTCTCAGTCTTTACTGATAGGAGAGCTGCTCCAGTCCCTTAAAGATCTTAGGGGCCCTTTGCTGGACTCTCTCCAGTAACTCCATCTCTCTCCTGTTCTGGGGAGCCCAGAGTAGGCCAAGGGTTTTCATGGGAATGTGTCACTGATCTTCTGTGGTGTGCTAGCCTTGGCCTACACAGCTGCTTACTCTCTCCCACTCCTCAGGGGCACAGGAGGGCACAACAGGATGAGAAAGCTTGTGGGGTGAGGTAAAGGCAGGGAGATTGCTTACCAGTTACCCTCAGGGGCAAAACAGGCTCGATTTGGAGAAAATGAGTTTAATTCATTGCCATTGAAAATAGGTTGGCATAGTGAGAAACAAGAAGACAAACATTTAAAGAACACCTTTCCTCTCTCATTTCGCAGGCTCCATTGCAGTCCTTCGCTCTTGACTCCTCTCACCTCTGCCAAGTGGCATGGGTTGGTTTGACCGTCCATAACAGCTCCTTTCTGCCACTCCTTCCTCCTCACACTCTTCCCCTGGTCCGCTGTGAGCTGCAGTCCTTCAGGATAATCCTGCTCCAGCATGGGTCCTCCATAGGCTGTAGCCCCTGTCAGGAAAGCTTGGCTCCTGTGCCTGGAACACCTCCTCCTCTGACCTTGGTGTTACCTCTGCTGGTTTTCACTCTTGTTTTTCCTCTCCTCTGCATGTCCAGATTTTTTTTTATTTTCTTAAATACTTTTTCACAGAGGCACCACCAGCTTGGCTGATGGGCTCAGCTGTGCCCTGTGGTGGGTCTGTTGGCTGGCATGGCTGTGTCCTGCATGAGGCAGCTGAGCCCTCTTCCCACGGAGGGCACTCCTGCAGCCTCCCACTGCCAACAACTTGCCACAGACATGCACTACACATTCCCTGGTCCTATGCAGCTGCTGTGTCAATGTTGTCCTGTCTACCTCTCTGTCTTCCAGTCCCATGCTTGGTGTGTAACAGGGATATCTCCTCCTTCTGATGTCCTGAGGTTGGGGTACCCAGCCAGAGGCAAAAAGCTTTCTCTGAGCACTTGCTGCCTGCCATTCCTAGTAAGTGAATATAGGCACTTAAATACTTACTGAGGGTTTAGGTCTAGGCAATTTTTGGAAACTTAACCCTTACTAAGAAATTATGGCTTATACTCTGTAATGAGCTCTAGTTCACTCAGACTTAGGGAGCTCATCTTTTCATTTTAATAGGGATTTGACCTTTGTGCAAGAAGAAACCTCAATATATCACCCTGTATTTCTGTTCTTCTTTCAAAATTCCCAGTGAAATGTCCTCATTAGTAAATCTAGCAAAGGATATTATAGTCCCCGCGTTGTTAAACTGAGAGGAGAAGCTCGAGAAGTGCCTTTCACTTACTTAGCTGTTTCAGTTGGAGAGAATAGTGCAGACTTGGATGACTCAGACTAGTATTAGGTTCAACATATTTGATCTTCTTTGTTTCCTTTTTCTTTATTTCTTGCATTTAAAAAATAAAAAGCTAAACATAACCAATCAGAAAACTCCATCTATTTCTGAGTCTGGTTGACAAAGCATTTAAGAATAAAGTGAAAATACAATCAGAATTACTTTAAATGTTATGGACTTAAAAATAAAAAAACACTGGGAAAATTAAAACTCTGGATCAGAAGTCAAAAGAAACTTATTTTTCAGTAGATTCCACTGTGATACTCTGGCTGCTCTTTATCGGACCAAACGATATAGCAAAGCATTATTTTGTATCAGCTCTGCTATACATAACCTTTTCTTTTTGCTTCCTTTAATTCTACAGCACCAAAGGTAAGAGACATGATTCAGAAATTCTGAAATTCTAAGTGTTGGAGGGGTTATTCCTGTTGCATGAACACAATAACTTCGGAGATCAGAGTACGAAAGTGGAGCATGAGGAACCACCAGTGGTAAAGATGCAGAAGCACGTGGTGATAAAAGCATACTACAGTCTAGGGCACTGCAGCATCAAAGAGAAGAATCATGGGCCCTGAATTAGATGCCTGTAGCCTTGTGGTTAAGGCAGGCTTCTAAATCACAGCAAGCAAGGAGCTTAACCTCTTGTATTTGGTGGGGAAATTCAACCCAGGACTCCCACCTGCTGGGAGACCATTTTATATAAAATCAGTGATTTTCTCTGCTCAGTTCTTTAAAAGAAGTGTTCCTGGCTTCCAGATAGACAGAAACACCTACATGACGCCTCAAGAGAGATGACAAAAGTCTAGTGAAAGAAGAGGAATGGGAGGCTGTAAAGTCTGCTTTCCATGAAGGTTTTTTGTCACCTATTCCTACGCGGCCCCCTGCTCTGTCTTGTGTTTTAAAGATTCTTACTGTAGCACACTTGCCTCTTCCATTTCATTGCACTCGGGTCTGTGGCTCTGGCATGTGCATGGGGAACCAGAGAGGAGAGGGCAGTGGTGGGAGGAGGAGGCAAAGCAGGTACCTAAAATCTGTCTGCTGCAACTCTGACATTTATATGCCCATCCTCTTTGCTAAATCTAGTTCTTAGTTCCCTTCTCTCAAAACTGAAGGAGAAGGTCAGCATTATGGTTGAAAAGTGCCCAAAGGAAGGGATCCCTGGGACACTGCTGCAACTGCGTAGGCTGTACTTCACTCACCGAGGAGGGATCAGTCACCTCCTTCTTGATGGCTCTGCCCCATGTTTCATAAAAGGCTCACCAGCTAGAGAACAGGGACCAAAATGAGTGATGTCTCCCTAGTCCAGCAACTGTAAGGAGGGAGTCAATTCTCTGTTTCATGCTCCCGTAATCATACTGTTGTTTTATCCAGTTACTGTTTCATGTAAAATGCACATAAAGTCCATGTTCAGAAAGCAGAGCTCGGACTATATTTCAGCCACCATGTCAAAAACAATCTCTTGCTGTCTCTTGCATTCTCCGCCTCCCTTATTATGTCATGCAAAGTGTCTTTGTTTCCATAGAAGCAAATAACAACTCCTTCCCCACCTGCCTTTCCCTTGTAAATACCTTTTTTCTTGAGCACTTTTCTGGGAAATGGGAGATGTGGTTTAAAGCACCTCTGAAATTTGGAGGGAAATCCTCTAATCATTACTTCACAGCCTGAAGAGGTGGAGGTGATGCTGCCACCTCCTCCAGCAACTGCTGATGCACAGAGCTGTGCCTATCAGAGCAGACCCTAGGAGAAAGCGGTAAGAGGAACACTTTGTTTGTGGGCTCCAGCAGAAGATAGGTCACCTAACCTTGAGAAGACTAGGGACACTTGATAGACAGATATATGAAGAATCGAAAAGTGGCGAGTCAGAGACATTAACATTAAAAATACAGGTGTCTACAGGTACTGGACACCTCAAAAGATTCCAAATCTTGTGATGATTTTGAGGACTGAAGTTTTGGATTTAGGCATATAGACCCCACTAAAGTCCCACCTTCAGCATCTAAATCTTTTGGGATCTGGAACAAAGGGCACGAATTACACAACCCATGTAGTTGACATTTGCCTTGGTGGTAAGTGCAGAAAGAAGCATAAGAAAAAGAAAGCTTGAAATAATGCCAATCACCTGCTATGAACACTAACATGAAGGAAATGCAGGTTTCACTGTTTGAGGTTTTATATTTTACGCAAAAGATTCATTCTATTATCTCTTTTAAATGCAGCAGTTAAAACAGTAAATGTGGGAGTAAAAAATAGTGGTAAAAAATTAAATGTATATGTCGGGAGTCTAAATCAGAAATGCCTGGTTACTGCTGTCTACAGCTCGTAGATTTGTGTGTGGAAAAGGTAACTAGGTGAACAACTTCACTGAATTAAATGTGTTTATAGAGAAATAAATACAGATGCATTTTTCAGAATTTGCACTTTGAATTTCTTAGCTATGAAGCTGTTACTTCTTTTACTTTTGATTATTGCATATTTAGTGACAAGACAGGACAGTTTGCTCTATGTATTATATTACCTGTCAGCCACATTATGGAGCTCTGAATGGAGAAAGAGTCTATGGAATATTACAAAGGAAAAGTAATAATGAATATAGAAAGTCAGTGTGAGCAGCACAGCTGCCCTGGCAGCTAAGCAGCAGCGTGATCATTAAGTCTCTGGGTTACACGTTCCCTGCTTCTTCAAAGTAAACGCAATAATTACCAAACATGTATTTCTGCCCTAGTCATGCCCCAGCCACTACTAAAACATAAGGTTCAGGTGAACACATTCAGTTCACAAAATCCTTTTCCGGATCACCCAGACAGCATCCCCCTGATCCACGTGCAGTGGTGATCAGAAGACCATCCTTTTAGGTACAAACCATTCAGGCAGGGCATAGCTAGAAGAAATCAAGAACCTAGAGAAAGACAGCAGACTGCCATAGTGAACAGGTAGTATGATGACAAATGTCAGTCACACCAGAACTAAAAAATGACCAAAGAGAGAAACATGCCTAAATGTAATGGAGTAGAAAACAATACTGCAGGTATAATAATGCCTTTGTGCTCAGGCAGAATATTGTGTCTGGTTCTGGACAATAACAGCATGAGAGTTTCATGGGCAGGAAAATGAAATGCTGAGAGAAGAAAGATCTCTGTATAAGAACTAAGTCATTTTAGAAAAGGGAGTCTTTTTAGGTAACAGATGAATAACATGGACACTTTGTCATCAGGACTGAGGTGCTTGTTTTTCTTTATCCTTCTAGAGAACAGCTCTGGAATTTTCCACCTTGTCTGAAGGCACTGCATTGAGAGGAAATATTTGTTTTCACATGATGCGTAACCAAATCCTTGCTGAAAAACAGCATTATGTCCATGAGGTTTTTAAGACTGAAAGAACACGTTGATATGGCTAAAGAGAAACACCATCATTGCTGAACATAGCTTCACAAAAAAAAGGAATAAAAACCTTCATGCTCCAGTGCAGAAGACAAAGACTAAAAAGCAGAAGCCAGGGAGAAACTTTCCTTAACATATAAGGACAGAAACTAGAATGTGAATTTTTACAACTCTGAGAGAGTGAGATTACTAACTTGTATGGAGTAGTGCTCTAAGTTCCTACATACAGATGACCAGGGCTGTGAAGAGCTTTCTATTTAAAGAAAGTACATAAGTAGATGACCAGTCTTCAACGTACCCTTAAACTCCTGGCTCTGATACATGATTAAGGTTCAGCAGTGCCTGAGCAATGGCTTTACTCCACCAACAAGGAGGAAAGAGCTCTGGTGCTGGAAAAAAGAACTGATATTCTGATCAGCTGGTTTTGCATTGCCAATATTTGCATTGGCTCCAAGTCAGGAGTGTTTGCAGCATTAGGTATATCTAAAAGAGATATAGAAACAGCTGTGATATTGTTTTTATAAATATTGCTGTCACGTTTCATCAGAACTGCCAAGCCTCAGCTAGAGGAGTTAACCAGGCAATTTGGCATAAGGAAGGAAGTGGACCAGGATGTGTCTGAAACTTGTCTCCCAAAAGTCACCAAGTCAGCATTGCTAGTGCTAACGTTTGTTTTTCCAAATGCTCAATAGTCATGAAAAGCATAAAGGAAAATGACATCTGGTGGATAAAATGTACATTTCTTATTAAAAAAAAACTACTACTATCTCTTTTTTTTTTTTTTTCATTTCTGTCTGTTGTGTTCTTATGATGTAAGTCAAATATCAAGGAATTTTCATTATGACGGTTTTGAAATAAAAATGTCAGGTTACTTTTCTGAGCAGATTAAAACTAACGAACTCTTTAGAAATAATTTAAGCTTCAAATTGAAGTAATTTTAGTGGTGTAATACATGTTCTATTTCATATTTAGAGAAGAAATTTTCAATACAATATAGTATTCTACATTGCACAGCTTAGAGAATTTCAAGACAGGAGTTTAAGCCAGAAATCTCTTTACCAGGGACTGCCATCTCTTCACCACTCATTGTTCTTTCACTTTCTCAGCAAAATCATCCCTAACATATAGAATCATAGAATAATTTGGGTTAGAAGGGACCTTTGAAGGTCATCTACTCCAACCCCCAAGATATTCAGCCAAGGGAAAACACTATCCCTTCACGCAGTCCTAGAGCAGTCCTTAATGACAACTCTTACTTCATTCTCATAAGACCGGTTGTCTTCTCCCAGGCAATGTATCTGAATAGTCCCAAAGCCATACATGTAATTATGTCCCTAGTACAGGCAGAATTTACTTGCCCACGAGACTGCTCTTTTCTACTAATGGACTCATTTGCTACTGCAGAGAAAAGGCTTTTGTATGTATTCCTGTGATTCTGAAGTGAACTTCTCATCAGTTTTCTCCTGAAAAAGACAATGAGCAGTCCTGATACAAAAAGGACATCTTTTTAAAAGAATAGGTCTTTGAAGTAACTGAAAAAGAATAATTAGCACATTAAAAAGTATTGATGACTTCTGTTTTATTTCTTCTACTCCCTCCTGCTCAATTTTTATTATCTTTGAGAAGAACTGTATTAGTTATGAAATTGTCCCTTTTGAAACCTTAGGGGCTTCCTTTGCTGTCTGAAATTTTTATCAGTTAATAACTCCTTATGCTTCCTTTCTAGTTACCTTCAAAGATTTCTTAGCAGGTCTGAACAGAATATAAGGTTTGGGACATGCCAGTATTTTCTATCTTTCTACACGAAGGATGTGATTCTAAAGCAATTCCATCTGTTGTCTTTTGCGGGTTACATATTTTTCTCTGTTGCAACATTTTCTCAGTTCTCTGTGTGTTTGCAGAAAGAAATATATACTTGTTTTGCTGTCCCCCTAAGTTTGGATGGCTTTTTATTTTAATTTTTTTTTAAATAGATTTCCCAAATCAATTTTCTTCAACCTTTTCTCAGCATATAAATGAGAGTAAAACTCTAAACTGCTTTTCATTTGTATTAACATTTTCTCTTCTCTCTCAATGAGTGTGCTTCAGTCTCAGAAACTAATCTCCTGGATTTTCATTTGCTTAACACTTCATTCCATCTGCTGTTCTGGTAGCCTCTGCATTATTTTGGAAGAAGTCAAAAGATTCTCGCAGCAAAATAAATCACAGGAAGTTTTCCCTTGCTTTCTGAAGGGTGGTTGTCAGCACATGCTCAGTGATCTGTATGTCAGGCTCATAAGATCTTTATTTGCTTGTTTAAAGCATACAGTAAACCAGGAATTTCTCTAACAGCTTTTTAAATGCCAGATACGTTCCTCAAATGATCCATTTCTCTTTCAGTGAGAATATAAGTCTCTGACACAGCTATCCAGAGTGTCTTTTCTGGGCTGGGCAGTGATTTTTCTTAGATTTTTTTTGTATTTTGTTATGATACGGTGATGACATGAGGCTTATTTCTTCTACTTTCCTTGAAAACTAGAAACAGAAAGTTTTCCTTTGTTTTTCTTCTTGTCATTTTTCCTCATACTTAATTTATCATTTTGTCAAGTGAGTGAATGCATGCACTTACATAGCTCATCAAAATTTTACATCAGTATGCTGTTTAATGTTATATAGTGACACATATTTTAGCAATGTGGAGACAGGAGTAGAAAAGTCGGTTGGGATGAATTGTTCTTCCAGCCCAGCATCCTACCTCTTACAGCATACAGGCTTTAAGGAATATTCCTCAAGGAACTAAAGTACAGGAATATTCTTGGTGGACAACTACAGAAAACCTTGCCCATAGTGAGAAGTTTGTCTTCATTAGTTAGTCAGTTAGTTTTTGACTGGAGACACAGTGTTTTTATGAATTACTTACTGTTTTTACTCCAATAAATACAGTATTGCTGATGTATAAATGGACATGCTTGCAAACTGTTATGCTTGAGCTCTGGGATGGCACATTATCGGTTTATATCCAAACCTTACATCTTTGTGTTCTAAGCCTATCTTGATAGTAAGCAATGACAACTTACTTCCCCTATTTCTCCCTGTCTCCACAATAAATATGCCTGCCTGATTCTCATTTGAACCAAGCATGGCACCAAGCTGGGGAGCCACATCTCACTGCCTGGGATAGCAGGGCCAGGGCTGTAGGAGGACCCACTGCCCCGAGGACAGAGATGGAGTCCCAGGGTCAAGGTGCTTGGCACTGCTGGAGGGTCAGCCAGCGGTGTCTGGGGCCTCTCTGCAGTCTGAGAGCTGCCTAATCCGTCACAGAAATGGTGCCTGCTCTTATCTACATATATACTTGCAGGGTTCCAGCATAGATCTAAACCTTAAGGGTCAGCAGCAGTGAGATCTACTGCTAAGTTTTGCACACATTTTTCCCCCCTCAGGGTTATGCTGATTGACTTTCAGTTCCACGAAAGTCTTGCTTATTCCTGTATTAGGAGAAAATGTAACTGTAAAAGAAAGTACATGTATTTTTTTCATATAGCATTTGGTATTTTATGTAGCCCTGTCATATCCTTTTAAATTCATCTCGTTCCCAAGCTAGACAATCTCAGTCTTGTCAATCTCTCATCACAGAAATTGTACCATGCTCTTAGCAATTTTCACCACCTATTTCTACATCTCCTTTATCTCTTTTTCAAATAGATTGACCAGAGTTGAGCACATACTGTAGCTGAGGGCACATAACTAACATTATAATACTTTCAGAAAGACAGTCTGTCCTGGCATTTTACGTGATAATTTCTTAGTTGTTACTTTGGGTTTTTTTGACCACTGCTGCATGGGTCTTCATTCCACGTCATTCACCGTAAATTAGCAAAGCAGAACCCATCTGACTTGTTCAAATAGTTGCTTAGGATCTGCAATATCACCTTATAGACAATACAGTATTTCATCTGCCATCATGTTGCTCATTTGTCTCTCTGGCATTCTCTGTTCTTTCACTTACCTTAGGTTTTATTTTATTTTGCAAAAAGCTATTTCGTTCTTCTCTTCCATTTCACAAATCTGCCCCACATTGTTAATGTAAAAAACACCCTGCTTCCGTATTCTTTGTTAAAGGAGATGGTCAACATGGACAGAGTTACTACAGGAATTTCTGGTTCAACGTCACCCATCATAAACTTGTTTTGAGTTTTATTTGAGTGGTTCAGGTGTAAAAAACTGACAGAAGCTAACAGCTTGCCACATTCTGTCAGCCTAGTAAAGCACTTGTATACCCAGAGGGATAGCCTGGAGATGTGTGAAGGTATATGTGACAGTGCCAGCTAGAGCATTTGCTTTTCATGTAGCTGTGAGAAGGTATTCCTGACTCACTGATAACCCAGGCACGACTACACACAAATATTTTTTCTCCTTTCAGTGTCTGATATGACATACCTTCTTTGATTCACACATTTTAAATTTTCAAAGCTGCTATTAGAATAGTTCTTTCCCTTCAAATATTTTTTGAATTGTAATTTCTTTTTTGCAAGCAATTAATTTTTGATAAAAATTATTCTATTCTCATAAGAAAGCAAAATAAAAGAAACACGTCTCTCTTCCTTTACTTCCTAAAAGAAAAAAATGCGTGCCTGTATGTGTATATTTGTGTGTATAAAATTTTTGGTGCTTGCTTTGACTTTGTGATGATGTTTGCCATCTTGATTTTTGTTTCAAAGAAATGAAATCACTTTTCTTTTGTAGAGACAGTTTGTGTTAAGGTTTTTGCTTCACAGCATTGAATGTGGTTAAGAAAACCTGATAATATTCTCAGTTTCTAGGAAATGTTTTGTCACCTTCATGCTCGGATGCCTGAGACCAGATATTTTCTACGTGCTGCTACTATCCATCCTAAGGGTAGTTCTGTTGTTGGCTTTGACATCTCACTCTTGTAAGTGCAATTCTGAATAAATGGGTCTTAACATCTTACCCATGTTGGGGGATGGTTTGACACACCCGATGATTTCTGCAGCCAAAACCAAAAGTTAGCCTTCAGTCATGTTCTTTCTTCAATGCTACAAATAAACACCTGGTTTTGACATCCATATTTGCAAAAGGAGAAAACTGCCTGTAAATTGTTCATGATACAAAAAGTTTATCCAAAGTCTGCCTCTACACAGAGTGGATTTTGCTTAGATATAGTGTTTGTCATGCAGTAAATTCACAATTCTGAATACCTCAAAGGAAGTAAGAAATTTTATACAGGAGGTTGAAAGATATCAAAATCATCTCTATATTGATAAAGGGTCTTAATTCACTTTCTATTTCCACTTTCACAGAAATGGTCTGACCACATAGGCATCTGTTATACTCCTTTAATTCCTAAGACATTCATTATCTTCTCTAAGACTGAGTCTGCTACCGATCATCCAGTCTTGGACATATAACTTTGATTTGCTGATATAACCCTGATTTCCCCTATACGGCTATTAGCTCCTTAAAGGTATTCAAGAAAAAATCCATAGCTTGTATAGTGCTTCCAAGATCAAGATTTTGCTTATTTCATCTGGCAAATTTTCACGATCGAATAGAAGCAACATTTAAAATGAACAAGCAATGGTCCTGAAATATGTCTTAAATTGAGAACAACTGGCATTTAAAGGAGAAAAATCAGTTTTTACTTCACTTGCAGTTGATTCAATGGAAGTTTCTTTCTGTTGCATTTTTTTTTCTCTTTTCTTTCGAGAACCACTGAAAAGAGAACAAAGCAAGTCCCAAAGAATAGAAAAGCGATACCAGAATTTATAATCCCTTCTTGTCTGTGAGTGTTAGTTAGGAGAAATGCTTTAAGTACAGGGGAGGGAAGGGTCAATCATGTACTGCAATGATGACATTTCAGAACCAATTCAATGGGCACTCTTTCATTTCATTTTGCTGCAAGTTTTAACAGCAACCAGAGCAGCACTGCTGGTGCTCTGTCCTCTATGACGCGATGGAGATCACATTATAAGTATTGTTTCATTAATTCTTTTAATCCAATACAGATATAGACCACATATTCAGAATAAAAGCTCTTTTTCATGGATAACCTAGTGTTAAATGTGAAAACCCTTCTGGTATTTTTTTTCAGTCAGGATTAAAATTCAAGTGAAAGAATTAACCTATCTGCCTCTGTGCTCCACAGGGATTTTTATTATTCAGATTTATTCATTAGAAGACTTGCTATTCATGTTTGCTCTATTTGCTTTCATTAAATGTTTGGCATTAAGTGCCTTGCTATTGCATTGCTGACTAAAAAATAAAATAAAAAAGTCTGAGTGCTGTGATATCAAATTCTTATATCCTGATCAATATAAATGATGTATTCTTTTAATAGAAAATAGTAGGGAGTAAACAATAGCAGGCAAATACATTTTTTTTAAGAAGACAATAGTGAAGGTGTTTATGGTCACCGAAGAGTAAATTTTTTATTATGGAAGCACATATGCTGCACCTGCATCATGATTTGTATTTTGAAATACTGCAGTTTACCATTTTTCATTCACTAAGCTCATTTACAAAAAACACGGTTAATTCAAAGAGAGATGTGTTCTTCTTTCGCAGGCAACAGAATAAATGTGGTTCTCAGTTTGTTGCACTACCAACCTACTCAATGCTTTTGTGAACCGATTAAAAAAATAATGGAAAATGGCTGTTAGTGAAAAAAATCACCCAGCTGTTGCTCCCTCAGCGTGAAACTAGTTCTGTAAAAACCACTTGGAATTTTGTTGTTCTTTTCATTTGGACTAATTCCTGCCTGGCAAGGTGGCTCTCTTGTATCAGGGTCACTGGCTTCTCCTGGGCTGGCTGCAGTGCTCTATTAATCCATGAGCCCACATGCCCCATCTTTTGGCTGAGGGTAATCCTTAAGCAAACACTTGCACTCAGACCTTGCAGGTTTGAATCTGGCTGCTATGTGGCATACATCTAAAGGCAATCTCCACATCTGCTTTTCTGTATGGGTGGCCTGGATGCTAGTCTGAGGTAACTGGCTGGCATCGCTGTGGAAAGTCTTGGGTAACTCTGAATTTTCAAATCTCTTTTACCTATCCTGTGAGTTTTCCACTATACTCTGTACTCAGCACAGCCACTTTCATCAGAAGACCCTCATTTTTTCCTGCAGCAAGGGAAGGTAGGACTTGCTAACAGCAATACAGACACAAAGCTTCAGGTCCCAGGACCAGCCTGTGCTACCTGCCACTTCTAGGGTCACTCGGCAGCAGTCACGGTTGCACCCTCTGTCTTATCTTGCCTCATATTGCACTGCATGGAGCAGAGACACAGTCATGAAATAATAAATTATAATAATCTAATTTCTGTGACAGTGATATCTCTGGTGATGTCTGACTCCCTCAGCCCAGGAGATTCAGCGATTTCAGGAGTTATCTAACCCTGCATCACCATATCATTCTCCCCTCAGACTTTTCTCCTGTCCTCCCAGCCTCATAGTGCCTTGCTGTCAGTGTAATTAGATCTCCTCATTCAATCACAGACGATGCTTGAACTCCAGTGGCCAGTCAGTTCACTCAAATGACAACTCCTGGGCAGCGGATACATGTGGGGACAAGTTTAAAGTGCTATTCAGGGAGAAGAGGCATACCAGGGTGAAGCTGGGTAACCCCCATTAACTCCCCAGCAATCTCCAGGCCGCGTTTGTTGTGAAAAAACATAGGTCAAACCATTTCTAAACAGTTTAGTAAAAGCCAAGGCTGTGTGTGGGGAGCAGCCAGCCCTCGTGTGCAGCCCTGCCAGCACCGTGGCAGGGGCACCAGCTCTCTGGGGCAAGGCTGTCTCAGCTAGTGCTCACCCTCCACTTCATCTTAATACACTTAGGTTTAAACAGCACTAAATTAGACGGGCTCTGAATCTTTCTTTGGAACTCCTATTTCCCTAACCCTTTGCCCTGGTGCTTTTTTATGTTTACTCGCTCACCAGTGACATGGATGTAAGGGCAATGCTGTCCAAAGGCTTTAAACTGCTTTTTCAGGACAAAGAAGGCAGTAATGAATCAAGTAGCATTACCGAAGGGCAGTGAAATGGCGTTCAACCACCCATCCCTGCCCCCTAACCCTACAGTAGTCATTAATGTTAATAAGAGTTTCCTCCGTGCCCCTCTCCTCCACGAGCAGACAGGATTGCACTCCTTGGAGCACTAGCAGTCAGCTTCAGTCCCTCCGACATACTCCCAACAGGTCAAAGGTCAGAGCAAACAGAAAATCTCTATTAGCTACTTCGTAAGTGTATATTCACAACAGTTATTGCAATCTATTTTGGCTCAATAGCACGAGCCCAACAAGGCCAGCTAAAAAGAGGGTGTTTTAAATTAATAAAAGAAAGAAAGAAAAGCAAAATAGTTTTAAAACCAACAATGATAACAGTTCAAAACAAAAGTGTTAGTGCTTTCATATAATTAAATGAAAAGAAACAATCCCTGGATTCTATATGTACATAAGCGAGGTCAGATTTTTTGATTACTTCATTCGTGTTACTTTGTCACCCTTTTATTTTTCATACTTTAAACAGGGTTGAGGGAAGCTCCTATACTAATGATTACAGAAATGGGAGTCTGTTAGGCAAAAGACAATTATTCTAGTCACATGCTGAGCTATTATTTTCTAGGAAACTTTATACATGAAAATGTGAAGTTGCTTAATTTCCAGGACAGCCCCAGTTACTGTCTGTTGCTGTTCATCTGAATTATTGCCAGCTTTTGAATAAAAAAACCCATGAACTAAAGTCCAGATTGAGGAAGAAGCCCATGTACAAGCCAAGGCCATTTTCCTGCAGAGCTGATGCGACTCAGAGCCTGGTGCAGTTCACAAAAGGAACGGAGATAACTTCTGGCCCAAAGCAACCAATGGTGTCTTCAGATCAGGAGACAGGCAAAGCTTTCACTGCTTGAGCCTATGCCTACAGTGAACATCAATTCCTGAGGAGCACAAATATTTACTTTTAACTTATTGATCAGAGGTCACCAGAGACATTAATGCAGATCCCCAGACTTGTACTTTAGCCCAAATTCAGTCTTATGCCAATACTACGTCAGCCCTGTATTGTTGCTTTTTTTCTTTTAATAGTTATACCTTCTCAGCAAAGAGTGAAATGATTTATATTTATGTGCCCTTTGTAAGATATATTATATAATTTTTGAGAAAATCAAAGTGATTTTTAAAAGTATATGCATTAGTAGAATCCAAATTTGCCTGACCATATCTGCAAATTGGATACTTCCCACTTTATTACAGTTTCTTCCAATATTATCTAAAGGTTTTATATGAGAGAAGGTAATTACCTCCCAACAGAGGAGACATACCAGACCTGACAAGACACTTACAAAGCATCTCTGTATATTAATACTGTATGTATGATTGGTCTATGCTTTGTACCAGAGATAATCAGGAAGAAGCTGGTGGAGTGAACAAGAATAAGGTTCCCAAAGGGTCACGAAGGAGGAAGGAGACAAGACTCTTGATAGTAAGTGCAAAATGAAAATTGTGACCAGGAAACACTAAGTAGAAGCAAAGACTGGGAAAATTGCATAGCAGTGCCTGATGTGAGAGAACGGAAGAGATGGTTTAGGGACTTGCAGGTGGCACAACAGAAATACAGAAAAGGTGATACCACAATTCAGAAGTGTACAGGAAGGCAGGTATACAAGCAGAGGAAGCTTAGAGGAGAGGAAGGAAAACTAAGAAGTTGAACAGGAAGATGGAAACTGAGGAAGGGGAAAAACAAAAAAAAAAAAAAAGAAGGAGAAAGAAAAGTAAAAATGATGGTGAAAAATGGCCAATCAGTATCAGCAGAATCATGAATCACAGGAGCTGTAAACTGGTGCGCTACCATATCTGTCAGGTGATTGCACAATCAGCAGGCATCTCAGTAAAAGTACTGGCAGGAGATCAGTATGCCAGAGGAGCCAGGTTCATCTTTTACATGACTCCAGTGAACTCGCTAGATTTGTACTCGGGACAAAATGTGCCCCTGGAGATGAGCTGCTCAGGAGATTTCAGATCAATAGGCAACAAGGTGGATAATTGATATGGCAGTTAATAAATGGGGATTTTATGGTAATAACAATGATCTCTAGGTAATGAAATCATCTGTATGGCAGCAAATCAACAGCAGCAGATGACTGTAGCAAACCACAATGGATTATCTTAGAATGAAATATAAGAAAATCATAATCCTTTCAAATTCTGTTAGCCACTAACAATTAAAATGACCCCAGATAGAAACTGGACACAGATGTTTAAAACAAATTAAATGGCAGGGTAATTAAAAGGAAGCAGATGTAGCAGTTGCCAGGTTATCAAAAGTGACAGACTGGATAAATGGTGTAATATGAAGCTTGGTGGTTCACAACAAGCGAGAGGTCGGAAGAGTGAAGGATGTGATACAGCACATCCTGAAGAAGGTCTGAGCCCACAGCACAGCGTACCGGGCACAGGTCCTACAGGCTCGGGTGCCAAGGGCTGTGGGAAAAAGATAACTTTGTTGCCCTGCAAACTGATGAAATCAGGCTGGGCCAGTTTTTGTGTGTAAAATGGTGGAGACTGTGGCATGTTTCCAAGTCACCTTACTGGGTGCCAGAGGTCCCCAGGGGTGGGTGCAAAGGCGAGGGGTTTGGTGACTCCCTGGCAGGTGTGATGCAGCGTTTGACCCAGAAGGATTGCCGGGCTGGGTGAGGAGGCAGGGGTCCTTCTGCAGCTCCCACAGCGATGCCGCCGTCCAGCTGGGAGCTGGGTGCCACATGGTGCCACCGCTGGCAAATCTAAAATCACTGCTGGGAGCGTGGGGGAAGCACTGATCTGCTCTCTCCCGTTTTCACTGAACAAAGCTGCTACTAGGGCAACTTTAACAACCTGTTGACCTGTTGTTCCCAGCTAATGATTTTACTACGAATATTTTCTGAGCTCCCTGCGTTCTAGTTCCTCAGCACGGCTAGCAGTGAAAACACATGAATACATGCTTATGTAAAGTCAGAGCTGCCCCCTGTGCAGGTCCCACACTGCGGTGTTCAGGCCACAGGCTGCGGCGGGCAGGCACAAACGGGCTCTGCGGGCAGTGGATGCTCTCAGCACCAGCCCTGGCTCAGCACCGAGGCTGCCAGCCCGCGCCACCAGCTGCAGCAGAAGCAGCCATCCTGCCGTGCCCTCCTCTCTCGGGGTGTCACTTCCAGTGTCCTGTAAATGTGCCTATTCACCAGCTTACTGACAACTGCGACAGACCCTTTCACCGCTCTGATTTGTACCATTCCTGTTTGGGATGGAGAGCCATTCCTAACGCTCTTCTTCATCCCAGTGATTGCTGAAGGACATTAAAATACTGTCAGCAGCAGACACCAGTGTTGAAATACCTCAAGGTAAGGAGAATCATTTGAGATTTGGAAGATAAAAGTTACCTTTGCCTTATTCAGAGAAGGATTTTCCTGACAGTTTTAGTGTCATTTCAATCAGGACATTACCCTCACCACATATGCAAGGGTGGATATCAAACCTGTATTTTCAACATTCTCAGAGCAATTCAAATCATGAACGGACTGGGTAAAAGAGAGAGCGCTATTCCTTTTCTCCTGGCTAATATGTGAACTGAATTGCAACTGATTCATGAAGTGAAATCAATGATTTAAAGCTACCTGTAATGGTTTATACTGAAGTAAATGGTCATATTGTTCCTTTTCAAGATGACAGAGAGGAAAGGCTCAAGGCTCAGGGGAGCAAGGTGGGAGGAGGAGAGAAACAACCACAAATACCTACTGCTGGTTTGATCCAAAGAGTGGTTGCGGAGGTAGCAGGCAAACTGAAACGTTTCTTTGCGTTTTCCTGTGTGTAAGTTTTTCTTTCACAACACAGCTTGAAATTGATAACCATATCAATACAATGTGTAATAATATTTTTATAAAATGGAGGGCCTAGCATTTTTCATGAAAAATAGAAACATCTCTAACACTGGACATTTTTCCAAGGCAAACTATTTTTGAAAAGCTCGTTTTTCAGCTCACAGTTTCTGTCTCACTCTAGTAGTTCCCAAGGAACACTTCTATACTTCTTTCAGCTTTTTCATCATTTGAAGGCAGAAATAAGCTCCTAGCCGCTAAGGAACCACACACCAGCTCACTGGCATGCTGCAGGGCTTCCCATGTTTGGTGTGCTCCTGTTGCAGACCCCGCAGGTCACCGGCTGCCTCTGTTGCCACCCACAGGCGTACCATCCATGTGCTCTGTCCCCAGCCATGAAGTATCTGTGGCTGCAGGCAGGCAGGTGTCTATCATGGTGCAGAGCCATGGTCCTCCAGGGATTCAGACTGCGACTAAAAAACAGGAAAAGAGTGCAGACACCTGGTGGATGCCAGGGTCTGCTCCCAGCCCAGAGTGGGGTCCAGGTGCCTTAGGGTCCTGCCTCTCAGAGCTGGTTGATACCTCCTGGTCTAGTGGGTTTAGACACAGACTGTGAGTAATAGGATATGTTAATTTTTTTTTAAAGCATTTTCTCCACAGTCTCTGTATTTCAGTCTTTTTCTGTTAACTATTCGTGCAATCCACTCCTCTCATGGGCAGGTCTCACTGCTTCTCTCACACCTCTATCATCTTCTCCACAGAAAACTTCCTGGAGTCCTAGTCCCCCAGCTGAACTGTGCATTGCCTGTATGGAGTGTTCTTGCCATGATGGGAGGCATTATACAAGCAGCACTATCTGGAAGAAATAAAGGCAATAAAGGATAGGTCTGTCCTTGCCATAATAGCACACTGTATTTCACAAAGACAGCAAAGAAACAAAGCTGACAGGCTAAATATTTCTCTGGTATCTTTAGTAGCTCCGAGCCTGATGGCACGTTTTGATTTCAGATCCCTAGAACACACACAGACTTACTGTCAATTGATTTTGGAATGATAAAGGGAGAAGAATCAGGCAGTTTAGGTGCTTGAAATTAAGTGAATATCAGACCTCCTAGAATAAAAAATCAGAAGTGTTGGTCTGGTAGGACCCTCTGATAGGTTAAGTTTAAGAGTCAAACCTGACAAGACTAGTTTTGAAACTTTTAGTATTCAGATGTGACCTTCAAACTTGCCCAGTGGTAGCTGGTCTTTGCTTCCACTGATGTTAGTGGAAATAATTTTGTTGTGTAAGGCACTTCTGAAAAATTGCAGCCCCCTTCCTGCTTTCCCAATGAAGACAAGCAAATTTAAAGTAAGTTCTAAAAATTGCTCCCATTTATTTTTATTAGGAAAGAATTACCTTTTTGAAAGCAACCCAGAGAATTCATAGTAGATGCACTATTCTACAGGGTTTCCTGTAAAATTTCATAAGCAAGACTGTCATTGTTTTTACTTAATTAAATCCTACTACTCTGTTCTATACCAACATAAAGCACTACAAGAATCCTCAGACTCCACAGCTGAGAAAAATTTAATATCCTCAGGTAAAGGCTGCCTTTTCTAGATTTCCTTTGAAAGTTTAAGAATCACAGACACCATTAATGTTGAAAGAAGGTTGTTGACACTTTCAGAAAGGGATTCACGTAAATCTAGTTCTGGGTGCATTCATACAGGTCTCCAAATCACACAGCTTTTCCTTCTGTGTGTGATAGACACTTCACACCAGGAAATGTTAATGGGAAAGTGAAAGAAAGATTAAAATCTCGTTTGGTCCTCCTTTGTCATTAAATCCATTACTGTAGCTCCCATTGAATTTACAGGTATTTGAATACTGCATAATGGAGAATCCCAATGATTTCAGATCTGCTTGTTCAATCTGTGTTCTGTTTCCAGGACTGATGGGTACAACAAAGGAGGGAATAAAACTAATTATTAATAAACGGGCTCTCATTATTTGGTCTAGTGGAGTCCATTTCATTGAATCTGATTATTTTGAAAATGCCAAGTGCAACTTTTGTATCTGAAGTGATAAAATGAATATTTTATAAACCTGGTGTGAGAAGAAAAGTAAAAATACAACACTAGAAACACAGAAAACTGTAGTATATTCTTATAATTTGTTTTTATTACACTTGCGTCGGTTAGATTCAGCCATGTTCAAGGTCACATTTTATGCTGTTCAAATGCAGAGACACTAGATCATGCTCTTCTGGTCTCAGCAGAGATGATGGCTAAATACAGGCCATGTAAATCAAGTGCAGAAATATGATCAACTGTGTCTATAATCCCACAGCAGATTACTAGTGTTGTGATGGATAGACCACAGGTTTTGTGAGTTTGAGTTCAAGTGTCTTCACAGAATACTTGGCTTCCATTTGTGCTTTAATGTGCCTGTTGGTTGTTGTGTTGTTGTTGTTGATCCCCCCCCCCCCTTCCCTTCAGTCTCAAATTACTTCTTTGCTTTTTTTCACATGTGTGTACATGCTTCTGCCTCCTATACTGTTATAGCTTTTACACCTTTCTTTCAAGGGACAGTTGCTTTCACAGCTCAGTGAAACACAGAAGACCTCTCTTTGGGTGCCATTTTTAATCATGACTCTTTAGCTTGGATGTAACAAATTCTTAGATTATACATGTGTTAATAGTAAGTAAGTTCCTCAACTAAAACCTGAAGACACGAATGAAGGAGCACTAGCTGACAGACATAAATGGTTTAAGGTGGACACCCAGTAAATTCCCTACACGCATGCACACACTAATAATAATAGTAGTAGTAGTAACAACAACAACAGCAACTTGGCTGAACATAGAATTTTCTCATTTATGATTCAGTACTCAGTCATTGAATGAATGATGCAGATGTAAAAAGGCAAATCTCAGAGGAAGGATCTTGATAGGACTTATAGCTGTGCTTACAGACTGTGCATCCATGGTACACCAGAGGATTTAAACCTTCATAAAAATATTTCTGAGATTGAGGCCTTATTATGCAAGTTTTTGATTACTGAGATATTTATAGATGTTACAGAGTCAGAGTTTAGCAATTAGATATACTATTCCTGTTTTTAATAAACAATTATGATTGTTTTTGCAAAGCTACTTAATGGTTTAATGTGGCTTTAAATCCTTGGAGAAACATCATAATAGTGTATGCTATTCCTTGTTGAATTCAAGCTGTTTCTAAATCTCCAGTCAGCTGGTGGGACTGTTCCAGGGACAAATTTCAGGCCATCTTTCTTTTATGAAAAATTAAGCTCAAAATGCTCCACTTTCAGAGAAGCACTGTGGAAAAATCCTTTACTGATTAACCATTCTCATTATTAGGTCCCACTACAAGAAAGCTTTCAAGTACAGACTGGTCTTTTACAGCACTTCAATACATACTTGAAGCTGGTGATATGGTTAAGTGACTTCTTAAAGCAGAATGTTTTCCTGAATGAGAATTTATAAAAGGACAGAAGAAATGCAGATGCATCTTTCTTAAAGCTGGTTTTCTTGTTATGTCAACAGTATAAACATATTCTAAAGATTTATTGATTAGCAACACAATGCTGCTAAAGTGGAATGTGAAGAAACCAGCTTTACCACTTACAGGGATCTGTCCATCTTCCTGTAGATAATTTATATAATTTTTTATATTAAATGAAAAAAAACTTTGAAAGTATTAAGTACCTCTGTGTTATTTGCAGAATCCAGGTATGAACTACGAATACTAGTTGACATTATGCAGTACCACTATCCATACCGCTGCATGATTAATGCCATCCTCTAGATTTGTATGGACGTACCTGCATTAGCAGCAATTATCTTTGCAAACTTGTTGCCAGTGGGGAAGATCTCAGAAAACTGCAAGGGGAAAAAGAAGGAGCCCATCCTGATTCAATGCAAACTCAAAAGCTAAGAAAAATGCTAGACCAAGTAAATAAAAGCTATTTTGAAGTATTTGCAATGTAATAAAGTGATAAAAATAGTTACTATGAATTTTTGAAGACAAATAGTGCCCAAGCAGTCACATTTGTTTTGGCAAAGTAACTGTCCTATTTAAAAGATGAGAAAGCAGAGGTGGCATCTCTGTACTTAGTAAGGCTTTTGACAGTACCGCAAATGAATTGAGTAAATACTATCTAGATGGAATAGCAAATGTTAGCGGGTAGTTGAACCACTCTGCCTATGAAACAGCAAGCTATGGGTCTCTGTCAAAATGGCAGGACATTTCTCTTGATATTCCACAAGTGACTTATTCCATTTTGGCATGGCTTTTTTTCTTAGTCTCAATGATATTTTTGCTTGACACCAAACTGAAGAGGGGGAAGAAATGTAATGCTCCTTTTGGAGACCTGAGTCTGACACTCTATGAACTGGAGAAATTTTTTCCAAATCAACAAGCTGAAAGGACAAAATACTGCATGTAGGAAATAGAAACTTGTGGAAATACCCAACAGGGAAATACGGCATGGCAGCATTATTTCAGAAAAGAGTATGGTTGTGCTATTGACGCATCAGATGGACATCATTCAGGAATGCGAAACAGTTGCAAAAGAAGTCAGATCTTGTTCTTGCATATATTAATGGTCAGTGTTGTACAGAAGATACAAGAAGGCATGATTTTATGATGTAGCTGAAGGTGTAGTCTGATATCTAGTTCTGAATATCATACTTCAGGAAAGAAGGAGTTGGATCAGACACACTCTAGGAGAGAGACACAGACATTGCATGAGGTTTAATAACTCCAAGGAAAAACAGAAGTCACTAGGTTTGTTTGGTTGAAGATGAAGAATAAGAATCAAAGCAGACATGAGATCAATCAGTCATCAGACACATAAAGAGATTGATAGATTGTTCTTTTTGTATACTTGGGACCTGAGAAAAATCTTCAGTTCCAGAAGTGACAATTTTGGTCTTCAGGAAAGGGGTGCACCAAAACAGGAAGTGTGGGATCACCTGAACTGAACATGTTCTTCAGTTGAAACCATTGATCAGGAGTAATGTACATGTACTTAATCTTTCCTGAGAGGGGTGGACCACCTGACCTTTCACAGTTCCACTGTTTCTTACAATTATACTTTACAGTGGAATATTTCAGATTTTACAGTGTTACTTCTCATTCCTCTCTCTCTCTTTTTTATTTCCTTCAGTCTGATTTCCTAATGAAATGACACTCAGGTGACCATGCTCCCTGTTTGCCCATCTACATGCCTTTGAGCTCCTGCATTCTCAATAACTTTCTGAACTCTGATGGTAACTTCAAAACAGATTAGAATGAGCAGAAGAAACCAATACCTGGACAGGAGACAAATATCAAAGCCAGGCAGCACTCAGCTGCTGGTTGCTCCACATGACAGTACCTGGCTAACCAGTTACTTGTGGTTACTGGTCAACCAGTTACCATGCACATTGCTCCAGGGCAGCTCCAGCATGACCTTCTTGTTTGGTGATGGCACCACAAAGAGGGAGGTGGTAGAGAACCAGGGAAGCCAAGCCACTGCAGGGTAAAGAATGAAATTCCAGCTGGCCATGCCCAAGCACCCAGGTTTCAGGGTTTCACACCATTCTTCCCATTCAAAAATCCCCAAATTCTCTGATGTGGCCCAAGGAGCCAGGATTGGTCTCCCTGCGTGCTGGAGAGGCAGATGCTTGGTGAAAGAAACAGTGCCACAGGCCAGCATGGGAAGACTGAAACACTCTGAACAGTGCAGAAAGTGGCAGAAGATTTCCATTCTCTGGCCCACTCTGGTCCAGCGATCCAGGAAATGCCTTTTCTGAAGGAGAGTGGGATCTTTACAGAAAATTACTAATTCTGTTTCTCAGAATTCAAACATAATAGAGGAGCTGGATTCCTGTTTTTGTGACAATGGTGAGAATACTGAGTCTCTGCTAAGGGAGATCAAAGAAGCAACTAAGTCTAACAAGAGAATAATACAGGAAAACCACTGCACACATAGAAGCAAGCCAATTATTTTAGCTTTCTGCTATTGTTTAGAGAAGCACTGTCTCAGCAGCTTAAATAATCACTTTGGAACAACTACCTTTACCGTATGTAAGAGGTAATTCTTCTCCCATTCCAAAATGACACATTGATTCAAGAAGCAATTACAGCTCAAATCAACGATTTGTTTGAATTTAGGGGCAGAAAAGGATAAGGTAAACTATATTACTAGTTGTAATTCTAGTCCTGGACACAGGGAGGCAAAAATGGAGGAAAATAATTGTAACAGACAAAGTACAAGACAGCATTTAACTATGTTCTTGAGACTTACTGTGGGAACTGCATAAGCAGAAGAGTCTAGATTTAGGGAAGATTTTTTTGTGAAAAGCATAGGAAAAGCTCAACAAGATTAGAAACCTTTCAGAAATCCTGGCAAAACTGGGCACATGACTGAAATTTGGTTAAACCAATCCAGAAATCCAGTCTAGGAAGGGCCATGAAGGAGTGAAACAGTAGTAAGGTATAAAAGAAAAGCAGGAAACATAGGAAGGAATTTGTATAGAAAAGACTGAAAGTGATAAAACAATTAGAAAATAATTTCATATACAAGAAGTTGATAGCCTGAGGGAGAGTGGGTGGGTCTTATGAACTAGTCAAGAGTAACAGATGCAGCAAAGAGGATGAGGACATAACAAAGAAACTAATTATTTTTTTTGCACTATTCTTTGCCTCACATTGTGTGGAGAAATGTCTTCCATTAACTCCTTTTCTTAGGAAATCAGGTTAAAGTTATTACAGTTCTAAGTATCAAAAGAAAAGGTGCCAAAAAACCCTTACTTTAGAGAAGAACATGTCACCACACTGTATAATACATGCTTAACAAGTTTTAAACAAGTTTTAATTAAGTGGTTCATCTACAAGTAAAATTTGCCAGACAACCATTTGAATCATCTACACTTTCATTTGAATCAAACTAAAATAAGTCACTTGTACATGGATCTCCTTAGAAACTCATATAGCTCTGTCATATTTTACAAACAAACTCAAATCTCTGTATTCCTTTAAATACTTTATGAAAAAAATAATTTACTTTTTTACATCGTCTAAGTACAGTAAAATATGTTGCCAGGGTTGTTCAGAAAACAATATTTCCTTGAGAAATATTTTGAGGAAAAAATAGTATTTTGTGCAATTGCATTGTCAGGGTTTTGCTTGCACAACCTAGGGGAGAGGGGTTTTTTTAACAGAAATGATAAGTTCTCAGCAAACTCTGTAAGAGAGTCCATCTCTGTATCTCCCTGAATAACCTAGTATTTCTTAGTATTTGCCAAAAAGCAACTTCTAATTAAAAAAACCACAATTAATAATTTCTACTATATTTGTTGTTTCCTTGTCAATACAACTGACTCGTTTCTAAGGTGAAATATAGTTCTGTAAACATAGAAAGTTACATGGGTGTTTGTCATGAGTATCAGCTCATAGAACTCCTTCATAGCCAAATGAAATTCATGGAAGTACTCCAATTGATCTTAATTCACTCTGAAACAAGGCTTACTAATAGGTGTTAAAAATATATTTCTTTTTAAGCTTTCCCATTCCCATGATAGGGCTAAAAGTTTAATTCCTAATGAGTACTTGCGTGCATAAACTTGAGCACTAAATAAGCAGGTCTGGGATGTTCTGAAGGGAATAGAGATACAGGAAGTTACTATCATAGATAGTATGAGTATAAAAGAATAAAATAGCCCTGATTCACAGCTAGAAAGCAGATTGCTCTATAAAATATCAATATATATTAAAGAGTGCAATCCATGGAAGTTTTGCTTTCAGAAATTAAGACAGACATCAGAGTTCTCAGACTTCTTTTTTGTGATACCCCAATTGCTTGAGACTAGAACTCTTACACTAGTGCCATTTCATAATTCTCAAGGAATCAAGAGGATGTAATTCCATGATCATATTTTTGACAGTTTTCTTATCAGAGGTCTCTCCACGAAAGCTATTCTACAATAGAAAGTATATCTGGGTCATATTATAGAAAACTGATTCCCATGTTACATCACTAATAAGAAGTACTAAATCTTTGTACTAGGCTGATGTTTCTAACAGCAATTTACTGGAATGTAATGATAAAATCAAATTTAGGTTTAGCAGAAAACTAGCTATAATGGTAAGAAAATCATTCACATGACAGCAGAATTATCAGTTTCCTTTGAAAACCTTGGAGCTGTATAAATAAATCTCTATATCACTGTGCAGAAAAGTATGTCCATGACGGAATGAAAATATTTCCTTTTCCCTAACAACCTAAATAGTTGAAGAAAAAGGTTTTAGATTACACGTTTTGAAACTCAACAGCAAAACTTTCAGTTTAAGACTTTTTTTTTACCTTATGAATTTAAATTTAGGCAAATTCAGTCTTAAAATATGGAACGAAAAACCAGAGTGTTTCCCTTTTAAAATGTGGCAACGCATGATTCCGTACTAGGTCATACAAGTATTTCTTTATTTGCACAGTTCTGTTTGACTTAAAAATCAGGTGAGCAGACCATTGAAATAAAAAATTTCACCTAGAATTCCTACTACAGTGATAAAAACTTTTACATAGACTAATTTTTCAGTAAATGTTCATGAAATTGATTAAGTGTTTCCACATAATGATTAAGGGGTGATATAAACGGCTGTTTTCCTGGTGCAGGAATTTCAGTGACAGGTTTTTGATCTCATAAGTCATAACTTATTTTAAAATAACTGAAGTATAATTGCACCAAACAAATTTCATGCAAATGTTTGCTTGCATTTTTTTTTCAAAAAAATGGAGTGTAATGGCTAAAACTAAATTCAAGGCAGAGTAAATTGGAGATAAAAATCAATAAATGACTCCGAAATCTCATCACTTATTGATTCATGAGCCATTCATCTCCTTCAGCATTCCACATCAAAAGCAATTATCAATGAATGAAATCACATGTGCAAATGAGAAACAGGGAAAATTATTAACAGTGCCCTAAAATTGCCACAAATATATTTCTTTACAATCTCCATAAACTAGCTTAGTCAGAAAAAATGTGATCTTGTTGTGACTAGCTCTGTTTAGGAACTTTTTGGTTAAATATTTGGAGATTTTTTTCCTCTTTCAAAAAAAAAAATATTAAGTTACTTAGCTTAACCGAAGCTTCCTTTTGTCAGAATAGAGAGACTTCAATTGACCATTCTTTAAGAAAGACCCCTCTACCCTATCTGTGATTTTCTGGTCAAAGTAGTAGAAACATGTAACTCTCAAAAACCAACTAGGCAGAGCAGGAGCTGCTCTGGTTACTTCTGTCCTCCTCCCTGTAAGGGTGCAGAGAAAATGGGACAGTGTCAGGTCAGTAGGCTGCTAGCTGAGCCTCTTTCTGCTCTCTTGACAGGCAACAGGAACATCTTCTGAAACCTTGAACTTGGTTAGAAAAACCCAGGGCTGGGGATGGGAGATGTGGGTAGCAGTCATGGTAGCACTGGCAGACCTTCTGCCCTGCACCAAGGGAAGAGCTAGGAACTGGCTGGAGGCCCCCTGTCAGTCTGTATCGGCTGATTCGTGCTGGAGCAATGCAGCTGCTTGCTGGTCTTTGCAGTTTGCTTATTGAAGGCTAAGTGTGACCCACAGGGTCAAATTCTGTCCAGCTCTGTAAGAGACAGGATTGTAAGAGACTGGGTGACAAGTGATAAATAATGAAATTCAGAGTACATAAATATAAAATTATGCACAAGAGAAAAGTCAGAGGGAATGCATAAATGTAGTCTCTCTGAAAAGGAAAAAAGGGAGAACATTTTTTGCCCAGGAGGAGAATAATGACTTCTGCATTTCTATACACGTGGTATGGCCCCAAGACCGCTACTACAAAGGAGATGTATTTGTCGTACCAGCCAAAACTCCCGAAAAGCTACAGACAGCGGATGCTTTCTGCTGCTCTCAGTGTGGGGTTGCAGACTCAATCTCCACTCCTCAAGCAGTACCCCACTTCCGCAGCTGAGCCCTTTAGGCTACGTCTGATCTGGGAGATAACCTGAGTGTCCACCCAGTATTTGTTGCCCTTCTTGGCCAGGACAGCAGGACTGTGGGCTCACCACCACATTCAGCAGGGCATTCAAGTCCATTCGTTGTTGTATGTGTACTTATGTATGTGTATATACATATGTATAGGTGTAGAAGTACTATATAACGTACGATGTATTCCAGTTATAAACATAGACTCAATATTACTTACTTAGTCGTGATTGTGTTTCAAAACTCCTGTCTTTTGCAGACAGAAATGCATTGGGGCAAGCAACCCAATGCATATTAAACCAAAATTAATTTAATAATAACATTTACTTGTGTTTTCTAGCGTTTATGGCATCTGATAAGAAGTCGTTACTGCAATTACAAAAAAAGCAAACCTTCAACATGATGAAACTTTTAAGCATCTTTCAACTTGGAAGGAGAGCTTTTTTTGTGTATTGTTGCATGTCTCCTGAACCAGAAAGAGGGGACATTCACAATATAGCCTTCAGACATTCCAAGTATGTGCATGACAAGAATAGGAAATGAGAAAAATCTCACAGAAGTCTTGGTCTTCATTCTACAACAGTGTTTGCCTCTCATCTAAGCATACACAGATCATGGGTCCATTTTTGTTTCATGTTCAAATCCCGCATGGTTACTTTTTTGAAGAAACAAACAAAAACCACCTTGTAACTAGTCAGGTTCATCTAGTGTCTGTTATATGATAGCATGAATTATTGTTCATAGTACAGATTAAAAAAAATTAGTCAAGCAATTTGAAAATCATAGCTTTAAAATTAGCATTTGAAAGCTAGGTGTATGTCGTGTGAAGACAGTAATATAATTTTAACTTGCATCAAAGCTAACATTACACATCACTGACAGGTCTGTATGGAAAATATCATACTGCGGTGAAGTCAAGAGCAAGAAAAAAAGCAGCTTTGGGTGGGAGACATAAATTGGAAGGCTTATGCCTAGCAATGGCCCTGAACTAAGACGTATGACTAGAGCTGTTCTGTCTGGTCTGATTTAAAGATGCAAGGTTACCTCTGCAAACGCCTCCACACAGACAGCACTTCTGAAAAATAGATGCATCTTATAGAAATATCTACTGTGTACACCCAGCTTGGCACGTGCTCCTCTGGCCTTGGCTTCACAGCTGTTTATAGCATGGGACACCATCAGCAGGCAGAAAAGGGAGCTTTTCAGGGCATGCAAGTGCATGACACTAGTTTGTAAGAAACATGTATGGAAATGTTAATGAAAATGTAACTTCACTGAAAACAATTTTAAATGCTTTTAGAGGTTGGAAAATAGTATTCCAAGGCCATCTACACTAGGTAGGTCCCAGCTCTTGCGTATGTAATTGTCTGTTTCCGTTACTTCTTACGACACCATGCTCTGAAGTGGGGATTGTGTTTACCTAAGACATAAAAGAGGGTGCCATAGGTATCAAAGCATGAACAAAATAGATCTGCACAATGGAGAAACACAGCTGTCATTCACAGAGGCAAAACTATAGCCATTTTGTAGGTGAAGTGCTTGTATATACCAGCTCTGAAGAAACAGGACAGAGGGTCCATTCCGTGCCTGTAAAGCAAACAGAAGATGTGAGTGTATCTCATCAGGACAACTCCACAGCATTTCCATTTATAGCTTGCTACAGTTAAATGAAGGAAAATGGCAAGCTATGTAGATGATCTTCAATACCAGCTCCAGGACAAACCTGGTCAATCTATCCTGGCTATGGGATCCTCAGCCCTAAATCAAGGCAACAATACAAATGGAATTTGACAGTATTCAATGCATCTCCCAGGGTGGGGATAACCAATGGGTGAATATGCTATATTTGTGTTAATCTGGAGTAACTCCAGTGGAATTGACAGAGAATGAGCCAAATATTTAATGCCTTATGCATCTACTTAAGGCCAGGTACTATGTGTGATCATATTCCTGCATCTGGCATTTTCAGAACAAGGTGATTACTGTTATCATCTCTGCTTCCAGACAAAAAGAATAAATAGCTAGTTCTGTGAGTGTAGGTGTCCAGAATAAAATGATAAGAAAACATGGGGGATCAATGAGGCTTTTGTTCAACTGATTTTTTTTTTTGTGTGTCTTCAAAAAAGTCACAGTCCTTAGTCAGGGGAAAAAACACATAAGAGAAAACCAGGGTAACTGGATGGCAGTGGACAGGTGAGGCAAAGCTCTGAGGGGCCCAGACTTCCAGACCTGGGCTTGTTCTTAGTGTTGCTACTGCACAGATCCCTCCTACCCCACACAGGAACACCCAGACCCCAACTGACGCTTTGGAGGGCAGCTGGGAGGAGGTCTTCCTCCAGGAGCTTGTAAAGGACCATCTGCCAAGATGCTTAAAAAGGAGTTCCTAGAGAAGTAAGACTTCAAGCGCCCTGTTACCTGCTTTGATAACAGGAGTGGAAGTGTGGAATCTCGCATCCTCTCACTCTGTCTCCCCTTAACCCCTCCCCTGAGGTGCTGCCAATAACAAAGCCCCAAACTGTTTTACGACCTTTTTTTTAAAACCTGAGTTTAGCTGAATAACAAATTTATAATTGCTTTTTTTAGACAAGTAATGAGTAGAAATCTATGAAAAACAGAAAAGCTTTTTCTCTATTCAGACTTCAAACAATAAAAAATGCTTCTCTCAAGTTTTATATACCTTGCCACCATCAACAAACACTTCACTCTCAACCAGACCTGTTACAAAAGTCCTTCCACGTCTTTGGGAAGAGTATTCTAATCTAGTTTGAAAAAACATCCTTAAACGTTTACCCATTTCGCCAGGCATGGAATGCTATTGTCATCAACAGGGTTCAGGGCACAGTGAAACACTTCATCATGGCAGCATTGAAACTGTCTGACCTGACTCTGTGCTGAACTGACAGGTTCAAGTATTTCTAAAAACCCTCATAGTTTCAGAGGGTGGAAACTCCCCTTTTTCCCCACCCCACTCACAAGTAATTTTTAATTTTTTTTTTTTACAGCTGGAGTTTGGTAAGTAAGGATATAAGAGAAAGTAAATAAAGCTCTTTTTACTCTATTATGCTTTGATATTATAAAATCAAAAAACAGTAAAAATCCAGCACATGAAAATACTTCACAGGAGGAATATGTGCTTAGTTTCTTGAGCTCACGCCAATAATATCTAATTAAGACATTGAATTTAGAAAGATTTGTAAAATATATATTATCAGTGTAGATGTCCATCATATAGATGAACATTTTCTTGTGAAACATCTGGCATTGGTCAGACCTGGCGACAGCCTTCTGGGCAAGACACATCGCTGATCTGACCTGGTCTGGCAGTTCCTCTGTTAACTACACTATCTTTTTGATATAAACTGACCGGTAAGAATTTCACAATATTTGGTCTCCAAGGCAAAAGATATCTCCAGCGGAGGAAGCAGCTGCCCCTCTCCTTGGTTCCTTTTCCCCTTTCCACATGCCCTGAGCCAAGAGCTTGTCCAGAAAAAGAGGTGTTAGATTTAACTGGCAAGCCAGCAGGGACAGGAGTACATTACTTATGAAACTCGGAAGTTTTTGCTCAGAGTTTCTGATACTTTTAAATCCTTCTCTGTATGCATCAGTATCCAACGTGAGTTCATTTTTGCCATCTACATGCTGCAACCTGTGACATCTGTAAATTGTTCTTTTTCTTAATGTCTTTATTGCAGATATCTTATTTAAAAAGAAATCATTCAGAGCATACATTTGATTAGACAATTACAAAAATAAATTGATTAAATGTTGCACACTACTTATCCTCAGGAACATTTGCAATACATTATGATCCAATGTTTAAAAATGTGATTCTAGCGTACTACTCAGAAATTAGTACTTTAGATGGAGAGTTAATTAATGTAAAGAGTAGAATTCATGTTACCTCACTTTGGTAAAACTTAACCCAGACTAGTCATCCAGGCTTTCTCTCTAAGACACTCATCGCTTTTTATTGACCGTAGAAGCAACCTAGTAAATTATATCAGGTCAAGCTAACTCTTGGAATGCAAGAGTAAAGAGAAATGAACTGCTCTGAAAAGGATTTGTATGCATAACATTAGTCACAAAACGGAGACCTAAAGGAGCAATCTTGTATTGTTGTTAACTACACAAAAAAACAGAGGCCAAAGAGACCAAACAGAGACCAAATTCTCAGGTGGCCTGTTGACATCAGTGGGGTTCTGATGATTTCTGGTGTCATTTGCCTTGCATATGTTGCAGTTAAATCTTGATTCAGCAAGAGGCTTAGACTTGTGCCTGAGCTTAGTCATGAAAGTAGCTTAGGGCAAGGTGCTTTAGCCTCTGAAATTAGGTACATGTTTAAGTACTGCATGAACTGGAGCCATATGCAGAATTTCACACTGTGAAGACTTTCCACTTGATCTAAAGAGATCTTAAACAAAAATGGAAATGAACAGGACAGGCAGGTTCAGTGATTATATAGTTGATTAAAAAGTTTTACAATTTCAAATAGTATGTATGCCACAACTCCTAAAAGAAAAAGCAGAGACATTCCTCAATGAGAAGATGAGATTTACTACTCTCCCTATAAGAAAACCCCTAGTGAAATGGCTGAAATTGTCTTTACTGAGGATGGGGCAATGAAGATACAACAGGTAAGGAGACACAAAAATTCACCCCAGCAGAAACCTGTTGGGGGAATGATCAGGGAGAAAGGCCTATACGCACCAGCAATTCAAAGAATTGCACAGGCACATTAAAAGCATTTAAGAGAAAGAATTAAAGAGATAGATGACGAATTGTTGACTGTTTCAAATTCATTGCCTGGCAAATTATTGTGTGCCAAGCCATTTCTCTTACTTACAATTTATGACACTGTATTGACAAAAGAGATGAAGCTAAGAATGAGAAAATGCTGCAAATACATTACTAATTACTTAGATATGCTCTAGGCTCAGTGTTCTTAGAGTGTGGAATTTGCCATTGTGTTGATATGTTCTTTTTTCAAAAGAGAAGATGAATACTTAAACATTTAAAAAGACAGTCCTTACAGAAATATTTACATACATGTTCATAACCCACCACACAGAACTGTAAACAGTCAGAAACTGGCAATCTGCCACTCTGATGGCTATTACAAGAAGCAAATTAATAGTTGTCCCTGATCATCCAGCAATTACCTTTTTCTTTTCTTCTAATTTTGGTTTTGCCTTTTTATGTCTGTTGTGGGTAGCTTAAATCTATTCAACTATCCGAAGTCCTTTTCCCCTCTAATTCCTCAAAAACCTTGAAAAAGTAAACTAAACTAAAAAAGAAAGTTCACACAGGTGCTTCTGTTGAAAATGTTGAGTTTCAGATGGAAAAATTATTTCAGAATGTATTTAAGACAATGCAACAAGCTTAACAAACAAGCTTATTATTATCTCCACTTAGCAGTTTGTAAAGAACTGGGAGTATAGAATGATATGGTTACAATTTAAAATGTGGAGCATCTCTTCTCTTCTCTTCTCTTCTCTTCTCTTCTCTTCTCTTCTCTTCTCTTCTCTTCTCTTCTCTTCTCTTCTCTTCTCTTCTCTTCTCTTCTCTTCTCTTCTCTTCTCTTCTCTTCTCTTCTCTTCTCTTCTCTTCTCTTCTCTTCTCTCCTCTCCTCTCCTCTCCTCTCCTCTCCTCTCCTCTCCTCTCCTCTCCTCTCCTCTCCTCTCCTCTCCTCTCCTCTCCTCTCCTCTCCTCTCCTCAATGAAAGATTGTCATTTCTTCTGTTCCATCTATTACAGACTTTTATTCTACAACTAACCTTCAAGTACATTACAACTTCTGATTTTAATCCTACACTAATAAGAGATAACCCTAGCCAAAACTCTGAATCAGAACAACTTCAAGAGTTGTGAGGTGTGGAAAATAATTGTCATGTTTGGCCTCTTGTGTTATATAATGAGATCAACCAAATTCCCCAAGCTTATGGAAAGTACAGAAGTTAGATGAAGTTTTTTGTATTTTGAATGCAGTTCTTATATAATCACTAATACCCGCCAAGCTGCTATAGGTATTCCCATTTAGGAAGAAAAATAACACCCCTTAACTTTTAGAGGCCTCCTAACTCACCTTCCTGTTGGTAGGATGTTCTACTATTAGACAATTTTCTATTGCAGACATGCAAACCAAATATTTTGTAGCACTGCGTTCCTCTCCTTTGTCATCAACTTTCCTCAGAATAATCTTCCAGTTACAGATCGGCTGCAAAGCAGAACATGTAAAAAATGAAGAAAAAATAACTAAAATATAATTTGATTAAATTCAAATTAGAGTTTATTTTTTGCCTGTATCCCTAGCAAAAAGCAAGATCTTTAGTATGAGAAATTCTGTTAAAAATGTGTTCTATGTGTGCCGTATGACTATAAATTTAATGTTAAACAATAATTAGAACAACTTAATTACCTTCAGCATATCAGCTGTCAGAACTGTTTTTGGTATGCCTAACCCTTAATTAGCAATGAGTTATGATTGATTAATGGACCCAAAAGAGGTTTAATCTTGTGCTACGTAAAGTGTATTAAAAAACATGAAAGGAAGGGGCCTGTACTTTCACAGGCTAGTTAACCTTTCAAAGATACAGCTTTCATTTTGATGTCCTCAGAGGTCAAAGGACACCCCAGCTGCTTTGCAGAAGAACTCTTCATTTAGACAGCCAGCAAGAAGGAAAGATTAGTGAAAAATTTTATTAAAACCTAGTAATTAACAAACCCTGCATATATGCATCCTTATTAGACTGAAAATTAGTATGTTGGTGAGTCATATTGCCATAATTAACACTGGATAAAATTTCAAATGCTTTTAGACTTTTGCTTTTTCTTTTTTCCCTGCTCTTTCCTTTTCATTTAGCTTTCTGTAGCATGCATTTTTTTCATAGGGTCAGAAGTATAAGTTACAGGGTTCCCATGTAAAGACAAATTTGAGCGTTAAGCCACTGACGTTAGTAGGTTGTGCTTCCAAGCCATTTGCCCCAGTCTGGCAGTTTTCATTCTTCAGGAGGACAGTGTCAGAGGTGGTCAGTCTTTCTCAAAAAGCAGGTGGCAGCAACAGAAGAGGATGTATGAGCAGGTAACAGAAATTAATAGAACTAATACAGTTTTTCTGTCAACAGAAAATGCCTAGGCTTTCCAGCATGATACCACTGGCCTGGTAAAGTGAATCAAACTGAGTCTGATAGACTCAGTTTAAGGATTTACAGGCAGTTTCATAAATAACTTTCCACATATAAATCCAGGATGCCATCTGTTTGGGTGTTCCAAAGAATGAATAAACAAAATGGGCATTTGCTATACTTGCAAATTCTTCTGATCATTACCATGTAGGTGGAAGGGATCTACCTGTAAGGTAGCAGAGACCTTAGCTGCCGGCTGAGGATTTCTTTTGTTGCTTTCCTTATTCTTATGTCTCAGTGGCGAACAGATAATCAAACCAATTTTAAAATCATCGTTGTCGTGGATTAGCCCCGGCCAGCAGCAAAGAACCATGTGGCCACTCTAGCACCTCTCTCCTCACTGGGGTGAGAGGGAGAATCAGAAGAAAAAGGCAGAACTCATGGAGAAGGATAAGGGCAGTTTAACAGAACAGCAAAGGAAGTGAAGAGTAACAACAAGAACACTGATAAGAAGAATATACAAAACAACGGAATACACAGAGCAACTCTCTCACCGCCCGATGCCCAGTGCACTCCCGAGCCATGATTCACCTCTCCCCAGCCAGTTGCCCCTGTCCCAACCAAGCGTGATGGCACATAGTATCAAATACCCTGTTTGTTTGGCCAGTTTGGGTCAGCGACCTGGCTGTGTCCCCTCCTGGCTTCTCGTGAAAAAATAACCCTAGCCCAGCCGAACCCTGGACAATCATGCAAATAAAAGAAGAAAAAAACAAACTTCTGGCAAGTTAATTTGCTTGGGTAAATAGGTTGTTCTCAGTATTTGCAATATCATAGAGATATTATATCATAAAATATATTGCAGCTGCAGTACAAAAAAAAATCAGATCAGTGAAAATATGGCTCATGACTTTGAATATTCATTGCTTCAGGCTACTTATAACCCTAAAGTCTATTTATCTGTTTAAAAATCTTGGCAGAATAACAGCGTCCTTGTGGAAAGTAATGCTTAAATAATAAACAGGAAGAGTCAAATCCATATAACTATATATTGGTATACTTTTCTTCAGCCATCAACCTTTTCATTGTCCTGTGACTTAAGATAACAAAGCATTCACTGCATCCATGTAATTTCATCATCTTTTTTCCTGGTGCCGTGGAGCTTGGTGGTTTTCATCTCTCGTCAGTGAGTTGACATTGCCCCTCAGTTTTGGTTACAATTGTTTTCATGGCTAGCTTCCTTGAGAGCCCTAATAGGAGGCAGCACGATTAGCATTTTCTTCTTCAACTGGGAACATTTTTAAAGGCCCTGGTGGTGGAAATGTATCCTGCCATAAATATATTTTACTGTGTGAATTCAAGACAAAAGAGAAAATTGCAGATGTTGTCTCTGGGCAGTGCCATCACTCACACAGTTACCACAGAACTCTGCCTCATTTGTACTGGTGTTTTGTCAAGACTAACTGATTTCCAGACCATTTTTTGATCTCTGATGTATGAATATTATTCAATGGCAAAATATTTTGTCACCGCATTTATATGAATTATTTCAAAGTAATTTAAGATTTGAGAATACCACCCACTAGAACCTAAGACCAACTATTTTCATGTTTCCAAGTGACTTAGGCAAGTTTACAAAACTGATTTTGTCTAATAATTTGGGAAATTTTGCACTAGATTTTCTTTCCTATTCTGATTCAGATAAGACAATTATGAAGAAATTTGTCCTGTCACTGCTTTTCTGTGTATGACAGAAATGGGGAAAGATACAGTTAGTAAAGACACAAAACTACTGGAATATGCCCAGTCCCAGGAAAGAATTGTTAAAGAAAAAAGTGTTTCGGTTGTATTTTACTATGAGTCGCTAAGGAGCGGTTAGGTCACTCAAAGGTTTTGCAGAAAATATTTTACTGAAGATTTAGAAAATGTGATCTTACAAAGTTCATTGGCAAGGTTCACTCTTGTACTTATCAAATGAATGGAATACAAAATCAAAGGAGGTTTTGAGTGGAAAATGATTTATACAGAGTAAAAAAAAGTGTAAGTGGTAAGGGACACCCTCCCATTGAGTCACCAGGTTTGGAATGGACCCCTTTGCTTTCTAAACTCCTTCTCAGAGAGAAGCCTCAGTGTGGTTGGATCCAGAACAGGCCTCAGACCACTATGGGTTATGTCTAAGGAATATGTTCAGCAGCCATTCAGGGTGTGCTCACAGTTTAAAAGGAGAGAGAGTCACAGGAATTTAGCAGCTATTAATCCTGGTTAACTTAGCATTTACTGAGTGACTAGAAAGAATTTGCTATTACAATCATAGTAATAGAATATTATGTTTTGAATCGATACACACACTCGCGGAATCATAAAAATTCCTCTCAAGGTCAGTGAAATGCTCACTTCAAATCAAATGGTTTCTCAGCGAGCGAAGGTTGAGTCTCAAGGAGATCGGTCCAGGTAGTTCAGCGAGATGATACTCTGAGAAGCATCCCAGTCAGAGGGAGTTACTGTGTGCAGCCCGCTGTGGACCAGAAGAGCTCAAAGGGCCTGCTTTGGTACCATTGTTTACAGGGTCTCAAGATGATTGACTTTAGGCATCAGTAATTGTCCATCCTGGTCACAATCCACATGATGCAGACAGCAGCTATACAATCCCAGTACTACCCAAAATGCACAGTTCTGACATTTACCAGGCGGGTGAGACTCCAGGCATCAGGAGTTTCAGGTGCAGTCAGGAAGTGCCTGATCAGCCCAACTCACTGCTCTTGTACAAATGCAAGGAAAGTGCCAAGTTGTCCCAATTCAATGCACACCAGCCGACTGTTCCTGCAGTGCAGGCAAGAATACAATGTTGACTGGCTCTGGTATTGGCAAGTGTTGTGGGGAGGGCTGCACCACCACACTGTGGGTGTAAAATAAAACAAACGCTTTAACAAATATACCACAGAACACAGTAAACAAAGCCAGTTGGTTTCTTTAATGAGGAAATGAGACTGCATAAGAAGATATGACATTGATTTATAGCTGTTAAAATATGGATAGAAAACCATAGACTCACATCATCATTCAATCAATCAAGCAGTCATTCCTAAGTTGAAAGTGTTCTTAAGGCCTGAACCTTTTTTTAAATTTTTTTAATATTAGTCAAGATCCCAAATAAAGTTATAGAGCCATTGTCTTTCACCTTGCGTTTGGCTAGAGTGGTCTCACTTACACAACACTCAACAAGGATGGCCACTAACTTTTTGTAGCATAAGAGAGGGAAGACTTAGTTTCGGTAACTGCTCACCCTTACAGAAAAGCTTAAACTCCAGCTTCTGTCCCTCAGAACTGTTATTTATTCTTTTTTGAATAGGAAGAGTAAAAATAAGGAGGCTAAACAACAATATCCAAGCCATGTAGCCAAATTAGCATTTTTATAAGAAAGCAAAAGCTTTCTTTTTTGTTTTAAACCTGGTTTGCCCAGAGTTATGGGCTATAAATGTGGACGTATGTGGAAAATAAATATGGCCAAATTCTGACCTCAGTTACACTTTTACAGTCCTATTAAACTTAAAAGTTCTTTATGGGTGTAAGAGATAGCAGGGTCTAGATTGCAACTGGAATCCTTGTCAGAGCTCCTCAGCTGGCGGGGAGTGAAATAGAGAATGTCTTGATGCTAGAGTTTCCTGTGCTCGGTGAAAACTTTATGGAACAATTTTATGGAACAAAGCATGTCTGGAAAAACAAATCCCACAGATCATTCATAATCCATACCTCGCACGTGCTTAAGCATGTCTTTCACTTGGTCTCCATTCCCAGCCCTGCAGAGCCAAGGCAGAGTGTCCTGGGACCACTGCCTGTGCTCAGGAACAGCCACTATTTGAAGTGCATTTTAAAATTACGTTTTCAAAAACAATTGTTTCCCTTTGTCAGAGCAGTTTCCACTGAGTGGATTACATCTCTATAAAGCACACTAAGCTATGGATATCCTGTGGGATTTGGGAGTTTTTCTCAAATCTGAGGTCTGTACTGTCATTTTCAATACAGTTTCAGTATCTCATGGGTATTCATGTTACCTCCCACCACTCCCTGACTCCTTGGGCAGAACCTTCATGTATAAGAGCCACAGTGCACTCCAGCAGGCCTTTCCCCAACCCTCTAGAAGCAAGGAGTGCAAAGCAAGGCTGCCCCATAGATGAGGTGTAGGCTGAATGGAGTTGCTGTCATGAATATGAAAACTTTCCCACAGCTATTTACACATGATTGGTGTCAGGGGCTGTCAGTTGCAAGTTTTTGTCATCTGCACTTGTAATTCATTTTAGCAGTGCAGATATTACAGGGTTCAGTTGTACAGGAAGAAAGCTACCCCCTTCAGTGATTACAGTTTTGTGCATTTGGGTGAGATACTCCGAGAGCAGCAACTTTGCCTGATGTTTCCTTCCAAACCTTATTGGCTTGCTTGTCTTTGGTGAAGTCTGTGCAGCTGTATCAGTTCCGGTTTCTGGATGGTAATTCTGTATGACATCTGATCCAGCTGGAGTCAGTCCTCCCTGTCAGCTTGAAAAATGACAAGAAAGAGTGGAGGCTTCCCACTGTCATTCAAGGAAAAATATGTCATCTGCTCACTTATATTCGTGTTTCTGTTTGGCGTTTATATACCCATTTGTTTCTGCAAATTTTTGATGTTTTTTCTTCTAGCACAATTTTGGTACTGATCTCCCATTCCATATCTGACCTGATAATATGTGTATTTTTAGCAGATGTGGTTATGCCTTTGTCATAGATGGCATGATGTGCCTTCTATGCATGATGTAGGTGCATAGAGGTGTTGCAGCAGTGCAGTTATATCTGAACACTTATATCTTACACAAACCTTTCAGCTAGGCTAAGGCAGACTAGTCAGTCCTCTCCATCCAGTTTGAATTAAAGCAAAACTGAAAATATAGAGTGTCATTTACCAAAGTTGGAAATGTCTGAGATTTGTTCTTCTCCAAAAAACATTGCAGGTTTTCAAAATCTTGTCTCTCAGAAGCTCAGAGGGTTATATCTCCCTGGCATATTTTGAGTACGGCAGTTGAAAAATTAAGCTTTTTTTTACTCAGAAACTTGTATATTTTTTGCTTTGTTTTCTACTACTCATATATACTTCTCTTCAAATATTCTGTCATTCAGTTTTTATTTCTTTTTCTCTTTTCAAAAACAAAATGTTCAAAATTATTTGACATGTCCACAAGAAGGAAAGCCATTTCTCTGAGACTTGCTTCAAATCCAGACTTCTCTATGGATGATCATTCTGTCTTGGTAAGTCTCGTCTTTTCTCAGTTCTGTGCATGTAAATAAGGCATGTCTTTCCTCCTTTCATACTCTATCTTCTTTATTTAAAATCTCTGGGTCAATGAGTACATTTTATTAGGGATTTCTACAGTCCCTGGCACAAGGGGTTATAACATTGGCTATGACCTCTAGACAGTCTTATAATAGAGTACACAGTAATAAATAAAATTTATACTAGTAGTTATAAACTATTCTAGGTTTTCATTACTGTACAGCTCAGGAGACCAACACAAAAATTTGAGACTGTTGCAAAGCAGTGTGCCAGAGGAAAAAGATGTTCCGGCAATGATGGTACACTAGTGAGAGAGGAATCTCTAAGGGTGTCAGTTTTTCCATTTTGGGAAGGGAGACACATTTCGGCCAAAGAACATTGGAATGACTCTATATCTAAGAATATATATATGTGTGTGTGTGTATTTAGTGCCCTAAACTAAATTTAAAGAGGGTTATTTTTATGTCAAGTTACTCCCAAGTCCCTCTGCATGTCTGTAAGGTTAACGTGGACAGACCTTCCAGTGGTTGGGTCAGGCTGCTGATAGTGACGCTTGTTTGGTGTTCTTTTTTTGGGGTTGGAAGGCAGTGGACACAATTTGTGTGTGTGTGATAAATTGCAAGCTGTGATGAAAAGCAGATCACTCAGAGACTGAGTATAGAAATGGGAATATCAGAGAAATCAGACATGTAACACAGAGACTGAAAGGATGTGTAATTGGAAGTAAGATGAAGAGTGATAAGAAGAAAGGAAAATAGTGCATATGTGGAATACAGCCACTAAACTCATCTGAAAAGTTGAGGAGAAACAGAAAATCAAGAGGTAAGATATTTGAGCCTCAAGAGCTCACATATGCTTAGCTACTTGGGATTCTGAGCACCAAAAAATGAACAGGAGTAATGCAGAAGAAACAGAGGAAAGTATTCAGCAGCTGTTTACCTCTCAAGCTGTCTTAGGAACTGAGAAGTCAATACGAAGAGAAGTGCAGCAGAGGCACAGAAAGCCATACTACTCCACCTTTCCCTAGAAGCTGCAGGATGGATTTTGCAACTGCAGGGGCAGAAGGTAGCAGAGCTCATGCAGGCTTACTCTTCTCCAGAAAAAAAAAAGTGATACAGAGCAATGCAAAAAGGATAGTAAAAATGCTATTTACAGCTGTTTAACAAACTGCTCCCCAAATGATATTCCTCTCATACAGATGTAGATAAAATGCTGACTTTTATTATGCTGCACTGAAGAAAGAAATGCGAACAATCCCATCTAATAGCGAACTGTAATTTGAAACACTCTTTGCCATAAATTCTGTCCATTTTTACTGCAGTTTTGGGTGTGCTGATGCTGACCACAACATTTTCCAGGGTTCTGCTTGTATTAAGGATCCCCTGTGGATTTCACTGAGTTATGTGCCTAGCACAGCTTTGAGAGCATCATTACTTGAACACTTGGAGGCATCAGTTAATTTCTGAAGGCTGTCATAGGGATAAAATAGATTACTAAATAATCACAGGAATATTCTATTTGTTGTTAAGGAGGTATTTTTCCCTTCTGTTATACAATCTTCTTGTTTTCCTCTCTTTTGTTAAATAAAATAAATGACTTATCCCAGGCTGATGCTCATTACATTTCTTTAATGCTCACCATAAAATCTCTGATGCCATACTGCTTCACTGCTCAGCAGTTCCTTGGTTTTTAATAGCCAGGCCTCTTCAGTACTGGTACTGAGGAAACTTTGCTCATCAGTATCCGGACACAGCCCTGAGAGCTGGTGGGCTGATCCTGAAGAGCTCTGAGCATCCTCAGCTCCTGGGGGCACCCATGGGCCTCACAGAAGATGCCTGCTGCATCTGTCCCCCCTAGATTCAAAGTCTTATTCTGCAAAACATAATTGCCGCTAAAGTCAGTGTGAGTTATTTGCAGCCACACTGAAAGCCCATTTCTTTGCTGAATTACCAGGTGATAACTTGTAGAGTACCACACTGAAGTCTGTGAGTTACATGAGCTGAAAACTAGTCTAAGTGGGTATAAGTGTGATTACTGTGATCATTACCTAGAAGAAATAATCATTCTTCTCAAAATCAGACTTCCAGTATTTATGTACTTATTTAAGGTCAAATGTAAAATAATGAAGGAAAAGTAAGTTCTGCTACTATGGAAAAAATACTCTGAAGTGCTGTATCTTCTTCAGTATGTCTGATAAGAGTGCCAGTCTCTTGATTGTTGTTTGCTTCCAGCACTGCATGTAGTTACATTAAGTCATGTCTCTCTCATTTGGCAATGATGTGTGAAATTGTTCATGATGATTAACCTCTGCGTGGACTTCAGGGAACAGAACTACTGCAACTTACAGGATTCTTTTGAGATCTCAGGGAAATTTGCTGCCTCCAAAGAAGTTTTGCTGAGGTATTTTGCTTGACGAAAGATGTATGATTTACAGTATGCTCCTACCCCCAAATGAACACCTTTTCACTATAACAATGAAAGATAAAACTTTCTATACATACTGTAGTCCGTGTAATTTATCTATGTCACAGAAAGACACTGATTTAGAGCTGTTGAGTATCTGACATTTTTCTTTCATACAAATATTGTGGAGTTTCAATTAACTTCAATAACTCTCCAGTTGCTTCCACTGTTTCATTTTCTTTGGCATCTTTCCTCTTCCTTCTCCCCTGTGGAAAAAACCAAACATATCAACAAGAAAAACTGTACTTGTTATACATGGAACATAGGCTTCTGTGTCACAGAGCTCTGACACATCCAAGAGATACGCTCCAGTAGCTGTTTAAGTCCTGAATGTTACCTTCTTAAAACACATGTATAGAATTGATTTTTTGTGTCAGAATAATGTAGAACAGTATTTACATTAAAACAAAGTAAACAACCAAAACCATCGCAGACTTCTAGTAGACAAGGATACTGTTACCTGTTATAATGAAGGGTAACCAAGGCTATTGCCACAGTAAGATTTTAGTGTGTATATTAATATCTCTGAATGTTTTCATGTATGAATTTTATCACAAGTAAATATTTACATAAGTCAGTTTCAAAGAGTTTCTTTCCTCCTGCTAACAAATTCCCCCTTTTCACTATCAGCACCAGTAGCAAAACATAAAGGATACTTTCAAAATGCAATCTAATATTCTAATAAAATACCAGTATTACTTAAGAACATACCTGAAGTCTAAAAATAACTAGACTGAGTGGTACAAAAAAAGTAGTCTTAGAACAACAGCATTACCATTATACTTCGTGCCACAGCAACTGCCTTTTGATGATCATTTCCCGAAGAGTAGGTTTGAGGTAGATAATTGGATAAGCAACTTTTTAGTAAGTTTGTGAAAGCAGGACTTAAGCAAATGCCTCTGTATGAATATCGACTGACTCCCCTCTCCCCACCTTATATCTCTGACAGTAGAAACAAAAAGACTTTTTCTTAGATGCTCTTCCCACGCACAGACATCGTGACTCAGCGCTTCAATGTTTCGCTGTCTTGTGTTTGTTCAAATGTAAAGCAGATCTTTGGAGTAGTTTGCTGACCTCTTACCGTTCTTTGTGGAGAATGAACTTAAACTGAATCTGTGGTAACCCCCACATCCATGGCTTTGTGAAAGGCTGAACAGGAAATGCTTTGCTAATAGAAAGTCTGAAGAACAGCAGTGGACCATGGGATCCATATTTCCCTTAATATCAGTATTTCTGAGCCATCAGTGGGCTTCTTAAAAAAAATATAGGTACACTCTGACAAGCAAACTAATTGTACAACACTGACGAATGTAAATCAGAGGTAAAAATGTAGATAGATATGTTCATTTCTACATAAATGGAGATAAAGCAACTTCCAACATCCTGTCTTCAGCGCACTGAATTCCGTCACCCTCAGTCAAATATAGAACAGGACAGATGTTTGAACCAAAGGCATAAAAGGACTTTTAAGGCATCATCCAATTCATTTGTAGGCTCATCTGTGATGTCACTGATTCACAATCTGTCTTTACATTTCAGAACTGTAATTGTGACATTAATCATCCCCACCAAACAAAGAACTCTGCTCTCTTCACTTTCTCCAAATCTACAACAGCCATGGGTTCAATTAGGTCATTGCCACAGATTCTTATTTCCAAGTTCACTAGTCAGATTCAGAAGCCCACTGAGCAGAACTAGAAGCCAAGACCTTACAGCACCAACTAAACTCGTAAAAGGAAACAGCGGCGTCCAAATCAAAGAGTAATTTGCTCCACAGTGGACAAGAAAAATTCTTAACAGGATGAACAGCAGCTATAACAAATAGGGCAACTGGATTTATTAGGTGATTGATTTAATTTGCTTAAAAAATCTTTTGTAGCAACCATAAAATGCAAGTATTAAAACCTATTTTCCTGAAGAATGTACAGAATTTAAGATATATGAAATTACTATTTTGACTGGAAAATTAAGGGTGATTTAAGGCTAAAAATTAAGGCTGAACAAATATGTGGACAAAATTTTTTTAAGAACTGGGCAAAGAAATAATTATATGACAAACTTTTCCCCCACCGTATGTACAGAAATAGAAGACAAAGTCTTCTTAAGGTCTTTGGCAGAGTTTTTCAGAGGTGATGTAGTTCCTATTTCACCACAATTACATATCATCTTTTCATCTGAGACTAAGCTTTGTCTAGATAGTTTCAGCCTTCGTTTAAGTTTACCATACACAGGTTCTGCATGATTGCTGAAGGGGTGAGTAACAGGCAGTGTCCCTGCAGGCTGCTAACCAGGCACACACCTGAAGATACCTGCAAAAGTGGCTGTGAGATAGTGGTAGGAAGCATTGCATCTTGAAGTGATGGAAGAATACCTTGCAAATGCAGGCAAAAGCTTTGTATGAAGGGGTGCATATGCTCAGAAAAGAAAATCCAACACTGAGTTAACAGATTTTTGTTTTAATGACATCATTAATTTTCTTTGCTCAAAAATATTAAATTTTCACAATTCTCTCATGAAATGTTGGATTTCCGTGATATTAATACAAAAGTAATTTATCATGATTTTTGTGCTGCGAAAAAATCTCCAAATGTTTTATTTTTTTGTTTAGGAAAATGTGTTCTGAATTTTTATTTTTTCACTGAATGGTTTTGAAATAACACTGAAATTAGTGTTTTAAAAATATTTTAATTTTGTCATTTGAGCAGATGTATACATTTTATACATTTTTATTATATTCAAAAATATATGAAATTATTAGTTCTAGATAATGAAACATTTTTATGTTTTGTCCTAGGTTTAGGTAGAAATAAAACTGGATTACATAAAAATCTTACCAGAAAATAGAAATGATACCAACAGGTGTGTGTAAATACATGAAGTACCTAGTAGGAATGATTTACTTTCTATGAGCAGAAGGTGGATATCATAGTCTTAATGAAGAAAATTACTTAAGTTGTGTTTCATTTAATCACGTTTAGTATTGATAGCAATGTGTGACTGGAAAGCTTCTTCATAAGAAAAAAGACGGAAGAAAACTGTAGAAAGAAAATAAAGTGTTTCTACAAATATAAAACTTTACAAAGATTATGAAAAACAGGAACAGTTTTATGTTCATGGTTTGTTTAAATCGGTTTCAAAGGAGCTTGAAATGCTAAAATATTGCTCTAAAAAGGAAGACTAATTTCATTTCTTCAAAGATTTAATTTCATTCAGCTTGCCATTTTATTGCTGATTTTTGCTTTCGTATGTATAAAAGTAGTACAAAGAAGATGTAAAAAGCTATGAAATCAAAATAGAAAACAAAAAATATTTCCTTAGGTATTCTGAATTGTAACAAATGCCTATAGAACATGCAGGTTACAATAGGAAAGAGCATCGTTCTGCCATGCCTGCCTTTTTTTGTGCCGTCAGAGGGCCTACACCCCTGAAATTTGTATTATCTGCAACATTTGCCCATTGATCCACCATGTCCACAAAATGCTTGGGCATAAAGCTTCGAAGGATAATTTTCTATTGCTTTTAAGGCATCCCAGCATAATAACCTGTTACTTGTTATAATTCCATCAGACCAAATCCTTCATCTGTTATTGATGCCAGTATAATTCCTACCCTTTGTATATTTCTTTTCCCTTGTTTAGAATTTGAAAAAATATTTGCCAAACTTGCAACAGTGCAAATAAATTGTTAGGTGATATTAACTAGGTAGTAATAATGCTGCCAGAATGCTCTGGTTGAAGATACAGAAATAAGAACTGCAGCACTGCTACTAATCTGAAAACTAAATTTACTACTGCTACCAAAAATTTACAATAATCCATATGAAAGCCACTTGATGAGATGGAGTTATAAATACCTTCCTTCTTCTATTTCTAATGGAGTTCTTGAAGCAAGTCTGTGATCTCTTTCAGGCATAATTGTATAAGGTTTGCCTAGCAAGATGGATAGTAACTACAGTTTTTGTAGGGAGTGGGTGGAAAAACCAAACACCATAAAATAACTTTTATCAAAACTCTAAGTGCCTACACAGAGTTTTCCATTTTACTTATCAACTGCTTTGCGCTTAAAAACATGTCTGTCAACTAATAGTTTATTTAATTCTATGTGTGGAAATGTGAGACTAACTCATCTATACATATGAAATCAAATGCTTCAAAACACTACTATGTCAAATTAATTTTCTTCATCTCTTTGGAGACTGCATTCCATGTAAGGGATGTTTTTCTAAGAAAGATATTGCACTTCTAGAATAACTTTGTGACCATATCCTGCCCAGGTCAAATACATAGCTGCTATTGGAGACAAGAAGAACGCCTGGTGGCACTGTGTATGGTTCCATTATTCAAAGAAAAATTGTAGGGAAAACCATTCTCTGCAGGAGGGGAGTTTACTTTATTCCCTGCGTTATGTTACAAGTACATGAATCTCTCATCATGGAGAATTCCTCCTTACAGGTGATTTCACTGTATATTTAAATCTATACTATTCATGCTGAGAAATTGAAAATACCTTTCTACATAGTACAGGACAAATACTTAAAGTTTCTCAGTCAGCTTTTGTTCAGTTCTTGCTCAGGCAGATCTCCCATTCAAATTGAATTTGTTGAGTGAGTGACTAGAATTGACTAAAGAATTCAAGATAGCTCTATCACAGAGCAGATTTCGGCTTGGAATGCTGTTAAATTAAAAAGAAACTGATTAAATGACATCATAGACTATGGGATTTCAGTATTGTTGGTGCAAAATGGATGAAAATATGCATGGATATGAGGTGACAGTCGTAAAATAAAAGGCAGTTCCATGTGTCTGAATTAGTGGAAATATTCTTTTTTCAACAAAGGGAAAGTAGCATGGATCAACATAAACAATACTATAGAATCCTCCACTTGCCTGCTGCTGCTAAGCACAAGTCAACATCCAATGAATCTGTTGCTCCTTTTATGTTTCCATGCTTAATGTAAGGACAAGTGAAGGTTAAGTTTAGACAAATCTAAGTGCTGATGAAAAAAGATATTAGAATTTCTACCAAAATGAAAGGGAAAAGAAATTGAAACATAAAGAAATAAAAAATCCAAAACCAAAACCATGACCCTTTTCTTTATTTTAGTGGTATTTGGTGGCTATATGCGGTGATGTCATAGAAGCTCATCATTACACAGCCTGTTAATAGAATGTACTGGAAACTTCACCTCTCTAACTGCAGTTTTTGTAGAGCATTCAGAGAATGGAGAATGAATGGACAAAATAAATGATTATAAAATAATAGCCTTGACAGTTTCACATTATCAGACTTTAGTATCAGAACTACAGTCATTGAGGACTCTCTTCCTAACTTATCATATCAGATACCATTCAACCCCCAAACCATTCAAGTCAGTGACATGAAAATACAGTGTGAGTTGCTCCTGCAAATGCGATTTCGAAGAGAATCTAGTGGCAGCATTAAAAGCAAGTAGTATGAATACAACTTGCAAACTTGATGCTTAGAGAAGAAAATAATATGGTGCATTTGATCAAATTGTTAAAACACTAGAAAAGTTTCATTTCACAGCAGAACTTTGAGGTAGAAATGATACTTCAGAAATTTCTAATCAGATCATAACATTCTAAACCAAACAGGACTTTTTCCCTCAAGTGGAATAAAACTGCACTTGTGTTTCACAGGTGTGCTTCATATGTTATGACCCCATGATATAATTTTTTGACTTTGTTTTTATTTAAATCAAACACTAGCTTAATTAAATTGCAGTAAAATATTTATATTGAATGGATTTTTCAACAGAACAACTCTATTTTGTTGACAAAAGCTGTGTTTTGCAGGAACAAGTTATAACATATGGCTTTGATGAGAACACACTATGTCACCTTATACAGAAGTTTTAAAGTTGGTCTATTGAAAGTTCTGGATTTGGATTGATGCAGCAGGTGTATCTTGCAAAAGAGATAGGCTTACTCACATATTTAGGTTTACTTGAAAGCTGAGATGTTCAGTCTTTAATTTAACTGAAAAAATGCAAGATTCGTCTCTGCATAGTGCACAGCTAACTCATATGGACGTCAGAGAAGATAACACTCATAAATTAAACATTCCTGTTTAGACTAGCAGTAGGTGTGCCATGGTATCATTGGTGTGGAGTAGATCGCATGAATCTGACTCCAAGCAAGTATCTTCTAACTAGGGAGAATTTACCTGAATGTATTTAGTAACAAACCAAAACCATAAATCTCAGGCTTCCCTTGTAAAAGCCCAGTATAACTGCTCTGTGCATGTGCCTTCAAGGAACAAATGAGAATTAATCCAACATTCAGTTGGACAGTATATGCCATGTAGTCAGGGTTGTTAAAATTGATTCAGTCAGGTATATTGAAAGAGAAGATCTGCATAAAATGAAGTGATTGGTCAAATAATTAGGTGTGCTTTCCCAATTTTTATGATGCAGACTAAATCCAAAATAAGTGTCACTCTACATTGGAAAGGGACAAAATCTTAAAAAAAGGCATGCCACTAGGCTAAACATGTGGCACACTGGTGCATTACGATGAGCTGCAGCTGTCTAAAGCCTGCCAGATTACATTGCAGGAGGGTATGCAAGTGCACATCTGTATGTAAAAACAAATTTTATTTGCCATTTCTACATCATGAAGCATTAAATACGCAACATTTAGGATAGATCTATTCAGTTGCCCCATTTGAAATGCAAAATAACAGTTGAAACAAAATTTCTCCTTTGCATTTAACAATTGTTTACTGCTTAATAAAAGTTTCAGACAAAAAAACCAAACAAACAACCAAAAAACTCACGGAAAAAATGTTTCTGTGCACAGAGTCCTGTTACATGCATGACTGCTGAAATAACAACATAATGGCGTTAATATTGCACCTATTACAATTGAAAAGCCCACTTCTGCTTTGGAAGTAATTGATTCTCCTGAGTATAGTGGCAAAGCTATAGAAGACTGAAAGGTTTAATGTAGGCTTGTCAGGGATACATTAATTTTTCTGAAAGTTTTATATGTCTATGGAGATGGAGAAAAAAAAATAGAGAAAGCTTTTATTGAAGTCAACAGAAATATTCCCATTGGCTTTAAGCTGGACTGTACACTTCAAGCTCTACAGGATGTCTAGGGAAGACTTAGTCCATGACTCATATTTGATTGCAGACTAGGAAGAACTCACTACTGTACTAAGTAAAGAAGCTGTATATTATGCATCTAGGACTCAAAATGGAAGCAATAAGCTGCTAGACATCAAAGGGGAAAAAGAATCCAGTTATCTAATTATCTAAAAGATTAATCTATGTACTGCATGTCAAGCATGCTAGAGAGATGTCACTGAAGTAGCTCAGAAGTTCATTTATCTTTGTTCTCCTGTGAAATATTGTATATATTCTAATTACACACAGAAGTGTATATAATTACACACTTCAGTAATATATCAATGATGTTACCTTCACGATGTCCATTTTGGACAAGAGTGCAACAAAGTAGGATAGAGTGCATTATCCTAGTGTTTCTAATCAGGAATTTACGAGCAGTTATTGTACATGTTCCTTTAGCCCAGCATAATGTCCTGTGTGGATTTTTCAGGTTTTTAGCTCAAGAAAAGTCTGTGATAAATTGTTTGTAACCCACAAACAGAAGGAGTATCCTTAAGACAGTCTGTGGCTAGGGTGTGTGTGTGTGCGTGTGTGTGTGTGTGTGTGTATGTGTATTCTGCAAGGCAGAAGAAAGAAGACTCTTTCCTTCTTCCTCCATATAGACCCCTAGCAGATAGGATTCCTTTACAACAAGGGCATCTGTGTGGCCGTTGCCTCTGTCTGTGCTAGCTTCACGGCTGCTAGAGACTTAAGATAGAGACATGGGGACAGGCTATTAGGAGTGCCTAGGGATAAAAAGGATCACAGACTTTGCCCTCTCTAAAGCTAATGCGGTGGCTCTGTACCTTGGGAGATCTGGAAACAGATCTATTTTTTAAGACTCTTTACTGAGTCTAACATAAGGATGTTGAAGAAAAGTGTTATCACAGAGCTTAAAGTTCAATTTATTAATCTTAATTAAAGTTCTAAAACATCCAGATAGGCTTGGCATCTGGACTCCCGCAGAGCACGTAAAAATGCCATCCTAATACTCTTCTGTGCATTTTCAGTAGTTTCGTAACATTTTTCGTTTCTTCAGTCTGCTTGTGCCCCATGCCCAGAGCAAAGGCATCTAAAATGCCTTAGCACAAGAGTATTTTGTATTCCTGGTGTTGTTGTTTACCCCCATGCAAATATTCCTCTGAAACTGCAGTAGGTATCGCTCTAATTATCTTTCCCTAATTTTCATAGCAGTCAGTTTTCCAAAGCACCATTTAATTTATTGTGTAATGAAGGGATCCAGTAGATCTTCAGGTCTTCCAGCCTATAATCTTACCATCCCTGGATGGGGACTCTTTTGTACATCTAACTCTTTCACTTTAGACCTGAGGAATGTGCCTCTCTTGTCTTCAATCTGCGCAGTTCTCTGCAAGCAATCATATTGCACAAATTTGTGAAATTTCAGGTTTGTGGCCTACAGACAAAGGAAGTAAGACTAACAGAGAGTGAAGCCGAGATAGAAGCCCCACAGGGTAGAAACTTGGAAAGATTGCTAGATGGCCTCATTAGCTTCTATAGCTCTAGCTAACCAGACAATTAGAAACAGCCTTCATGGTGGCTTAAAACAAAGAGAAAAGTGTTGGCTTGTAACAACGGTGGAGAATATTGCGGAGCAATTTCAGGCCTATAGAAGCAGTAATCGTGTAGGTCACCAGAAAACAGCTTGCGGCATCCAGAAAGAAATGTATTCTGGAAACAGGAAAAAGTGAGCCAAGATCTAATTTTCTTCTCCTAAGGGAGAGATGGATACAGAAACCCTAACAGGGAAGAAGATCAGCCCAAAGTCGGCCACTGGCCCACTCAGTGCAGGAATTTGAGTTGCTGCCTCTGAGGGGAGCCAACTTCATGAAAAGAGAGGATAAACTTCATTAAAAACACCATTTCACCGTAAGTACTCAAGGGTCAGAGAAAAGCAGCATAAAGCCCAGTTGAGCCCCTTTGTCAGAGTAGCTACCAGTTCTCCTAAAGGAGTTTGTCCCAGGGGTGGGCAAGGAAAGATGTGGAAGGAACCTGTGGCAGTGTAGATACATGAAGATGGAAAGGGTCTACATTAATAAGTTTCACATCCTTCAGCAGTGTGTCATCAGATTTTTTTTCTGCAATTTCAGGACATCTGCAGGTGGAGAATAAGCCACCTGTTCTGCACAGGACAGAACTAATTTTCTCACTGGGACAATTGTAAGAACTTGGAACTATAATTTCTGCCTAACTTTTACCTCCCAGAGGTTTTTGTACTTTAAATTTTCTTTTTTTTGCTCCAGTACACATTTTAACATTTCCTGCTTTTCAAATTCCAGTGCTCTGATCATCCAGGTCTATTTAGTAAGGAGAACTACTGCCAACAGATGGATCACAAAATCTTATGTGCCTTCTAATGAAACCAATCTTTCTAATTTACTTTTCCCTGCAGAATGTTTTTATGCTTTCCTCATTTCTTTAGAGTGCAACTCTCAAAATCATCTGTTTGACCATGTTCCCAGGGTGGTATTTGTGATATAATAAAATATAAACATAAAAAAAGACAGCTATGCTTAGTTTAAAAGTCAGGCAGGTTTCACAGGTGTTGCTGAAGAGCCTTTAATTATTTAGAAGTGACACAATAGCGTCACAATCACTGTTACCTTGGATGAATATTCATGAATGGATTAAGTATTTTAGTAGCCCTGAGTGAACTTCAAAAGGCTTAAAGTTAAGTTCTGATGGAGAGAAGTATTCAAAGGTTTGGATACTTATCTGAAACGGCTAACTTGCCTCAAGGTATGAATGTCGGGCATGAATCTGAAAGTTTTGAAATCAGTGCAAGGTAGATCTCTGACACTAAGATCTAGAGCTAAGTCCCTGACTAACCCAAGACAAAAAAAAACTCACCTGAAAAGCATAAGTCCCCTAAAACAAGAGATTCCTGTGGAACACACTACACCCATTTTTAATTGCTTGCAGTATCATCATTCAAAGACATGTCTACACACTTCAAATTTAATGAAAATTTTCCCACCATGAAGATGATAGAGCTTTGTGGACCTCACCTCTCCCGTCCCTTCTCAGGAACTTGTGGGTATGTTCCTTCTCTGCTATCTTGAAAAGGCAAGGGAAGATCCTACTTTTCTTCATCTATAGGCAGCATTGAATTGCTTGTCTGGACTTGGTGGAACCAAAGACCCATTTTACCCAGAAAAAACAGTGCATGAAAATAGGTGCACTAGGATGACTAGAAAAAAATTAACTCAAATTCCACCTGTTTAGTGCAACTTAATGACAAAGGCCATCTCTTATTTGTCTTTGAAGCAACAGTGATAAAGATGTAATCCCCTTTAAATGCCCTCTTCTCAGACTTGCCTGGGAAGTATTGCTGAATGAGTCGTGCTGGTGGTTAGTGCATCTGAATGCCAGTGGGATCAAGTGGGATGTTATATCCCTTTTCAATGCAAGCCATCTTCAGGGCAAACAAGAAAGCAGAGATGCTTCCACTGAAAGAACATCACTCTTTAGGTCTCACAATGGGAAGCTCTAGGAGGTATCATAGCTCAGCAAAGCATAGTCCTTGCTGGTGTTTCCACTACTAATCAACCTTGGGCTATGCCATACTGTCTTGAACATGTTTAATTAATTCAGTAAAGTATGGTGACAGAACTCTAGCCAAAGGCTTTTATCTCCATTCTTTGACTGCAGTCATATGTCTTTCTTTGTGTCCAGAATTCTTTCAGAAGTGGTTGGATTTTCCTTATTTATGCTGCATGGATACTAAGGAGGTGCCAACCTCTTCTAATACTATTTTTTTTCTAAAGAAAAAGCATATATCTTTTGTCAGGCAAGACTTCACTCTTCGTATTTCCATTTCAGCCCATGAAAGAAGACAACCATGGCATTCACCATACCTGATTGAGACCATAGGTGTAGGTGTCCTACTTCTGAGCATGGCTAGGAATTGATTCTTCTTCAAAAAGCTGTGGAATAAAAAAACCTGTAAAGAACTCAGTTTTGCAGCTTAGGAAAGGAGGAAGTTCAGAATTATTTCCTACCCTTAAGTAATTGACTAACAGCCTAAAAAATTATTTAGATTTTTAGTCGCAAAAGTACCAGCTGATATTTCTTCTCTACAGGCTATATGTAGGATTAGACACACAAAAAGAAGTTCATTGCTAAAAGTAGTACCTTAGACTTTCCAAAAACACTGTGAAGGAATGGGGAACTGGTTAGGACTTTTTCGCTATGCGAATACTGAAATGCATTCACTCAACAACAAGTGAAATATGAAATTACCTTCTGTGGCAATATCTTCTCTGTCTTTTAACCCATTAATAAAGAAATAAAAGGTAAAATAAAAGGTCAGGCTTCTGTTCACGCACAGACAGGCAAACTAAAATCTTTGCAAACTGTTGAGGATAGAGTTTGAATTTCCTTCCAGTACCACAATGTCAGAATGGCTTCACCACAGACAAAGGAACAGCTCTGAACTGACTCAAAGGGAAAGCAAGATGAGGATCTCACCCGTGATGAATGATACATTTTCAGCCTGGAGAGCCACAATATGAACTGACAGCAGTTTTCCCAGATGAAAAAAATAAACTCATTGAACCTTCTGGTAAGGCTCCAGTGTTTCATCAGTTAAGCAAATGTGTTATTCATTGGAAAACAAGGAGAAGCACCAAAATGAAAAAAAGTCAACTCCCCAATGAAAATTTGATACGCTATGCATGTACTCTTAAGCAGTAGAATCATTATCAGGTTTTAGGTCTTTTTCCAATGGCTTTTGCTGTTTTGATGAGGTGCTAGACAGACACAAACTGTCTGAAGTTTATGCCTCAGAAGTCCAGTGAGGAGTTTGAACCTTACGTCCCTTGGAGTTCCTGGATTCCTTGTGGGAATCCCTCAGCTAAGGAGAGGCTGCAAGCGTGACTCTCTTATGTATCTTAACATAAAGGAACTTCTTTATAATTTCCAGCCTGTAGAACACTCTCTGTGCTGAAACTGTCCTTCAGATAAGAGCCTTGACTTTTTCATGCCCTGCCCTGGCTTTATTTTGCAGCTATATACTTCATCTGAATGCTCCATTTTACAGTTCCTTGGACACAGCGACACTGATTTCTACACACCTTACAGCGTTATACTTTTTTTACCACTAGGAATAAACACATCACTGCTGTTCAACTTTTTCATTTCATTGTCTCTCAAGCTGAGCCACTGTTTTGTACTGTCCTTTATATTTCACCATGTTTCTGCACCCTGTCTTGGGCATTACATATGTGGCATGGCACTGGCAGAGTGCCTGGTAAATTCAGAGATTCTCCTGTGGGAAGTAAAAGGGCCCCTCTCCTCCAGGGCCGAGGAACAAATCTCACAGCTCACATTTCTGCATTGCATTCACTGGAGTCACCATGGCAGGGCTCAATTTGGAAGCTATTGATGGTTCACAAGGTGCTGAAGTCTTACTACACCTGCAGGACTGGCGCCTGCAGACTAGTGTTTCGCTGCCTTACTTGCATTCAGTTTGAAGAGCTGTGTGAAGAAGATTTGTGAGGTACAGCCAAGGTAGAGGTAGAAGAAAAAGAGAACGTTGGTGCTTTCAGCTGAAAACAAAATAACTGGAAGATAAAGCTGAAATGACAATACCATCTCAGTCAAAGAATAAGATAGCAAATACATTGCATGTAGTCTTTAAGAACTGAGGTCCAGTGTTTGTTTTGAAGCCATGATTTTCATTTGTAAACCATTTTCTTTGTCTCCAAGATGTTCATGAACTACTTCTAAGAAACAATGAAGAAAAAAAAGCCCAAGTCAGTGAGATTAAATTTACTATAGACAATTCACTGCAATTTCACTGGAAACTATTTTTGGAGGCAAACTAAAGATTGAAAATCACTAGTTGTGTGATACATTTTGGAGTGTAAAACAATGGTGTTGTGGTGGATTAGTACTACAACATTACTTTGAGGAGAAGCTGAGTAAATTGTGCCATTTCAATTGTGTTAGATGTCTACATCTCTAGAGTCCTCATCCTGAACACTTTGCATCTCATGGAGAAGACTACTAGTGTAAAGTCCCTTTGGTCTTCATCCTGTAAGTATAGCAAAGTGTATTCTTTCAGAGAAAAGGAAAGGGGAAGGGAAAGCACAAGGGAGGAACTGGTGTGATTTTTTGTGAGGTTTGTTTTGTTTTGGTTTATTTTTTCCTGAACAATTTATAAGGTAAGTGGAGATACTCTTTGTCTGAATTCATGGTTGTCTGTGAATAAGGAGTAATAATCATCAAAAATGTCACTAGAAACATGCGTGTTGTATTTCACCTGGAGTAATTTTCAAGTGATTTAGAAGTACTTTGAACCTGAAATTTCCTGGTGAAATCATAGATCTTTCTGTAGTGATTAACAGAGCATGTACCTCTGATCTCAGAATGAGAACTTTAGGTCTTCTGAGTTAAAGGCAAATTACTCATCTAACTCCAGATGAAGGTACTACAGAGCACTGAAATATTAGATGACAAAGAGCAGATTTAGAATAGAGCTGTACATATATGCAGTGATTCTGCGGAAAGAATACTAACTGTTGTTTGTAGGGTTAGTTTTGGGGGGTTTTTAGAGGTTTGGGGTTTTTTTGTTGTTTGGGTTTTTTTTTTTCTTCTTTAAAAAGGAAGAGGAATCAAGGCAATGTAAGCCAAAATATTTTCTAACCTGAAGTTTACCTGACTGGGTAGACTCACAGAATACATCCAGAATTCTGTATATGTGTTTCTAACTTCTTCTCTCTGGGATCCTTTCATGTATTTGTGTCACTGAAGATTCATGTGAAGAGGAAAACAGAGCTGTTTTGCAAACCCTGTGGTCCTATGCCTTAATCACAAATGATTAGAGATCCAGTGTATTTGTATATGTTGGTCACAGTGTGGTTTGTACATTCTATACATAGGGCAGTTTTCCTGTTGAAATAGAAGTCACGTATTAGCTGAGTAAATAAGATTCTGAATAAATAAGATTCTTTCACTAATATTACACACACAGTGCATGCTGGTGTTTAAAGCAACTATATTTTCAAGGAAAATCTTCCCTATCTATTTGTGCAACTAAAACTCAGATAGACATGCACAGTCCTTTTTTTGCATCCAAAATCCTGCTGAAAATTCCAGTTTTGATGAAGCAGTAAATGAGGGATCCAGGGGTTTTCTAGAGCGGAGGTCCCAGCTATGGATATTCATCATTATTACCCACAGAAACAGCCTTGCTCTCAGGAGATATACAGACAGACAGCAGTTGAAATTTGCAGAGGACAAGCAGAACAGCAGTACACAGGCAATTACACATTCCTATCAGCAGGTAGCATGTACAGATCCAAAAGTGCTTATTTAGGGAACAGAAACGGACAGCCCTGTGATCATGCTGTTCCACAAGGAGAGTCTACTCTCATGCATCACATAACCCTTTTTTGTCTGTCCACTCATTTATGCAGTTGCTTGTACACTTTAATCTTCCAAAACAAACTCCTCCCTACCTCCCTAACCATGGGCAAAATGTTTCTCTTTCAGGAGGATGAAAATGCTGATCCACAGCTGAAATATCCTTTCCCATACATTAGGGAGGCTGAGAAGGTGGGCTGCTCTTTTTTGTCTTCCTACCAAAAGATACACTGTTAGGGAAGACAGGAGAGTAGGAAGAGAGTGGTTCCACACCTAGGTCTCCACAAGCTTTGTTTTCTTTTCCATTCAAACTAAAACGGGGACCTTCAAAATCGTATATTCAAACCAAACGAAGCCCAAAACCAAGATACTAGAGCCAGAGAGTAGTCAACTACTGTTTTGAACTGTGTGATAACTAGGAGACAGAATATGTATATGCGTTTCCTAGCTATTAGTGAGATCATTTCCAAGCTATTAGTGAGAGTGCAGTGCTCATCTTCTCTCCCTCTAGGAACTCTGTTGTGACCTCAGAAACTCATTTGATGAAATTCTTGTTGAAGAAAAAAAAAATCAATTTCAATGCTACACAAAAAATTTAGATGCAAAAATGTTTATTCCTTTTGAACCAGTCCCAAGAGTTCTCAGCACGCTAAAAAACCCACAAAAAACACTCCAACTCAGAACAGGGGTAATATTAGGAAGGTACTTGGAAAGACTCTGTTTAATGCAGCCTCACAGAAAAGGAAGGCTACCATTTCCAGAGCAGTTATTTACTTTTCAAAGTTCCCAGCCATATCTCTTCATATTCAGAAGAGAACACAAAATTCGACAAGACAGTTGTGTTTGCACGTATACAAATCCATTTCCTGGATCCTGAAGAAGACAAAGAGATGAAATACCAAGGATATAGCTCAGCATGACTCCAAAGAGAAGCCAAGGAAATCCCCATTTGCTTTGGGAAGCAGCGCTTCAAAGCACAGGTTTGGGGTGAGCTGATGTCATCAGACACCACCTCACACTTCATAGAGCTTGATTCTAATAAGCAATGAAAAAAAGAGTATGAAGTAATAATGAGCTTCCAACTTTGATGTTAAATATTCATTTTCTGTTCAAGACAGAAAAGAATAAATATGGGCTTTCATATTTGAATATTTGTCTCCTCACTTCTTTTACCCTCAGTCAGGCACTGTTATGAAAAGCTTATGCAAGTACATTAAATTTTAATGATAATTGAACACTATTTTTGCTTGGTTACATGTTTTAAATTAAGATGTAATTCCACTGGAGGCTAAGAAAAGCTGTCTCTTTATGTACTTTGGTGCACTGAGGCTGAGAGGTAGGGCACACTAAACAGTAGCTGGGACAAATTTTCAGGAACTGAGTCCAGTATCTTAATCAGAGTCCACTGCAAGTGCAATACAAGTTAATTCTTAGTAATCAATACCACCATTCTCACAGAATTAAATTAGGAAAATACTGTATTTAGAGAATAAATTCTCTAATAAGATTTCTGAATTTAGCATTTTTTTAATTTCCATTTCCAAACACATTACTATGCTTTCATATGTGTAACTCCTGTCCTAGGAAGTGTAAACATCATTAGAAATTCGCAGCAGACACAGAGGTTAGGATGGGAAGGGGCAGGGAGGGCAAAAAATGGTTGTGGCTGGGGGCTTTTGCAAGCCTTGGAATCAGGGACTAAGCAAATATGAGGGAAGAAGGGTTCTTGGGAGCACTTCCGCTCAGATGAAGCTCACATACAGAACCTTATTATTACTCCATGTTTACTCTGTTTGTTGTGTGCAATAACCGTGTCATACACATAGCAAAACATGGTTTATTTTGGAACATGTACTTGGCTGAATCTTCAACAAAATTGTTGCTTAGATTATCCAGACAGAACACAGTGGTGGTCTTTACGGGATTTGGTGGTAGGAAAGATGGTAATTAAGGTTGGGGCAGAGTTAAGGGCACCAGAAACGTTTGTAATATTATTATCTGTTGATTTTTCAAACCTTCTTTAAACTTTAAACATGTTCTGGGTCTGCTTTCCTTTTTCTCAGTGCAGAAGGGAAAAGAAATCCATGCTTCAAATTTAGCAATATTTTGTAGGCATAAATCAAAAGTTTTTCAACAGGACAATGAAGTACCTTCTCATTTGCAACCCATTTTCTTCAGATATACATATGTCATAGTTTAACCTGGCAGCTGGCAACTGACAAATAAGCACTAGACAGCTGCTCTTTGACCTTCGCCCTTCCAGCGGGATGGGAAGGAGAAATGGACTAAAGGGGAAACTGATTGGTTGAGATAAAGACAGTTTAATAAGGCAACAAAAGAAATTACTAATACCAATACTACTACAAATAAAAATTATAATAATTATAATTTTAATATACTCATAATAATGAACAAGTTTTCTGACACAAGCAACAAGTTGGACATTAATTATGTCACATATATATCCAGCTTATCTTTAACAGCATATTCAAAAAGAAAACCTGGCAGAAGAAGACTGTTTTCCTTTCAGGCTGCTCTGTGGAATCTACCTCTGACTTGCCGAGAAGCAAATCCTGAGGATACAAGAGATTAAATCCTTGCTCAATTGAAATAAATTATAATATTTCCATTGATACCATTGTTGTCAGAATTTCACTCAAAATACTTTGTCATGCACAAAGAAATGTGTTAGTGAAACAGAAGTGCTTAGATGTACAGGGAACCAGACTGGTGTCTTTCAGATAGTATTTCTCATCAATATGGGTGGACACTTTGTCCTTGTTAGCCTTGTGTCACAACTCTTGTGACACACTGAAGAGTAGAGTTCAACATCAATAGTTGCTGGAAATCTGAGGACAGTATCCTACTTTTCACTGTAAATTTCCAGGTTTTTTTGTTGCTTTTTATTTAGCCAGTTGAGAATATAGCAACAAACTTCACCTTTTAGGCTAAGGTGTCATTTTTAAATACTAAGAAGCCTTTGCAGCAGGGGAATGTGTCATAATCTGGCATGGTAAATTTCTCCTACAAGAACTAATCTTTTACTTGACTTGAGAGAAAGATTTTACGAGAGCCAGATAGAACACATCTTCCAGATGACATGACGTTAATTCTTGAGTTCATTCGACACAATACCATCTCACCTTTATAGAGTGAAATACAAAACACATCCACAAAAATCAAATTGTGAGCCTCACCATGAGGCACCATTGATCTGTGCCATGGGGAGTACTCTGTAGGTTACTCTAAACCAGCAACTTCTCTCAGTGATGTGGGAAAATGCAGGAGGAGCAGTAATGCTGCACAATGCCTCTCCACACTCAACAACCTACCACAGCTTCACCCACCCTTCAGGAGTATTAGAATGTGGCAATGTAAGCTATATTTATTTTTATATTTAAACATATATTTATGTTTCTTTAAAGCCAAAGAATATAAGAGACCTCCTGCTGTTCCCATACCATCCTGAGGTCTTATAAAGAACTGAACTCTGTTGACAGCTTGATTCATAACACCTGAGCTCCCCTGTGCTCTCCCTGGATGGAAGCTCCTCAGAGGGAAATGACAGCATTGTCTTACAGCATCATGATCATCACAGTCTGGTGGAGATTTATGAGACAATCTCTAGTGTAGCCACCGTTGTCGAAGTGTTACCCATACCACTTCCAGAAACTGTCTATCACTCAGTTTGAGATCTGGTCTCTGGGCATTATCTGGTTGCCTTTACATAGCTGGACTTACGGGCCTCTAAGTGAGGCTGCCCATTCCTCCTGGGCACTTCTCCAGCCAGGGGCTCAGCACAAGCTGAATGACCACAGTGTCCCTGGCAATCCAGTTTAAAAATTCAGTGTCATCTCACCTGGATTAAGCAGTGGTTTGCTTTTTCTCTGCCTCTTCTTTCCACAAAGGTTCTTCCACTTGTCTTTTATTTCTGTTTTCCCAGCTGGCTCTTCTTTCCTAGATAGGCCCACCCCATCCCCCTTCACCCTGTGCAGTCTCCTGCCCTGCCTCCTGCCTCCTCATCTACTTCTCTTTCTGCTGAGCCATTTGGAGAGGGTCAGTCAGTCCTGAGGAATCCCCCGGTCTCAGACAACCTGCAGCGCTCTCAGATGTCTCCCATGCCCTGCTCTGCATAGGGGAAACTCTCACCAAAAGAAGAAATGGCGAGAGGCTGGAGCTATTTCTGGAAATAAGCTCCCATAGCCTTCTCACAGAGGTTTTCCACACAGGCAAAACAAGGGATGTCCAGCCCTTCACTCCCGCTTCCCTACACACCATGCCAGTGTGGTCAATGAGCTAGGTCTGATGTAATCAGTGTTAGAATTCAGCCTATTGTTTTTTTAACATTGAGCAAAATGAACTGTGTTTTCATGTGTTGCATAAAAGTTTATTTTGTTTCTGCTGACACTCAATATCCATAGATATTAGAGAGCAGAGCTAGGATAATCTCTTGGGTAATTTACTCTATCTGCCTGCACTACTAAAAATTGATATTCATAGATTCCTACACAATCCCCATTAGTTTACCCTGATTACGTGCAATGATAGTGATTCTGTACCTTCCTTCATCTGACTTTATTATAATGTATTATTTATAAGACTGCTTCATTATCCATGGCATGGTATAATCAAAGCGGGCACACAGCGCTGCCACAGAAATCCCTAAAAAACACAGCAGGTACTGATGGAGCCTCAACACAGCAGGAGAAGCACAAGGTGCTCGAGTGTCCTGCCAGTTTGACCCCACTCCTGTCACAACCTGTGAAGCATGTCTGCACACAGTTTTGTGGTTTCAGGTAGCAGTTTGATGCATCAGCCCTGACTATATTGTATTCGTTTGTTTTTTTTTCCCTGGATGCCTAACTTTCACCCCTCAATTTTTTCTGGATTCAAATATGGGCCATGGCCTAAAAGAAAAACCTACTGACAGGTGCACACAAGTCTGAAGACTACATAAAGACAACTGGTGATAGCTGCAATGGTGGGTTTGAGATCGCCCGTCAGACCCAAAACTGTCCACCTCCAAAGTGGTATTTTGAAGCCCAGCCTGCCTCCCTCCTCAGATATTGAGTGTCAGGCTGGACCTCAGCCTAGAGCTGGCTCAAATTTGGCCCAGGTGCCTCTCCAGAGCTAGGATCCCATTTCTGATATCAAGCCAAGCGTCATGCTCTCGGGAAAACACCAAGGCCCAATGTATATTTTATACAGCTGTGTTATATACCTGATTGATTCCTGAATGATAAGAACACAATTCAGGGAATTCCCCTCTTACCAAATTATCCGAATTCCCCGACATATATCACTACCACATGTTTCCACCTACCGCCTCTCTGAAAGGAAGGTTAATATTCCTTTCTTTAGCTCTTGCACAGGAGTAATTAGTACTATCACTGTGAAAATACTTTGAAGGACTGCTGACAAGGCCAGAACCTTTTTTAACTTTGGAGACTATTTGCTCAGGAATCAGTTTGAGAGACGTGTGGAGGCATGCTGAACCTGTAAGTATTCTGTTTCAAACTCAGGCAGCCCTAAGGTGGGCTTAAGTTATATCTGTAGTGAAGAGCAAAGCCATAGGGACAGAAAGACAACCAGACTTCACAGCAATTAGGAAAGAGGTAAGGAAAACACAATCATACACTTGGATCCTGATCTTAGGAATAACTTCAGCATTGAGGCCAGATTTCAGATTAAAGTCTTCATTCTTCAGAGGAGTTACATTCACTAACTACATCTAAGAATCTCTGCTTTCAGGCACTGATTTGCACATGTGTTACATACTGCTTATGAAGCCAATGTTGATACACTAAAACTGTCTGAAAACCTCGTAGCCATTGTGAGACCTGTCTGGATTAACATCAGCAAAAACTTGTTCCTGATTACCTCATAGAATTCCTCATTACCTTACAGAATTAGCAATCTCGGATGTAACATTAATTGCTTTTTCCCCATAGATTTTAACAAATGAAATATATAAGTAGTAAGATTAGATTATGATTCCTTCTTTCTGACACCTCCCTCTGGCATTTCTTACCTTTTTATAAATGCTTTCCAGGTTTAGCTGGTAATTATTCTAAATGCTTTAGAGTTTTGAAATGCCTGCGCTCAGCATTCCCTCAATTTATTTGCTCATCCAGACCTCACAAGCTCTATATTTTAGAAGCATGTAAATAATTAAAGTTTGAACCTGCAAGGCTTTCCTTGCTGATTTCTGAAAGGGAGAGAATTTAATGGGAAATCAACTCTAATTGCATTATCTTAAATGGAAAAATGATTTGTCAATGTGCATTACCAGATTTTACATGGCAACACAAATTCTTTCAGTGAAAAGATTGTGTTGATGCATTTGACTAGGCATACTGCAGCAAACATTAATAATTTCATAAGCAGATAACATAATCATCTTGCGTTGACACAACAGCTTTTTGTGCTTTGTTGAGACTAAAGCGGCAAATGTAAACCCAGAACTCTGAACTACCATTCATTTGTGGAGATCTTTGTCAGACAGAATTGGATTCTTGTTTTGGTATCACCTACCATCAACCTAGCAACCCAGGTAATTAGACTTCTAATGTGTTTTCACTGAAGGCTCAGCTGAAACTCTATTCATATGGGGGTTTGTAAAAGCATATTGCGTTTTTGAACTTCATTGCTTAGTTTAGCTAACATAATCATATTTATGACAAAATGTAAACTGAGGCCTCTGTAGAGTTCATTTTACAAAACGCAGTTTTCAGTGTACCCTGTTGCTGAAAGGGAACAGTTGGACAGGACCTATATATCCTAACAGATACTAACTCCTGGAAAATGAATACCTGGATCTCTGGTGCTACAATGAAGAAGAACCCAGGTATTGTCACTCCATGGTGCAGGGCAATACAGAAACAGAAGAAGATGCACTTCTGTAAATTTCTATGCTGAGGTTTAGAGGCAGACACAGAAAAAAAACAGAAAACTGATCAGAGCTGGAAGAAAAGAAGAAAATATAAAGGCAAATTGTTTAAAACAAAGACAGGCACAGTCATGTTAACTCGTCATATATGCCATGTATAGGAAAATGACACAGGATACTCTCCATTGTTATTTTCTCTTAGTGAGACACTGAAGTACCAAAAAACTAAGTAAAGCTACACTGATGTAATTGGATACACTCTGATTTGTGTCAGTCAAGAATATCGCCATGTTGATAACTACCTGTCTGTGTTTATAACTCTTAGCAGCTCCTGCTTGTTTGAAGCGCTTTGTTGTCTTTAATGAAATTACCCAAACTAAGTTTATGGACTATCTCTTACAATAGTGCAATATTCAGAGTAAAACCAATGTTTAGAATATAACTGGCATAGATAGTCTTATAAAGAATGCATTCTCCATTTAAAAAATTGAATATCAGTTTTAATGAAGGTAAGACAGGTTTTACACTGACACAGCAGAAGCAGAGATTTCACCAGTTAACAGGGATCATCATGACAATCCAACATCTATCTTTTCCTTCTAATTTTCCAAAAAAATTAAAAAGGAAGAGGAAATTTATAAAGATTAAAGTCAAGAAATCCAAGTTTTTAAATTGCAGTCTGTCCCAGAAGAGTAGTTTTGCATCATAGCAGGATTGCAGTTATAGAAAAGACACTGTCTTTCCTTACTGATGTTTCTGAACTTCTACTTTAGCAGTAAATCACATCTGCTGTCGTAGAGTCTGTGTTAACTGCATATAAATGATACGCTTAAGTGCTTATACTAGAAGATAACTTTCCTTAAGCTTGCAAATTGCCTGAAAGCTATATTATGAGGTGGGTTTTGTCGGTATAGATAGTTAGAAAATGTGTAGCTGTAAAATATACTGGCAGACATGATCCTGTATGAACACTTCATGTAAAATCACATCTGGCACAAATTAGATCTCACTCACATCAGGGCACTGGTGTTCTGTCCATGATTCAAACACAACGGAACAGAGACATAGAGGATGGCTGTACTTAGTTCGCTGTGCAGTAGGACAACGTGATTAGGGAAATTTATAGAAAGCATTTACTCTTGCCAGTTCAGTTGAAAATATTGCAAATATAAACATGAAGTGAGGGGACTTAGACTGTCATTAAAGTGCTAACATGCAGCTGTGGAGGTACCTTTATCAAAATCTGATTGAGTTGCTTTTATTTAATCAAACATTTTTCTCCCTGGAAGGGAAAAACTTAAGAAAGAGTCAAGAGCAGTGATTGATTTTCCCTTTCAAAAGAATTTGGAGAAAAAATTTGGAAAAAGCTGACTGATAAAACACAAATTTGACGCATTTTGCTATGTCCAAGAGAGTAATTCAGGAAGCTGAGCTGCTAACACTGCATAATTCTTAATGCCTGAAAAGTGGCATGAGACTTCTCTAGGCATCTAGGTGTAGATATTTCTGTACACTCCATCATACACTGCCTATGGCACATAGGCCCTAAATTCAAGCCAAGATGAGATGTGATCTGGAGTTCAGGTAGCCCTCTGTCCAAATTCTTTCAGGCTCCCAAGCTGGGTCTTATGCTATGTCTGTTTATTCACAAACTATGACATGATGTTGATTTTTCATACTCTCTCATCCATGTGCAAGCAAAGGACCAGTACAAGATGGCTGTTTGCTCAGGACATAAATCTCTTGCATTGCCTTTCGAGGCAGTCCTTCTCTACCTTCTAAATGCACTGGGAATCCAAGTAATCAGCTTGGGCAGTCCAGACTGGCCCAGTGAGACCAGGTATCTGTATTTTAGGCTTTGTGACACCTAAACAGAGAGCCACTGACATAGGTTTGTGTCTGAAATATTTGCTGTTGACATCATTAAAAAATTGGATGAAAGGTTAGAATGAAAATGTCTTTTAAAATTAATGTTAACTTACAGTTTAAAAAACCCCACAAAATCATTTTTAGGGTCCAGTCAAAAATTTTTACACAGAAAAAGAAAAGATGCCTTATTTATTAATGCAGCTTAGAGGAACTGTGAAGCTAGATTTTTAGTCTAACATGTTTCCACTGTTCCTATGCATTTGTATACACACTAGGAAGAACAAGACTTTCCTGTAAACATGCAGTTAACCCAGTATCAGCCTATTAACTCTTATTTAACACCAGTGATGCTCAGATGCATACTGCAAGAGCCCATTTCCCAGTGTTTTTGAGGCACTTGTTTATAGGGGGAGCAAAATTCCAGGACAACAGATTACATCGGATGTGCAACTTATTTTAGAGCAATCTTCTGCACTGTGCATGAAACACAACACTATTTCCTAAAATCAGAAGGTACTAAACAGCTCACAATGTTAAACTCATGGAAAAAAAGGATCAAGCTAAATAATTCACTCCAGCTACTCAGTTCCCTCTGGCCCTGGGCAGTGGTTCAAACATCTATTTGGGCTTCAGGCATGTACTTAAGAACCTATGCTTCTCCTAAGGTTTGAGCAGCCAAACCAGGTCAAGAACTTATAAAGCTCGTTAAAGAAAATTCAGAATTATGTTTATTTTTCTTTCAATGAAAGAACAATTATATGGCTTTAATGCTGTTTATTACCACACTGACTAGATGCATCCAATCAGCAAATTCAGTTCTCCACTGGTTTGTTTAAACATATTAATGGCTTTGATTCAGCATGTATTTCTGTACTTGGGCCCTGAAATGATTTCATATTCAGTATAAATTGCAAATGTCAAATACTTTAGGCAATACAGAACATATGCAAGAAGCCAAGTTGAAAAAGGGCATAGTATCCATATTGTTTCATTCACATCTCCTGGATCGTTTGCTAAACTATATCATTTTAATCTTCAACACATAGTTTTCCTCTGCCTCGATCTTTATCTTCAGAACTCAGGTGGCAATGATGAATACATAAGAATTTTATAAATGCAAGATTTTTTAGCTGGTGTGTTTTGTTGAAACATCTCTCAGTTTTGGAAATTCCCAGTTCAGGAACTCATCAAACACTTCTGCTTTCTTCCTGCACCTCTCTGGGAAGTGCAAGTAAAGAACCCAGGTGACCTGGTATGATTCTTCTCTTTCATTTCCCTGCCAAGCTTATTGTTATTTTATACCAATTTTTTGATACTTTTAGTGGAATAAAAGATGAATTTCATGTAGATCTACGAAATAAGGAAAGAAAGGCAGATTTATCCTTATAACAAAATCTTAACAACAATCACGACTTTTTTTTCTGCCTCTGACTTCATCTGCCACCAACGCAAGAGCATTTGATGTAGCAATGCAAAGGACAAAAGCAGCTCTTGAAGCAAACAGCTTGTGTGCACTTTTCAGCTGTCTCACTAGATCTGAAGTGGAGTTTGGGACTCTGCGTAGGGGCATGATGAACTGGAGAAGTTCATACTGACAGTTCACGCTACCAGCCATGCTTGGATCTCAGTGATGACCCATTGAAACCTGCTGAGGCACACACAGTCCTGTTTATTTCAGATTTAAATAGTGAACTCACAGCAGCAGGCGAGGTTACATAGCACTTGAAATAACTCTGCTGCTGAATGGTGACAGGAGAAGAAAGGATGACGAACATTATCTTGACAACTCTGCCAATACTTAGGCCAAAATCTTGTTGACGGTGCCTCTTTACAAGACTCCTTCTAGGTTGTGAGGACCAAATCCTGTTCTCATTTACACCTCTGCATCTCCCCTGAAGCCAGCAACTTGAAACTGTATTTACTCAATATTTAATCTCAACCTCACAGCATTGGCAGGGGTTATAGTCTCCTTGGTTGCAAATGAGCTAGTCTGCTGAGGAGTGACAGGAGCGGAAGGACTGTGGTGTAGCACCGTGGCACCCCTCAATATGGAGCTAAACAAGAGTCAACAGCTTTTCACCTCAAGATTTCTACTGTTTTTCAGGGCCAAATTCTGCCCTTATGTATACCTCTTCATCTAGTGAAGGTAAATAGAGCAGAATTCAGTCCTTAATATACAGAGCAAGTGACTGAAAGAGGAGTTGTCAACTCTGTTTTACCAGATGGAGTTAAAACTGTTCAGCCAACAGAGATATCAGCTGGCTCAGCTAACAAAAAGAGGAGATGGGGTCTGAGTGCTAATGAAGCACAATAGTCATTCAGAGCACATCAGGAAAAGGCAGCAAGCTAGGCTGGTGCTCTTTGGGGTGAACTGTGAGCCCCAGGCAGCACATTTTCCAACTGAAGATAGAAGTAATAAGTATTAAATTGCTACAACTGAATTATAAGGTAGTTAAGACACACAGCTATCACTAAAGTAGTCCTTTTGTCTTTTGCCTTCAGAAAAATCATAAGAAAAGGTGTCTAGGGAAGATAGCTACATCAATGTTAAGGGCTTAGTTTTATCCCTTGTGGTTTAAAACACTTCAACTGAAATCATCTATAACCTTGCATCAGTAGAGATGTAGAAATATAGGGAGTTTACATTTTTAAGGTAAGTAGCACATATTTAACTAAGCTGTTTTCAACATAGTCTTTTATCTACTAATGTAATTGTGACTCCCTTGAGTTTTGTGAATAATTTCTTCAGAATGTATCTCACAAAATGTCTGAATTTAATTTTAGCACTATCACAGCAGCCACCATCTTTCTGTAACGATATATACCTGAACAAATACTCATGAAGAGAGGCCACTTTTCAAATCAAATTGTATAAATAAGCAGAGCTTGAAAGAGTAAGCAAATCTACTCTTGTGAATACAAGAACAAGATTAAACCAAAGTTTTATATATGTATATCATGTCCTGGCCTTATCTATTTTCTGAAATTCATATACCACAGCAATAAGTTAAATATTCAAAATTAGTAACTTTACCTTTAACTGTCAATTAATAGTCAATAAGGCATAACAGACCTCAACTAGGGCATTCCAGAAATTAGGTTTAAGATTTTTTAGTTAATTTTGTTTTCTATTTTTTTCCATATTGATTTCATAAAAATATGACAGAACCTAAAGAAAACTAGAAAGACATGTTTTGGCAAAGAAACAACTGACAAACGTTTTGAATTTTAAGTTCAAATATCAGGAACTCTTGTCCATATGATTATGTGGGTTTTTTTGGTTTTATTTTCCTTGTAGATTTTTGAACAGAAGCAAAGATAGGAAAATTTCTAATTATAGAACTTAATTAAGAATTTCAAATTACTTTGTAGCACCCATTTGATGAACTATTCTGATTGATAAGAAAGCACAAAATTTCATCAATAATTGTTTAAAGAAGCATCAAAAAATAATGCAAAAGTGTAAAACATGTTTACCTAGGCAGACTTTCCAAAACATTTCACAGATGTTATCTGTGGTGCAATTCATACCAAATGCTCAGCAAGACTGTAACTCAGGGAATCCCTGCAATCACTGAACAGAAGAGTGTGTGTAGGAATTATTTTTACAAAAGAATGGCCCTTATTCCTTGAGATAAATAAATGTTTTTGTTTTCCTGTTGCTTAGTGGTTTGCTCGGCTGTAGCTTGAAGGTGCATGGCTTCGCAGTATCTTACAAAGTTGCTTTAGTCTGTGTTTTCTGAATAGCCCAAGAGGTATGACAAAAATTTCCTGTCTCTAATCACAGCAAATGGAGAATTGCTAAATCATACGCAGGATTGGATGGACAGACGTAAATGCTTTAGAAAGCTGAGCAGTATAATAAACATAGAACAATAAACAAATGGAGGTTGTAAGAAGACACATGGATAAAGGCATCCATATAGCCTAAATTGGGATATCTGGGTTATTTTGTTAGCAAAATGAGGGATGAGAGAATATCTAATTGCTCTGCGTGAAAAATCAGGGGGACAGAAATGACTCAAGCTGAAGGTTGCTGTTCAATAAATGGACACGAATGGCCCATGAATGCATTTAGACTGGAAATTAGTTAAGACCCCTTCTGAATATTGGATCAGTCCTGCCTGGACTCAGCTGCATTGGAGTAGCTTTTTCATGTGCACGGAGGACAAGAAAATAACTATATGGTTTTAAGATAAAGTTTGAGCAGCTTGTGAAAGAAATTATTTAGTGTGGTTGCATATAACAGCAAGAAGTGGGACTGCAAGGCAAAGAGTGTCCCTTTGGGTTACAGATTTCTGTCATGAAGATCACCATATCTGTATGTTCTATGCACACATGTACATCAGCCAGAGATTTGAAGGGAGACACGCAGCTTAGCTTATTCACAACATTGCTTCATGGCCATATGTACTTTCTGTTGTTGGGGCATACCGAAATAGTGTGTCTTTCTCTGACATATCTAAATTACTTGTTTTGGCCTTTACCCATTCTCTTGCTTATGGGGTTAAAGCCGTCAACTACTTTTTCTCTTGATGTTGTTAACACGTGTGGTCTGGCTTGCCAAGTACAGTACAACTCACTAGTGACTATTTGTCTCTGCTATCTGAAAAGAGGTTTTCATTTTAAATGAGTGGTCCAACACATTCAAAAACAATTAAGTAAATCACGTACTTAATGCATTTCATTTCTTCTCCATGTTACTGTGCTACTCAAAAGATGCCTGCACTCCACTGTATATTGTTCACAGCAGGATCTGCTCTCAGCTCCTGAAAATACCTTACAATTGTAATTAAAGTGTGGTTACTTGTTCTTTGCCATTTCTAAAAGTTCTGGTTTTCTCCCTGACAAGAGGATGGCTAGATTTTCTGTGTTGTACAACCCAGTATAATCACCCTGTTCAGTAAGTGCAATATAAACATGAGAGTGATCAGAGTGACCCAGCAGCTGGTCCCGTTTATACTGTAGACCAGCTCCTCCAAGTTCACTCTGACTTCTTGCTAAAACTAGGAAGAATATACAGCTTTTTGCTGTACAGCAGGATGGTCCCCTGCCTAAACTTCTCCTCAGCACAAGCAGCTTAATTTAAAAACATACGCACTGTAACAGCAATCACTCCCATTTTCTTGGAAGGGATTACAGGTTAATCTTCCTGCAAATGCTCACTGTAATTCTGCCCTTCTCTCTCTGGGGACAAAATTATGGCATGATTAATGCAAAAAGGAGTTTTACCATAGAGTTCAGTGGAACAGGGCTTTCTAACTTCATTGTACCCTGCTCATAGTGCTCCCATTAAGTCTCATGATTAATTTTAAAGCTGGATGGCATTAAGCTGGAGGATAAGTGGCATAATCCGAGTTCTTTTGGTGAATGAGTTTCATGCTGGAAACATCTACAGACAGACATATTCTGTAAGGAAGAATAGATAAATATTCTCACATAAGAGGGAAAAACAAAATCTCCATGGATGGCAAAATTTACGAAAACTATTAGGATTTCCTGGTGGTTGTTGCTATTGTGTGTGCATCGATGTTTAGGGTAATACCAGAGATTCCCCACTTAAGTGGCTTCCACTTTATGCCTTTCCTCACCAGAGTTTTCCACAAGCTCATGAGCAGTTTTAGAACCTAGCTACTACATCAATTTTGGTTAACCCTGGTTATTAGCTTCAAAAGCTTTTTTTTTCCCCTCCTGTCTATCTCACTTTCAAGTCCACACACAGAAAAATGATCATATAAACTTTACTCCCTTAGAAAATCAAAAATTGTGGCTACAAAATCCATGGCAAAAAATATTCATATTATTTCTTATTTATCTAGTTAATATTGTAGGACATTAGAAAACCATTCTGGAAGAAAGGTAAATAATGTACTGTAACGGATAAAAAAAGGAATAATAATTTGAAGTGCATGAGAGAAAAAAAAAGACCAATTTATTTCAGTTTTATTACAGGTTTGAAAATAACTGATGTTGTACACTCTGTCTTGTAGGTATAACAATATTTATAATGGTTTCAGAGTTCCTCATATAGACAAGTAAACAACAGAGATCAAAATATGTTATAGGCTAAGGTCATAATCACCATAAAAATCTCTTTGCCTCGGTAAATTTAATGCAGCTAATCCACTGCCTTGTTCCCAAGTGAATTAACAACTCCACTGAAATGTAAAATATCTTCTGACCAGAGAGGTCCAAGTTCTTCACTCAGTCACATAAATACAGCAACTCAATTTTTTTGGGATAAGGTATCAGTGAAGGAGTAGATGTGTATTGATGAAACAGAGAACAGAACTTGATCCTAAACTTATTCTGAACAAAAATGAGTCAGGGAAGCATTGTTCTGCTGGCAGTTTTTCTGGCTTTGGGGTTTTTTTGCTCTTAATATTAGTTTTGCAGACACAATCAATAACAAGGCTGGTGCATTGCCTAGAGATACATTGAGAGGAATCATCTCCCTGAAGCTTCTGTGATATGCAGGGACTGTGCACATTAATTCCCCCATGCCTTTAGAGCCTCACCTCTTCCTGACCGTGAATGAGTTGGAAAGGAAATCACAGAGTGCATGGGCTGTAATTATATCTGTTTGAGTAAAGCTTTTCATCTCCTCCATGACAAACTGCACACCAGCTTAAGAACCAGGCAGGAAATAGCCCTTAGAAGAAATACGATGGTTAAATCTCCTGGAGCAGAACTTGGGATGAGTACAGAAGAAGATACTTGGAAAAGTAAGGCCAATTAAGAATCCAGAGGAAAATCTGAATCTAAATTCTACATCTCAGTTGTGACCTGTGTGCCATATCTGGGACCAAACACTGTAACAGACAGGATGTTCCTTTTCTGTTGGGACACAGCCATTAAGTCCTGGGCTACCCTGAGCTTTAGAGCTGACCCCAAATGGTAATTCCCATGACCTTGATACAAGTTCTGCACCTCTGACTCATCTGTATTATTAAATCTGATAGCAGCACATCAGACAATCACTTAAGCTGGACAAAATATTTTGAATGAAGTATAATTAGTTTGGAAAATAAGGCTTCTTACATGTGGAAATATTATGCGAAAAAATGCCAAATACCATTCTTCTCTTATTCCCTACTTCCACATTAGATCAGGAAAGTTAATTTGTTTTGTTTTTAAGAAACTTTAAAATGACATTTTAAAATATCTGCAAATAGCTCAAGAACCTGCACAAGACCGGAGACACCCCAGCTGAGCCTCCTGTGACGCCACTATTGCCAAACTTGTCAGGCTTGCTTTCCTAGCTGTAGGGCTCCCTGCACCATATCGTCCTCTGCAGCTTTAGAATGGTGGCAGGGATGTGCTGTTAAAGAGTTGAGACAATGACAAATGGGTGCTTTGTTTCATTTTACTGTCATTCTTGCAGTTCTCAGGTTTGACAGAAATGAAACGTGGAAACAACAATGAGACCTAATGCCAGTGCTCTTTAAAAGACTACCTGCTTTCACAAAACCCGCAGCACATCAAGCATAGTAAGGTAGGGAGCAGTTTATTTCTTATCAATTCTTTCTCACATTTGTTAGTAACTTCATATGGATTACTACTTTACTCATCAGCTATAGCTCTCTGAAAGTAATTATGCAAAGGAGTGGATGCAGAATCTCAGAGGATGAGACAGAACAAAGACAAAAAGAGCAAAATGAACAAAAACTCCACAGAATAATATGGAAAAATGCATTCCAGCGTACCAATGGACCTGATATTTCTATGAATGACTCTGCCACTTAAAGCAGCTATGTCCAGAGATGCTTCAGGCTTTCATAATGCAGACAGCAATACAGGAGGATATAGTGCATTTCTAATAACTTGAAAAATAACTAGGTACTGGATATTTAAGTATTCAAGAAGCTGTATCCTGTTGCTCAGGTTCTGCATAGTAAATTGCAATATCAGAGATATTTGCTTTTCCACAATGTATGCTTAAGAGAAAAGGAAGGAGAAGAAAGGAAGATAAAGCAGTTAAAGTTGTGTTTCTTATCTGCAAATAATTTCCAGTCTGGGGAAATAATTGTCCTATAGGTATTAGATCAAACTCACACATCAGCAAAGAAATAGAAAGAATCTTTGCTGAAAGAATAAATTATAGACCATCAAATATGATTTGTGTTACCTGATGGGAAGAGAGGATTTTTTGTTTGTTTATTTACTGTTCTTTCTTACATACAAGAATATTTTAAATGAGGGGAATATTTTAAAGCAGCAGACTATACTTTTCCTCTGGGGTAAATACATAGATTGCTTAGCAACCTTTTATGATCTGAAGACCAAAATGTCTTAATATATAAAATACCACTATGAAAAATGGTCAGTGTGAGAAAAGATCAAGCAGCCAAGGGGCTGGATGATTTGAATGATTCATTAGATTAAGATTTATTAACCGTCTTTCTCTTTTGAAATCCAACTTCAAAATGAGTAATGAAGCAGAGCAATCACATAGGGATCATATAGGCAAAGAGTCAATGATAATGTCTCTGAAAAGACGAGGAATCAGCACTACTATGCTCAGGGGTTTTATGTACATGAGATCAGAAGAAATTGCTGCGTAATTATTATGTGACAGGGGTATTAACTGCAGCTGAAACAGCCCTGGCCAGACTTACTTATGGAACCAAAGCATGAGGAAGCTCACTCTCCTTCGTTCTCACTTTCTTCAATAAGGACCAGAGCCGTCTCAATGTCTGGCTGCATGGGGCCAGGCACGGATGGGATCAGCTCACTCCCCTGGCTGTTGAAAACAGACCCATTCCATTTTCATTGACAGGCAGTGTCCAGACACCAAAGAGGGTGGGAAAAGGTAAGAAAGATTAAACTGTGGACTTGCCTTCTGGATGCATACCAAGGAACCAGACAGGTGTGGAGAGGGAAGAAGCCTCATTTCTCTTGCCAGCTGGGAAGTATTCAGGACTAAACCCAGATAACCTGACTCATGCTGTGACTTAACACTTGCAGAGATGGATAATTTTTCATCAGGAAAATCCAGGCACTTTCACATGTGTAAAGGTGTCTTTCTTTACAGTTTGAAAGATACTTTCATTTGTATGTTGACTTCTGCATTTGAGTTGCTTTGCTCTGTACAAAGGACGCATATGTTTCCAACCAGCTGGAAGGCATTGTTAAGACGTGAGTGAAGGCACAGACCTAGGCATCAATCAGTGTGGTAAAATTATGCCACACCAAGGAGAACTTTACCACACACCAAGCTCCACAAACATGCATTCAGCAGCCACTGTGAGGCACTTGCTATAGAAGTAGATATGGCATTTTAAGGATCTTATTTGTCATCTTCTAAAGATTACTGCCCACAGAGCTAAGATGGCTGCCTGGCCTTACGCCCTAGAGCACCGTGGGCCTTCTGAAGGGACTTGTCATCCTACGACCCACTCTTCTTAAAAAGGCCAGGGGCATCCTGATGCAATACACAGGGTTGTCTCACAAAATAGCACTGATATTTTTCACAGGTTTTCTTCACAGAATAAAATAAACAGGGAAAGGTTTGCCCACAAAACATTCAGACATTACCATAGTACTTTGCTTATTTCTTTTCATATGAGAAAAATTATCCTTGAAACACCTTAATTTTTAATGAGCCCCAAGATCATGGGGACATTAGCAGTACCCCTTAGCGACACTTCATCTGACAATGAGACTGGACACTTCTTTGAGAAATTGCCAGATTCATCATACAAAAATTAAATTCTGTATGGTTTCCTAGGGACTGCAATGGTGTTTCCAGGTTTAGTTTTGGGGCTGGAGGATGGTAGTCATGTGATAGATGTAAGCAGCACAGTATGAACAAAGACTGAAAGCACAGCCAGATTTTGAATTTACTTTCCGTGTAGCCTCCACTGAAATCAGCACTTCCCGACCAATGTGACTAGGCTTTCCAGGGAAGTCACTGCAGGGAGCAGAGGCAAGCCTTAGGATTAATTTAAAGGAATCCTCCATCTCCTTTATTTTTGTTTGAAGACTGTTGATAAGGTAGAGAATGATGTTGAATTATGAAGATATTTCAGACTACATATGGCAGAGGAGATTGCAGGGTGGGGTTGAATTTTGTGGGGTTTCAAAATTAATTTTTAATATCTGTTACTACAGCTTTTTCTGATGTCAACGAGAGCTAAATCTGCTTGCCGTAGTGCAGGGTGACCTGCCAGAGAAGTAGCAAGTCCACTGGAAGTTCTGAAGGGAGAAGTAGGGCATTTCACTCCTCACCTTTGACGATGGTGAGCCTGCATTATGGGTTCAGCTCAAGTGCAGATCCTATTCTTAATATATTCACAGCATGTGCAATTTTAGTTGTATAACGAGGATCCATTATGTGAAATGTGTTTGTCGGCACATTATCCTTAATATGTCAGGGTGCAGTTTCTTAGCTCTTGTGGTAAATACACTCAAATCTAACAAAAAGACTGCCAATACTCATCCGTCCTTCACATCTACCTCCACACTTGAGCTTTCATTGAAAAGAAATCTGAAAGACACACAAAAATAGCAATATCTAACTTGTTTGGTGTGTATGAACTCCATGTTTTCAAAAATACAGAGTATCAGATACCGTAAGCATCCCATATTGAAAAAATCTCTAAATTACCTTGTGCTAGAAACTCAAAAAACTTACACAATGAGCAGAGAAACCAGCAAGACTCTTGCTTTTGGTTTTGAGTGGTTTTCTGGTAAGACTTTAATTTGACAGCAGACCCATCCTTTTTTCCCATGGTGTTTTTGCTAAATCCTTTTTCATTTTTGACATCAACAGCAAGTGTCCAGGCTTGTGAAATCAAAAGTACTCTGTGTATTATTTCAAATACAAAATATGAATTAAGTGGACAGATAACAGATTTATTAAGTATAGTGTTAGAATTAAACCCCTTAAAATGAAAACTGGCACTGCTCCTGAACTAAAGGGAGTATATAAACAAAACAAACACAACTAATAACTTTTTGATTAACATTTTGTGCACACTTAGATCAAAGTTAATTTTGCTATACCTTGCAACACCTTGAAAAACATAGTATACATTGAAATTAAGAGATTAATCATACTTTTGGCTTTCACTTCCACCAGTATAAAACACTAACACAAGTTTGTTTTCTTTTGTAAGCGTGATGTGACTGAGAGCCTAGAGTAGATGTGACAGGGAGATCACTGAACTGCAAAGTCTTTAGGACTCAAAAGTGCGATGACTGAGTTGTCAGATGGTCTCTTAAAGACTGTCTGGCGTTATTTCTCTTTCCAATAGAATTAGCAGAGTTGAAAGGCCTTATTGTAGACTGTAAAGGTATTCATTAAATCTCTAACAGGAGGTGAAGAAGGTTAGAGCAGAGACATCACACACTGTATTTTTAACAAAGACACAACCAGGTCAAGATGGAGACATGCTAGACCCTGACTTGCTCTGTTGGTGGTTACGTGCCTTTCAGAAAGGCAACAGTCTTCCTCCCCCTCTTCTCCTTTTCCAAGGAAAAAAATATTCATCAGTCAGATAAAACCTTTAAATAAAGGTTTTTAGCACAGTTCCTGTAAGTGAGTACTTAATACTAACAGCATCATCTTCTGGAACATGATATTGTTAAGGGTGGCATTGTTACAGTCTTGGGGGCACAGCTGCGGAAAGCTGGAGAGGTGTGTCCTTAGCAGAAAAGTACACACCAAACCACATACTTTCATAAGGGAGGTTGTAAGTGGCAGAGATTGCAGAGCTGAGTAGCCTCGTTGCAAGTAGTATTAAAGAACATATAACACCAAATTATAACAGTTATGTAGACGGAGTGGACTAGAGATGTTTGTATAATCAGTACCTGATTTTTTAGTGTAATTAATAAATACAGAAATAAATATTTTTCAATATTTTCACTAAAGAGAAATACCACAAATGAACTGTAGATTTCAATGTCATCACTTAAGAATCATGGAAGAGTGAACACAAGAGTGGTTTTGAGTTTGGACTTCGACTTCTAGGGATGATGGGTCAAATCTTACCCAAGCAAAGATTTGAAAACGTTGTATTTCTTCTCTAATAAAATACGAACTAAATTAGAGTCTTCTAATAGAAAATATCCTCTGCCTGGTGAATAGCAACTGAACACTAGGAAAATATATGAAATATTTCTGGTATAAAAGTTTTCTCTTGAGGTATCCCTGCCAAAAAAATAAAGCTAATTCCTTAAGTATTTCTAAACTTTACTGAGGAGTGATAATCTTCCCATTGCTTTTTTGTATGCTTTTTTGACATCGACACAAATTTGCACAGCTGCTTTAATGAAGGTGGACGTGAAAGCATTTTTTGGATTAAGAGTAGGGAAGGTAAAATATTGCCAGCCACTTCATGTGCTCTCTTCTGTGAAGCGCAACTACTGTTTGGTAGGGAGAAAGTGTCTGTGAGGACCAGAGTTCCTTCCACCTACAGATCCATCCTTTTCTTGCCCTGTGTTGTCATCTCAAAACATATACCATCAATTACGCAAGCTCGGCAGCTTCATTTTCTCTTTAGGTCTTCGGTAACTACCGAGTCCAAGCAGTGGAGAATTGCAGTTATTTAATTCCAAGTCTGTCTCTGCATTTGACCTATTACAGTGACTGAACTATCCATAAAGAATCAGATTTTCAAAAAGAAATTCTATTTGGTGTTTTATTCCAAATTCTTCTTTTTCTTCCCCCCTCCCCCCCCCCAAAAAAAAAAAAAAAAGAAATGGGTTGGATGCTTGTCTACGTAAAAAAGAATGTTTATGATTGTCCAAACTGGTTTGGAAAATTAGTCACTTAATTTTCTACATACGTTTCCACACACATTGTTTTAAAAGAGAGCCTGAGCTTTGAGTGTCAGAGTACCTAATTCACAGAGGAACAGTGGAAATCACTTAAGAAATGTTCCTTTAAATATATGTTTGTTCCTTTAATATGTGTGTGTTGTGTATATATATTTATATAAGCAGTAGGCTGGGGAAAGGTCATGTTTTATTTCTAATTTTTTTTCTATTCTTTATCTCTTAAGCAAGTGCAGAAGGTATGAGATACAGTGTGAGGAAATAGAACTAACAGACCTGTTGTTTTCCTCAGAGAGACCAACACTTCACAATTGCTTCTCAGAAGAGTAAACTCTTGGTTCTTACCTTAACTGCCATTTAGTTCTAAAGAAAATGACAGTGATCCTCCTGTCAACCTCCACAAGAATCTTATGTAATGAAAAAAAGTGCAATAAAATCTGCTCTGAAAAAGTGATTATCGACAGTGTGAGAAAATACCTGGCTTTGTGGTTAGTGATGTAAGACACAGCTACTATGCCTCTGTTGTCCCAAATGGCTTTATGTGCTTGCAAACATCTGAAGAGTGTGAATCAGAATATCCATATATTCTGTCCTATTTAACAAAAAAATTGCACCAGTTGGGTTTGCACTACTCCTTATGTGCATAACTTCTTCTGGCCTTTGGCTTTCATATCAAGTCGGTTGCAAAAACAGCTGGTGAAAGTTGCCAGGTGTTCTTTCTAAGAACTATATGGCCTTGATAAGAAGACAGGTGCATAGTGTAGATAATTTCATCTGAAATCATCAGCAAAACTATTTTATTTTCCCTCTTTTTTTGTTTAAAGGAAATTGGGTCTGAAATAACAGCCTAAGCAAAACAAAAAAACACTTTCAAATTTCTATAATTCCTCTGTTTTGCTTATTTACAAATTCACCTTCAGACTGCTGATACCTCATGGGTTTAACCAAATTCTTGTCTGGGGCCTTGAACCCACTTTGACTGAAGTTAAATGGGGAGACTTCTGATTCCTTAGAGACGACTTAATAAAGTTTTGTAAGAGAGGTATTAATGCAGCCAGAATTCCTCTGTATAGCTTACATTACTTGTTACAACCGCAAAGTAAAACCAGCATGAAAACTAAACTTCTAGTACCAGATACTGACTTGGATTTGTCAGTGATCACACCATTAAGAACAAAAGCTCTTTCAATATCTATTTACCAAATTTGCATACATTGCTTGAAGCAATCATAATGTTTCATAGATCAGGAAAAAAAATGGTTTAAATATAAACATAAATATTTCCAAAGCCAACATGAATCAGAAGGAAAAAAGTCCCAGATGGCCAGATCTGACAAATAAGTTACATTTTAACTTTGATTATAAGTGTGAATGGCAAGCAGTAGGAAGAAAATTTTGAGTATGAAATGTTGTAGCAAGTCCACAAATGTAGAAGAATACACTCTCTAAGGCTATCAGTCTATAGGTTATTACAAGAAGCACTGCGCTAATACAAAATTAAACTCCCACAGAGGTAAGGGAAAGCAGGAAAGACCCAATTATTTCTCATGCATTACCAACATCTGAATAACGAATTATCTTTCCCTTTTTTCTGATTTTTTTTTTTTCCTGCCTTGATTGAATGCCTGGGAAAAAAAATTTTAGTCAAGTATGTCTCCTTCCTGGATCTCATAACAAGAGACTTTTAATGGACATCAAGAAATTTGTAAACACTGTATCAGCGCAGGAAGGGGATTTTCTGTTTTTAAAGCATAGAATTTTACTGCCATAAAACTACAGAACAAATGTGTGAATACTTATGAAGATCCTTAAGAAAATCTGATAGGTAGTTGTAAGAGTTCAGGAGCAGAGACATATCCACAAGTGCTCACAGATCAGCTGTATCCCTTATTTAAGATAACTGCCTTCATTTTTCTAATTTCAGTCTAGATGAGGCATGCCTTGTGTACTTAACTGGGGTCAAACCATGGTATTACACCTGGACCATTTCCAACAGGAATCTTTACGCTGGCATCCTCTTGATAAATCTGGCCCTGATTAAACACAGCTCCTCCCTTCATCCAAACACTGTAAAACAAATAATTCTCCTCTCCCTCCTCAGACTGCTCAACTATCAAAAGGGGCTTAAAAATAAATATTCACCTGTTTTCAACGATAAAAGATCAAATCAGATGATTATCCAGTCTAAAGAATGTACTCAACTGTGATGAGTGGTAACTCAACGATGAAAAGAAACTAATAAATATTAAATTAGTTCCATCTAAAAGCTCAAGACACTTAATTACATACTGTACTTGCTGGACCTTTAGCAAAGTGGAAAATGCTGCAGGTTAACTTTTAATGTGTGCATAAAAGGAAAATTGATTTTGGCCTTTGTACTGCTTTTAGTACAGCCACATGGCAAAAGGAGTTATGCTGATGCACTTACTAACTAAAGTTTAACTTCTCATAAAAATAACACTCTTCCTCATAGACAAGAAAACAAGAACAGTTAGCAAGCAAACAGGCTTGACTTGCTCACATCTAATTGCTAAGATGTTCATTCCTCGGTATTCTGAACCGGAGTTCTTAACAGTAGCTCTTCTCATTTGCACAAATATCTTTCAAAGCGTGTCCTCAAGTCTCACAAATTACACAGCTGCAGCAGGAAGCTGAAAGTTTTACAGCTACATGGAAACTTAAATATGAGGATAGGCATCAGTACAGAGACAGAAAGATGAATGAAAAAAGAATTAAAACTTCAAGTCCTCACTGACCCATCTTCGGCCCCAGTTCTTGCAGAGTTGTGTATTCATCTTATTTGAAATTGCTTAGAAGTGTTTTCTGTATACAAATACATTTTTTTCTAATTTTAATAATACATTGGTATATTCATTAGTAACGTCCCACAATTCAGAAATGAGAGATAAGCAGGCAAGGAGCGACTTGCGAGCCATAAAAGTTCTTTCCTGCTACTTGAAAGAGCAGTTTTCTGTTACTGGAAATTATACATTTCTTCAAAGGACCAAACTAGACTTGGTTTTCTCTTGAATCTTACTGCTTTGGTGGTGTGCCAAGTCTCTTCGCACACTGTGACTTCCTTGGCATTTGCAAGCACTTGATTATGAGAGGGTGAGGTGCCATTGGCCCCATTTAGACTAGATGATCATTATAGGCCCCTTCCAACTGCAATATTCTATCTTATCCTATCCTATCCTATCCTATCCTATCCTATCCTGTCCTATCCTATCCTGTCCTATCCTATCCCATCCTATCCTATCCTATCCTACTCTGTTCTATTCTACTCTATTAATCTCTTTCAGTATCCACTCAGAAAGCTTTGGGTGAGCCTGCTCATGGTGGTCAGGCAGCTGCACCATCCTTCAAACTAAATTTATTTTAGCTACAACATAAGCTGTAGAATAGCCATGTCACAGCCATTATTACCATAGCAGATGAAAGGTAAATGTCTGGCAAACTTGCACAGCAGTTGATCTACTTCAGGCTTCTTACCCTTACCCCCTTCCTGTGATGAAGTTTCCTGCCTACAGACCTGTGGCCTAGCTTGACCAGCACATCCCTGATTTCCGTCCCAGGGAGGAGAACTGCCCTAGGGAGTAAGCCACTTAGTGCCTCTTAGGTAGGCATGTCCCCTGCCTAGTGCACATGGGACCTTCCTCCACCAGGGGAGGAACAGAACCCGGGAGGGCTGTGCAAGCCTTGTTCCCCTCTGACAGCCTGCAAACAGAACAGAACCTGACTGCAAGCTCTGCAGAGGCCACTGCATGATGGCAAATGTCACTTTACAGGACTGAGAGATAATTTATTTTCTGGCTTGTTAAACAGTGCAATCCTGTATCCTCATTTTCATTAGCAAATCCTGATAAATCTGTTTGTTAGACAGAAATGTTTGTTTTACATCAACACAGTGAAAAGCCTAAGGAGGGAAAGTGAAACAATTCTTTCAATATCTGTTCTGGGAACAAAGCTTACAGATAACAACCCATCACTGGAATCACAGAAAATGTCTTTTTTGAGCTTCCTGTTTTTTAAACTGAGACATTAAATATGATCCACACCATTTCAATCAAAGAAAAACACTTTTTCTCTTTCCCCTCAGCAATTAATCACATTATAGCTGAAGGGAAATATAAAAAAAAAAATCAGCTGAAAAAAATCCCCACTACCCTGGAGCAGTCATGCTAAAGGAAGCAAACCCAGCTTTCAGAATCATAAACTTCTTTGTTCAGGCTTGTTTTGCCTTGGTGAAATCTGGAGAAACATATATTTTCCCCTAGATATGAAATATTTCCTTTGCCTTTCCTGATTTCCTGCATAATGTGGTCCTTATCATCATCTGAGAAAAACAGAAGGATTAAAAAATGACAAAGCCTGCTTCTTTGGAAAAAAAATCTACAGACATTAAAGATGGGAGTAAGCTCTGTAAGAAAATTCTAAATTCCTGTGCTATCTGAAGTGGCAGATCAAGGTTTTTCCGCAGGTGAAAATTTTGCATATTGAAAGTGAAATATTGCCTTTCTAGCCCATTCAGATCCCAGCTACAGCCTTCAGGAAAATTCAGTATTCAACTATTACATCTCTTAATATTTTATTTTCTCCTTATCTTTAATAAGATCTCTGTGAAGAGGTTTGGAGAGTCCCACTTGAAACTGTAATTTTCTCTCCTCAAAATATTTTCATATCCAGCTGCAGAAATTAGGGTTCCTCTACAATCTCCTCAGAAATCTGCTGCATATGCTTATCTTACTGGGTTGCTCCAGTGCTGGTTTTGTTTGCTTATTTGAAGCATGGTGACATGGAAAATAGTATGGTGAATCTGGGGCTTTAAAGGAGACAGCCATATTTAATATGGTCTGTTGTCAAGAACTGAGCCAGGAAATCTAATTTCATGAAAACTCCTCTGCTGTTACAGCACTGACCAGTAGTCACCAGGACAGAGTAAAAAGACTTCCTATTTGTTAAAGTCCAAGCTGAGAAGTTACTGAAGGATTAAGACTAAGTCTCTGTTTAGCAGAATTTAGCATAGAGGATTAACTTTAAAGTTTGTTTATGTTCCTGGGGCACAATAAACAGTGATTAATGAGAAGTGATTGACATACTAGGGTATAAATACATTAGACATTAAACAGTAAAGCCATGTAGTTCACACTACTCGGGACATTCATAGGTTACCCAAAGCAAGTATAATTCATGCATGACAGACATGATTTATCACTCCACTACGTTTGCAATTATGTCCACATATTATAGCAAAGTTGCACACAGTAGAAAGCTAAAGTAGCATGGTGACGAGTCAGTACTTAGGGAATTAGATCCTGAGACAGAACAGAAAAAGCTTAAATACCATCAGTTTGAGAGATGAATAACTAAGAGGAATGCTCTGGATAAAATGTATGATGAAATGAAGCAGTGGAGATAAGATTACATGTCTGTATACACCTAGTCAATACATCCCAAGGAACATTCAACCCCGTTTGAATCAGTTGGCTATACCGGAAGGAGAGCTTTGAATTAGAAGCAAGACTACTGTGTTTAAAATGCGTTTGAGAACAACCTTAAAATTTTACCCGTGTATAACCTGAAGAAGCAGATTGTGGCTCTGCTCCCCTGTGCCAGAAAGACATTGGTATAGCTGCACCGAAGGGAATAGCCGGTGCCGTAAAGCTAATGTAATGCAGAGCTGTACCAATCCAATAGACTTCAACCATAAACTTGCTAACTCCTTTTTAATTGTTCCTAATGACTGCTGCTATGGATTGGCATTTAATTTACATTTATGAAAATGTTAAAAAGGATGATTCATATCAGATTCTGGTCATGGAGAAGGAATACAATGTCATTTTTTTAGTGTTAAATCTGAGTGGTTTTGCCTAAAGGCAAAGCTCATGATATTCACACTCACAAAATCTTCAACCTCTGCACAAAATATGCACTTTTGCATTTGTAAATGTGTCAGGACAGCCTCTAAAAACAGTTTTAATGTCCAAGTATACCACTGTCCAAGCGTTATAGAAAAGTTTTTCTTGCCTTATATGCTTATACGTAGTTGCAAAGACTTTCATTCCTCCTCCACTTCACCACAGTTATAAAGCTTCTCATTCAGAAGTCACATAGTTTTTAAATTGCAGTTTCTGCTGGTTTAATGTTCAAAAGTACACTTTGTTTGACTACAAGCAGCCAAAAGGTCATAACTTGTCTGATTATGGATGCAATACATTTACAAGTTCCTCTCCTTTTTTCAGTGGCTCATACATCTTCCGTAAAGCACTCATTAAATACTCCCAGACCTAAGGTAATTTATTTATTCATGTTAGTCCCAAAGTTGCCAAACTGGGGGAGGCTAAGTTGCTAAAGGTTAAAGCTCCTATAAGGGTGTGATGATTTGCACAAGTATCTGAATAGAAATTCAGGCATCTAGCTTCAGAGCTGAGGGTTGTTTTTTTAAAGTATTATTGAAAAATCTTGTGCACAGTATCAGTTTCTCGGAAACAAATGCAAAATCACCTTATTACATGAAGACAAAATGCCTGCCACTTACTGCAGTAGACACCCACTTTGAGACTCATCTTGACTCTCTCTGTATTAAAAAACATCTCAATTTTTTGTTTTTCTTTTTAGTACCTCTCACTCTGTTCCTCCCTTTGAAGGATATCTGACAAGGTGATAGTGTTATTCTCAGAATACTATTCCAGAATAAGAAAAGATACGATGCCTGTATTTCTTCCAGCTGAATTCCCTTCTCCAGGCAATTTCCCTGATTCTTAGAAGTTCCTCGGTGTTGTGGCATGCTGTATCTAACATCGCATCTAACCGTATCTAATCTGTAATCTTATAAAATAACACAAAAGATTGGTTTTCTTCCACACTCAAAATTTCGACTTCCAGTAACAAAGACAGGCTACTGAGCTATGCATTCCTCTGCTTTGCCCCAAACACTGCTGTTTCTTCCAGTATTAGGCAAGTTTTTTATGAATATTAAGGATTTAGGAGCATCCTTTCTATAGTGCTTATTCCTACATTTAGTATTTCAAAGAATTCAGTATCTATAAGAAACCAGGAGTTGTTGAACCCTTTTAGTAATTGGATTTAAAGTTTATCAGCAAAATATTCGTGTTATATTTGAAACACCAGGCTGGATATGTACACTCTGTTCTTGTCTTTCCCGGGGGTTTTCTCCACATGAAGGCTCTCTGCTTTCTCATTGAATAGTGTGAATAGTACAGAGGAACAAAGCACGATGATGATTTATGGTGAGTGCTTGGCCTTCTACATTGTGCCAACCCATCGGTAGCCGACCTCTGCCAGCAGCTTCTCCACTTAGAAACCTTAGAATCACTTAAAATTGTGAACAAACACAAACCACAGATAGGGGAACCTATTATAACCATGTGCTTCTGTGTAAACAACAGACCCGGTGTTCAGAAATAGCCTTCTGTACTGGAAAAAAGATGAGTAGTCATGCAAGGATTATGCAACACAGCTGCTGGAAAGAGTTCAGAAATAAATGAATTCTGGTTAAGATAATCTTATTAATAACAATCACATGTAATTTAAATAATCTTAAAGGGTAAGGTGGGAAGGGCAACTCCTGGGTCAGCCCTTTGGCAGCTGACCTCAGTCATCTTTGTGTAATTCTCCTTGCAGGGGAGGACAGCCGTGCATATACAGGAATTCAAGTCCAAAAGCCTTTGGTAAATTACAATTAAAGAAAAGAAAGCAGAAGTCTGAGTGAATAGTCTGTAAGGAAATCTCAATTTTTACCTGGAGTTTATTATCTACTCTTTAGTTTTTTTCTTTTCTCTTTCAACACACTTTCTGGAGTATAAGTTTTTTTTTTTTCTTTTGTGGATCTATGTCTTTTAAACCAATGCAATTATATGATCCTTTGAACAGATTTTCTTTGCAACCACTTGGCAAAATGAAACTCCCCTGCAAGAGATGATATAGTAATGCCTTCCTCATCACAACAGGCTACAGGGAAAATACAGACAGGCAGTTCCCCTGCTGCCTTCAATATGCCAGGCTCACAGGAAACACTAAAAAATCAACTAAACAAGAAGTCAAAAAAAAATGTTGTAACAGTCTGTATCTGTGTGTGTGTGTGTGTGTGTGTGTGTGTATAATAGAATCAATGGTGCCTGGAAAATAGCCTTCCATGTTTGAAAAACAATGACTGTTTACACACAGTTTATGAAACAAAACCACAGGAAGAAGAACAGAAGAAAATTACTTCCAGATAAGATAATCATATTGGTATAAATAATGCCTAATTTGCTTAGTCTAAAAATAGCAGGGTAAAAAACGAGAGGGGGAGTTCTTTTCCCATTTAATTGCGTTAATGAAGAACCTGAAGGTATATGAGAAATACAGATTGGACTCTGTAATTCTTTTCATTTAAAGGTTCTACCTTTTATGAAAAGATCATTTACTGTATGTTACTTGTGTCTCTTTCAAGAAAACCACTGTGATGAAAAGATTTTCTCTGTACTGAGGTATCTGAATCTAAAGCCTGTTAGTATCCCTCAATTTCAACGACTTGTCAGGCTACTGGTCAGGAATTTGCAATTTAGAATGAGAAACAAGCGAAATTCATTAAAGCATCCATTACACAGAAGAAGACAAAGAAAAAAGAAAAAGGGAAAAGGAAAAGGAAGAGGAAAAGGAAAAGGAAAAGGAAAAGGAAAAGGAAAAGGAAAAGGAAAAGGAAAAGGAAAAGGAAAAGGAGAAGGAAAAGGGAAAGGAAAATGAAAAGGAAAAGGCAAAAAAGAAAATGAAAACTCTTCTGTCTTGAAGTCCACAAATGTTAGAGGACAAAAACCAGAAATTCTTTCATATCGGAGACTAAGCATATGGTAGGAGAAAGATCCTCCTTTTTCCTTAAAAACCACGACAAAATATTTTTCCTGCTTTCCTAAGTCTCAGATTTACTACCAAAACACTTTTTTCTTTTTTTTTTGTTTTCTTATATGAGATTGTGACTCCAGAATGAAATGCTTAGATCACTGACACAGGAGTTATTGGATCACTTCTTATGACTTTGAATAACATGGAATATGAAACTATGAGGAAAAGAAATAGCTGATAATCAGACTTCAGGCACAGAGTAATCACGTAGAAGACAAGAAAATTATTTTAGCAGGACCATTTTGCCCTAAACCTTTGAAGAATCTTGCTTCCTTATCATTTATAACAACAGGAAGAAGAGAATAGAGTATCATCTTGATAAATTATATCCCGCTTCATCCAGTGTAGTTCCAGCAATGTTTTCATTTTCTACCCTGTCAGTTTTCTTAATTTAATTATGGATTCTGTGATTTTCCTCTTGTTTGATTATTAACTTCAGGGAATTTTCCGTATAAGAAATATGTTTTTGTAGTATTGGCGTGTATACATATTTACATATGCTGTATGTTAACAAATCTAAAGTAGATCAAAGAACACTTAATAGATGAGTACCATCCTAAAATACGTCATAGGATTCAGTGTTATTATGACAAAAGTTGTGATACTTTTAGTCATCTGACATGTGAAAGTCATAATCTGCAGGTTTAGAAATGAATTTAGAACAAAAACTATTAGAAAATTAAATCTTTTCTCAATTTTTTCCTACACATTGGCGGGAAGTGTCAGGATGTATCTAATAAATGGCTAAGTCACAGAGGGAGTCAGAAATGCAATCTGGATAGGGTAGCTCAGGCAAGGCGCTGACCCGCTGCAGGAGGAGAGAAGCAGGGGGTGCAGAGGGTAATTTCATTAATGAGCAGAGGTGATTGGAATGTTTTTCTTCCAAGGAAGAGTTTGAAAAAACTGAAATCATTCTTAAAGGACAATCTGCAGAATCACTGATGTTAGCATTACATCCTTGAGCTTTATATGAATTACTCACTTAGAGCATTCCTGGTATTAAAAACAATAAGCAGGCAAGAAAGGGTGGGAGGGAAAAAAGACAGTTTAGGACTGTTTTTTCTTCATGGCTTCCCAGGTACTTTGCAGAGAAGGATAATATCATCCATATGGAAGAGGTGCTCAGGCTAAGATACTGAAAGGTGAGAAACTTTGCAAAGGTCGTCCAATGGATCAGCATCAGTCTATAGAATATGACATAGGTCTTCTGAGTCTTAGCACAGTGCTTCGCCTACCAGGCTATACACCATCCCATCAGATTACCTCTGCTAAACAGACAGATTCTGAGACAAGAAAACAAAGAAACCTCACATGATTTTCCTAGAAGGGGTAAACTTTGGGATTTGTATAACAAAATGAATGGGTTTCATTAATAATTTTTCATAGAATTTCCACTGTGAGGCATTGTCAGAGCTGGGAAACAAGTTTGGTAGAATCTCACTTCTAACAATAGCACATCTTTATAGAAATTAAATTCATATCATATATCTTGGCATAGTTATTCTTCTGGCAGAATTGGACATTCAATTTCTAGAATTTATTATTACAATTTCTAATCTCTGTTTAGTTGGTTTAATTCCATTTCCTGGGTCTTTCTTGATTTTCGTTTTGTTTTTTTTCCATCTTACCTGAACTGTGATAAAATACAGCATTTGTTAAAATTTCCCTGTGAAGAGTTTCACAGCTGAAATATTTGATTTTTTTGTACATTAAGAACAGGTGAGTTAACTTGTGATGTCCCATCCAGTAATGGAGTCTTCCACAGAAGAAAGATTAACTGAAGAGAAGAATGGGAAGAGTTTCTTTGAAGAAGATCTAAGAGATTTTCTGAGTGCAACAAAAAGCAAGAGTGGTTTGATATATTCTGATTTATAAGCAGCTGTTACTAAACTAAAAGAAATTAAAAGAAAAGAAAAGAATGTCATGGATGAATGGGCAACAGAAATAAAGGACTGGTTTGACCAATACGGAAGGCATAATGAGCTGACTACTGAAAAGCTGAAATTCATTGAAAGGAAAGAAAAAGCATTTGAAGTAAGGTATCACAGTCTCAAAACTGTGTGAGAAAAATGAAACGCCACCAGCAGTAAGGAGCTGAGAAAGAAGAGCGAGAGAAGACACAAGAGACTCGTCAAGTAGCATTTCAGAGAAGTTTATTTTAGGGTCTGCCTTAGATTAGCTGTTGCTCCCATGGGTGTGGAGCACAGGGAACCAGCAAAGACGTTGTCTTCAGCCTTGTTCACATGCTCTTGTCCTGGTCCAGCGAAAGACTTTGCTTAGGGACCCACGTGGCTTACAGAAGTGACAACTGCCTTATCAAAACCTATTTGGTGATCAACATTCATCTTTCCGTGATTCAGCAGCTGCTTCCCCAAAGGAGGCTGGGCAGGAAAGCAGAGAGGGGTGCAGGTTCCTGGGGACCCTGGAAGGTCCAGGGGCCAAGCAGCCCCCAGGCCAAGACCCCTGGCCTAACCAGTCCCACCAGCTGCTCCTTGGTGTGGGGCACTAAGTGCTCTGGGGAAGCAGACATCCTTCAGCAGGAAGGTGTGTCCCCACACAGGCAGACCAGCCTGCAGCATGGGGTCAAACCACTCTATCAAACAGTGGAGAATACAAAAGAAGCCCTCTCTTAAATAGAAAGCCCTCTCTGAGTGAGCTGTACCTGAAAGCAGGATATTGTTTCCTAGCAATGATTGAAAGGTATTAATGAACTCTCTTGTCAGTAACGACAAACACTGTGACCTTTCTGAAGAGATTCTGAAGCTTTAGAGGAGGAGGAATTTATTTTACTTGTGCAGTTTTCCAATGAAAATGTGCACTTACTAGACCTGATGCAAGAAAATGGTATAAACAACTAAGAAGAATTTATGCCAATATAATACTTACATGCATATGAAAAAAGGTATAAAAAATATTTTCAGAGGTGTCAAGAAGAGAATTTGCCAAAAGAGTAGTCGCAAGAGGGATCACCAACAACAAGAAGTAGCACATCCACCATGAGCTGTCTCTACAGTCTTTTGCTTTATGTGTTCGTGTAGAGCAGTAGAAATAAAAGTGACAGTTCATAGGAATATGCCAAATCCAAATTGGTATTCATTATTTACATTCTGCACGTAAAGTGGGTAAGTCACTAGGCAAGGTACTTCATTGCTGAATTTTCAAAATGTCAACTATGTGTTTGCATTAAACTGTTTTATCTGGTAGTAGTTTGGCAAATTCATTACATTTTTCTTCAGCATTGCCTCTTATCTGCTATTACAGAAGCTGAGAGGTCACAGAGGTTAACTTCAGACTCACTTTCCCTGCATGTGTGTCCCATCTACTTTCTCCCACTCCTTCACCAACACGGAACATTGTTAAGGGCCACCGTTGAGACGCCATTTTTCAGATCAATTTTTTTCCTTGTCTGGGTCAGTTAACATCGTTCCTTCCATCCGTAGTGGTTTTGTATGGGACCACACGTCACTTCACGCTTTTTGTCACACACTTCATCCACTGCCCGAGCTTTGAAGTTTCTCACACATTCTAATTGGCCTGACACTATGTTCTCAGGGGATTTTCCAACCAGAGCACACTCTCAGTCTCATCTGTGTTGTAGGACTCTTCTAAGAGCTGAGTAACAGCTCTTGGAATAAAAATTGTGAAGTCTAATGAGATTTCTTTTTCTTTTCTCAGGGAAGACATTTCTCAAGAGTAAGATTTGTTGAAAACATGACAGGTTTTTAGCTAAAAGCTGTTGGGTTTTGCCTCGTACTAGTTTCCCCCAGAAAGTCATCGTGATACTGTTGAAAACACTCTGTGCCTGCACTTGTACTGTGTTGTCCTTGGTGGATCTGATCAACCAAGCCAGAAACCCTGCTTGTTTCAGCAGAGTGGCAATCTTGCAGAGCTGAACAGCTAACACAGGGATGAATTTCCTGGATGCTGTTTGCATTTTTCAAAGTAACATATGAATGCATGTGCCTGAAAGACTTTCTAGCTTGTGACCGTTCAGGGGGGTGGGGGAGCCTCAGCCTGCTTGATGTGGTTTGAAATGCTCTACAAAGAAGTTGACTGGGTTTTTTTCTCACAATTTTTTCACCTGCATAGATATTTAGAGCATTTCTCCTTTGTAGTGTTTCGATGTCACCACTCTTTTTTCCTGATGTGTTTCTCTTATGTCTTGAAAGCTGCAGGTTCTCCTCGCTTTACACACCACCTGAGCGCTAGACAAGCACGTGGGGGGCTCTTTTGGCCCCACCACAAACTGTTTTTTTGAAGGACCTGGACACGGGAGTCCTTACAGAAAGGTACATAGCTATCCTGGCAGCCATGAGACATCAAAACGGAGAGTCAGATGCTCTGTTGCCACTCATCAAAGATATGACTTTGTTGCTGACCCAGCTTCAGGATAAATTAGATTAACTGTGTGTTGACTGCAAATGAGCAGTGATGGGGAAATGCTTTATGGGATGGTGAAGCAAGATTTGATGAGAACTTACCTGTTACCACGAGGGAGTCTGGGTGGCTGCAGCATTTCCTGGGTCCTGGTGCTGTTCCTTGGTGGCACTCTGCTCCTTTCTCTCTGCTACCTGTCCCCCACTCCCCTCCATAGGCTCTTCTGGGCTCTGCAGAACAAATTTCTTCTGCTCATCCATGGGCTTCAGTCTTTCCTCACCTCGTACATCCTCCTACTTGCTGCAGAACAAAAATTGCTTCAACCTAGTTTATGCTACCACTTATTCAATCCAAATAACACATCCTCTGTTGCAAAGTCAATGTCTTCACATTTCTTTGCTTGCCATCTTAGCAGTCAGTGTTGATTTGTGGGTCTAGGACGAAAATGGAGCTAGTTTATGTTTTCCAATTTATTTTATATTTTCTGCTGAAATACTGAGATTCTTAATACATGTTAAGAAAGATTTTAAATTACTTTCATTATAGCAATATAGTTTCTTTCTACCACAATGCTCATCTTTTCAGTCTTTCAGTAAAGCAACCACAGCCTTTTTTGGAGTCAAAATAAGAATTAATGAGATTACCTGCTGAAATGGTCCACAATTTCCCTCTATGAACATCTGCTTGAAGAAATCTAAGTTTTAGATCATATTTCCATTAACTTTTTATCTTTCTAACACTATTCTCTTATGTCACGTCTTTCCTGCAACTGTAGATTATTTAACACTGGCAACAAGCAAAGCATATGTAAGTGATATTACCTACATGTCTTGTACATTCTTCAAGCACTACAAAGAAAGCATAGTTCTGTGCTTTCCAGGTAGTCCTTTATCAGCAATGAATAAATAAAAGTTTGATCAGCCAAATGTTTGTAGCCGTTTAACCCAGCAGACAGCAATAAAACACTAGACAGCCGCTCGCTCTTCCCTCCCTGTTGCATTAATTTAGCAGAAAATAAACTCCCTTATGTTCTAACTCTCTCTAGCGAGAGGCTAGGTGAAGCTAGGTTGAAATTCTGAGTGATATCCAATTTGCCACTACCAGTCCAGTCACGTTTACTATGTATATTAAACTACCACGATTCTGGATACACTAATAGCAGTTTGCACCTTCAGTCCAGTTGTGCTCATGAACTGGCACTGCCGCGTTTGGTCACGTTCAGTGAGAAACTGTGACAACTGGCTACTTAAACAGTGCAGTTTTATTTGTGCAACAGGTATATAGGTTTTTTGAATTGCTGGTGATAGTGACTGTCTGCAAGAAAGCATGTGCAAATATATTATTAAGTATAAAACGCTTGAAAAGGTTATAAATAATACAGCTTGGCTATAAACATTAGGGAGCAACTCTCTAGAGAGATTTCTAAGATTCCCGAGAAAAGCGCTTAGTCTAAGACTCATCCAAGGCGTCCCAAGGTGGGGAGAAGCAAGGCTCAGCCAGTCAGCTGATCCCGGTAGTCATAGTCAGTCTGAGGTGGAGTTTCCCTTGACTTGCTCACAGTGTTATCTTCTCCGAAAATTCCCTATTTCCCTGGCTGTTTTTATATCCTTTCTACAATTAAGTTGGAGTTTGAGTGACTGTAGTCACGATTGGTGTAAAATTCTCTCGCTTCATGTTTAAAGGTGTAGTTTACAAAAAATCGAGGGCACAGACTCGAAGAGAAGTGGTTGCACCTCGGAGGCGGATAGCCTTCGGGATGGAGGTCTGTTTTGGTATTAAAATGATATTAAAACAAGCGAAGTTCACAAGAGGATAGCACTGTGGCAAGGTTTCAAAAACCTGCTGGCCCAGGGGGCCAGATGAGCTGCTTCTCAGTTCTAGAGGACCATTTCTTCCAGCTTTATCATCACGGAGCATGGACACGGAATCTTCACTCCGCTCCATCCTCTATGGTATGTTGCAGGGAGTTGTTGTGTTAGTGGATTCCTTGAATGCCTGCTGCAGCTGCGTCCCATCCTCAGAGCTCCTTCTGATTTTATGCTTTTCCTCAATGGGTGAACAATGCTACATTTTTCATATAAACTTTAATTTTCAGATGAAAAACCTTAATTTTACTAATAATTCCACACTCCCCCCCCCCCCCCCCCACGGGATGGGAGTAGAGTAGACAAAAGGTAAAACTTGCAGGTTGAGACAAAAACAGTTTAATAAGACAACAAAGAAAATACTAATATAACTAATGCTACTACAACTACTAATGATGATAATAATAATGAAAACCAAAACACATACAATGTCATTTTCTCAACACCCAATGACTGAGTCAAAGTCAGTCCACGAGCAGAGATCACAGAACCTGGAACTCATGAATTTAATGAATTTCATGAAATTCCTAAAAAAGTCTTAACTCCCAGAAAAGTTCTAACTCCCAGCCAAGACAGGAATTGAACTCCTAGAAAAGAGAAAGAGCAAGTCCTGCCCCCCTGTCAACCCCCATTCATATCACAGAATCACAGAATGGAAGGGATCTCTGTGGGTCATCTAGTCCAACCCCTCTGCCAAAGCAAGGTCACCTAGAGCAGGTTGCACAGGACCTTGTCCAGGCGGGTCTTGAATATCTCCAGAGAAGGAGAATCCACAACCTTCCTGGACAACTTGTTCCAGTGCTCCGTCATCCTCACAGTGAAGAACCTCTTCCTTATGTTCAGCTGGAACTTCCTCTGCTTCAGTTTTTGCCCTTTGCCCCTTGTCCTGTCGCTGGGCACCACAGAAAAGAGTCTGGCCCTGTCTTCTTGACACCCACCCTTAGGATATTTATAGGCATTTAGAAGGTCCCCTCTCAGCCTCCTCTTCTTCAGGCTAAACAAGCCCAGCTCCTTCAGCCTTTCCTCATAGGACAGATGCTCCATTCCCCTCATCATCCTTGTAGCCCTCCACTGGACTCTCTCCAGTAGCTCCTCATCTTTCTTGAAGTGGGGAGCCCAGAAATGGACATAGTACTCCAGATGGGGCCTCACTAGGGCAGAGTAGAGGGGGAGGAGAACCTCCCTCAACCTGCTGGACACACTCCTCCTAATGCACCGCAGAATCCCATTGGCCTTCTTGGCAACCAGGGCACACTGCTGGCTTATGGTTAACCTGTCATCCAGCAGGACACCCAGGTCCCTTTCCACAGAGCTGCTCTCCAGCAGGTCAGACCCGAGCCTGTACTGGTGCTTTGGGTTGTTATACTGAGCATGACGTTGTTGTTATACTGAGCATGATGTCCATGGTATGGAATATTTCCACTGGCCACCTTGGGCTCGCTGCCTGGCTGTGTTCCCTCCCAACTCCTGCACACCTGCTCATTGCCTGAATTTGGGAGACTGGAAGAAAGTCCTTGATTTCTAGCAACAACTGAAAACATCAATGTTATCAACATTCTTCTTGTACCAAATCCAAAACACAGCAGCTACTGAGAGGAAAATTAACTCTACCCCAGCTGAAACCACGACTGTGTTCTTCCATATTTTCTCTTTCTGTCACAGAAGATGCAAGTTGCCACCCAGACACCCAGCAGCACTGTTGAATAAGACAGTTTCCAGTTCTAGCATAATAACTTTGTATCTTTTATTACAAGATCTGAATTTGTTAGCTTTGGCCGCTATCTGTTTTAAGCTGAAGTAAAAAGTTCAGGCTCTTTCCACTGAGAGTAACCAAGTCTCCGTATATCGCAGTGCTAACTACAGCAGGATGAATTCTTAAAATTAAACAAACTTGTGGAATGCATCTAAAAACTTAGTGTTGAATTATTTTTTCTTTGTGAAATAGTGGGAGTCTAAGAGTTGCTTCAAAACCTTTTCCCCCATAGACACCTTTCTAGACATCTGTTCATCAAATAGTCTTCAAACTTTTAAAGTATATGGCTCTAGCTTTCTCCTTTGCAAAATTCATATGTGTGTGAAAATTTGATACCAAATACTAATTTTTCACACACTGGATATTCCTCTTTTTTCCCAAAGAAAAAAAAATTGAAAAAAAATGAAAATTTTTTTCTCTGAATCATGAAACACCCTACAGATGAAACACTAATTTTGCACTGCATGGCATTTTAATGTCACTGCTAATAGTTACATTATTTATCTATTAATTTGAAGGAATATATTTGACATATATATGCACATAAAATTTTTCCAGGCCACACACCAAAATGAACTAATAAAAAGGGAGGTTTTCACTCCAACTGGTGAAGAAAAGGAGAATACACGCAGTGGCAAACACAAATGGGCACTAGAATTTCATGCCGGTAGATTTCTGCATTAAGCTTTCAGCTTGCATTTCTTTATAGTCTGCTTTTTTTAGGGGTAGAAACTGATTCACATAAGCATATTTACAAAAATGTGGGAGTGTAATGAGAAAGCAGCATTAAATAAGCAACCTCAACAAAATATGTTGTCTTGTCCTTGAAAGGCTGTGGGAAGTGAGAAGGATCATAGCAGGTATTTGAAATCTAGCCATCAAATGCACCAGTGTGCATCCTACTGTCATCCTAGTGCCCTGATGACTGATCTCACTGTGTGGCCACAGCCCCTTCTGCCTTCACTCCCTGAGCACTCTGTCCTGTATCATGTTTCGGTCGAGAGTGGGAGTGAAGAATTCACATATGAAAGAAGCAGTCAAAGAGGGAAACTCTTAAAATGCCTTTTTGTTCACTTAAAAAAAAAAAAAAAAAGGCTAGTTGCCTAGGTCTGTATCTCTTTTTTTGTTTTTGGCAACAATAATCCTGAATTTAGACAGAAGATGAGTTCCCAAGAGAGCAGGATGCAAGCCTTTTTGGCTTTCATTTCTCAGTCCCACAGCTCTGGGAGGCACATGGAACTGACTTCAGAGACTGGAAATGTTGGTATCTGGATGATATAAACTCAGTCTGGCTTTGGCAAAGCTGACTTTCATATCCCACTGGAGGCAGCCTCTGTTGCAGTGCTGCAAATCCCTCATGAAGTGGATGAAGTACCCAGAGTTTTCAGCTCACTCCTCCATGGAAGAGCATCCGGAAATTGAGAACTGACCTTCTTCCCTCTATCCCTTCCTCCTCCTCCTGTTCTCCCCTGGCTCCCAGCAGCTGATTACCACAGGGCGGTCCTGGCAGCCTCATGGAGTCCAAACCCAAGACAGCAGCACAACCAGGCTGCCTCACAGCTCCATGGCCCTCACAGCTGCCATAAATGTAGACAAAGGCTGACTGCCCAAAGGAGAGGGGGAGAAACTCAACAGAAAAGAGGCAAGACCTGAAACCTTATTTGATGGGAAGATTCACCAAAACCAGTATAGTTTGGCATGGTTTTTGACAGCATTGCCCTTCAAAATGAAAATTTCCCAGGTGATTTTTTTTTTCCCAAATCTGTTCTAATTTGCTGCACTATGTTTTTGAAGGATAAGTCAGCTAGAAAATCTGAAAAAAATAGATTCTTGAAGAGCTGTCTTGGTGACCTAACTCCTTTAAGCTTAAGTGCAACTGACTGAACTCAGTTAGACAGATCTTCTCTAAGCATCAGCAACACTATAACAATAAGGACAAGTGGAAAACTCTCATCACTGTGCATAGATATTCTGGAAGGGAAAAAGGGTAGATTTTAAAGGTTTTCTGTATACCCAGCGTTGTACTTACTTGATCATTTGTGAAAAGAGCAAACTGTTGATATTCATCCACAGAGAAAAGTTTAAATCTTATACACTACTGCACTCATTATAGCTCAAGGAAAGTTCGTGCTCTCAAGGCTACTCTTCTTTGTAATTCAGTCAACAAAATTATTTTTTGTCTTGCTCTTCTATCATGATTTTTTTTTAATAGAGCTCACAATTAGTGTAGTGAACGCAGCTACAGGCATGAATTAAAGTAGTAATTTGCTCCTTCTTTTGCTCAAAAAAAAAGGTGTAGACATGGGAAAGATGAAATGGAAGAGCTAATATGGATGCATCTGTCAAAAAAATCATAAAAATTAGATATTTGAAGACTAGCTCTTTTCACTTAGCATAAGCCTTGAGTAACAACCATTAACACCTTGAGCAAGAGCAATACTGCTATATCATTTATAAGTCTACTCATTAAATAATTTGAGATTATATTTTCATAAGTAGCAATAACTGTCATCTTGGCTTTTAAATTTGGACCCTGGTTTTCAAAAAGCAACTCACTAAGACTTCAGAAATTTTGGTACTTTAAAAGTCATTGTCTACAGTAAAGTTTTTTTTTTCTGTGTTGTATTCTTATTTTTGTTAGTGCATAATTTATTTAATGATTACCAGAAATATAATAATACAAACATGAAAGTTCACCCTGTCATAAATATAGGTGATTTATGAAGGAAAATTTAGGTGTAAAGTAGGCAGAGCTTGCTTAAATAACTTTCTGATAGCTAACAAATGCAAAACTGGGGTAAAAGCAAAGGAAAAATAAGAATTGCTCAAGACACTATAGCAAGCTGCAAAATGAAAACCAGAAAAGTATTATTTAAAACTAGATTTTGTGCAAATTATCTTAATAATGCAGATTAAATAGACTGAGAAATAGTGTCCTAGCAGAAGTGAGAGCAATCCTGATAAAGCATTGGAGAACTTACTGCAGAGACCAGTCCTGCCTTGCCGGCGTGATGGTCAAGATTCGCCAGTAGCTATCTTTTTTCCTCTCCACAGCTTTCGTCATACTGCTTCCTGTGTGCCTTTGATAAATTAACTGATGTTTCTTACCAAGTGCAATTTAAAAGGATTCTAATGTTTCGTTCTCCTGTCTTTAACATCTGCACAGATGTTGTCCTCCTGACCAATTACATCTCAAGCTGACATTCTAATCAAAAGGCACTGAGCTGAAGTCCGCTATCTGGACCAGCAGACACACTTGTACCGTGGTGGAGTCTCTCTCAGGAGCTCCCTTATGGCTTCTTTAACTCACAGTCCAGACTGCACGGAGCAGTGGTCGTGAGGGCCAGCCACAGGCAGCACAATAAATCAGCACATATTCCAAGTACATAACTCCACTTTTGAGAGTTTGGAGAGGGTGAATGGGATGAACAGAAAGTCAGTTAGATTGCTACACTGAATACTTCAATTTTTCACTAGAAAAGTTCATGGCAGAAAACTTTCTTGGGAAGGGCTTTCTGACACAGGCTGATCGGGCATTTCACTACTTACCATGACTGTCCCAGGTAAACACAAAAACCCACTGTTCATTGCAAGTCTTCTTAGAAAAGAGAGGCTGCAGGCTATTTATGTCAAAGAAACTACCTGGAAATGACAGCTCTGTAACTCCAGTGAAAAGACAAATAAATGGAGTCATGATTGCTCAAAATGAAAATAATTAATTTTCACTTTTCTATATATCAGCACTGACTGCAGGAAGCAAAAGAACAGGATAGATAATATGTCCCTAAAAGGAAAACAAAAGAGATAAAATACCTATTGAATAATATAGGATTAAATCTATCATAATATAAAAAGCACTTGATTTAACAGAATAAATAGGAATCGGGTTAACTACTTGTTTTCTCCTCACAGAAATCAAAAACAGAAGGCATGAATAAAATTCTATTAGGACTGAAAGATTTTCATTTATTTGAACAAGGTTTGTATTAGGCTTTTATAGCACCAAATAAAAACAGAGACATTGTGGACATATAAATTTTGCCTCCTTGGTTAAGGCTTCCGCCAACTTCTTTATTTCGGATAGCCTTTAATGTCTGAATATACATGGAATTACTTTGGAGGCAAAACTTCTTTTAAAATATCTCCTTATAAATAACTATTTTGTGGTTACCAGTTGCTAAAGAGTTCAGCTGTTTGTCTCACTGTAGCAATGTTTGCAACTGGACTTTCGCTGAAGGCGTCATTTTAAACTACTCAAATACTGTAATGCTAGTAGTCACTGGAGGTAAAATGAAAAAAAAGTATTTCTATGAGGATTTTCCCAAGAGAAGCCTTTGCTTAGAGGTTTCTTACTTCAGTAAAATTATCCAGTAATATTTTCAGAACTGAAAAAAATGCAGAAGTGTCGTTTTCTTCCTTTTTACTGAATTCTTAATTTTAAGAGTTTGAAAACAGTAACTTATTTTAAGGAATTTGTCTCACTTCCCATTTTTATGAGATCACTTGTATCTACTTCCTCTCAAATTAAAGAATAGGTTTACTGGACCTTATTAAGGTTGCTTTGTCCAAGGCGAAGACAGAAAAAATTGAAATGGATTAAGTTTTTCTACCGTAAGAAAAAGGAAATCAAACTTTCATTCCATGCTGCCAATTTGTTAAGAGCAGGACAATGGGAAAGAGAACACAGAGGGTCTTTGAAAATAATGAACTTTTTTGTTAATATTTTAATAAGTCTTTTTTGTTTACACAAAATCTACTTTCAAAAATCTTCAAAACATCAGACTAAAACAGTCATCATAGATAGACAATATTCTTGAACGTTAAAAGTAAAAGAAAAAGTAAGCTTGAATCCTCTTCAATAATTTGACAAGCTAAAACACTGAAGCTTAAAAAGATTTCTTTCTCAACATGTGAAGCTTAATTTGAAAAGGATAAGATTCAAAGCTAATTTTCAGAACCAAAACTCAAAATACGTTAAATCTCTTGGCTAATACTACATGCCTAAGAAGCGTTTGCAGCTGCGGAAGCAGCCCCCGGGCCCTGAGGTGTCGCTTGCCTTATGAAGCCCAGCTGGGATGAGGAGGACGGGATGAAGGCTTGCTTTCTGATATGCCGCGCTGCTGCTCTCACCTTCACTCACTTCATTATACCCAGCGCTGGCTGCTATGCTTGGTTTGGTCTCTTTGTTTCAGAGGTTAGCTGAGGAACAGAGAGAAGAAAGTCATTTATGCTTATCTGCTTTTACAAATGAAAAATAAAGGTCAAATTTCAGTGGCCGTTGGTTTGTGAGAGCCCAGATCGGAGCATGGTTACTCCAGCAGCTGTGCCAGCATTACATCCAGTTACACCCTCAAGCTCCCTCATTTGCTCCATCTTCAAAAGTCCAACCAGTGTCTGATAACCATGGGGAAAAAATAAACTGGTTTAACTAATTCAGTCCTTTAGCTGCAAGTAGGAATAGACCCTTTTTGCAATTTCCTTGCTGTTCCTTTTTTGGCATGTCTACACCACCTTTGTTTGAGGAGCACTTTGTGGCACTGCCTTCAATCGTGCTCACCCTGATTTGAACGTTACAGGCAGAGGCAACAGCACCTATTTCAGGAGCAGCTCGACACTTTCTGCCCTATGACTGTTTTCCGTTGCTCACAACTTCATTAAAATTACAGATTTAGGCTGAACTTTCCATTCTTGGTATCTGCCTCAGGCTCTGTTTTCTTTCTGTTTTCTTTTTTAAATGTTTCAGCCAAAATAAAGAGGCTATTTCCAAGAATACTTTTAAGGAAAAAATACATCATTCTGTCCACACTGGAAGAAAAAAAACCCAACAAACAAACCTAAAGCAAACAAAACCCTCAAAACAGCAACAGCAAACCCAAACCTAACCCTTGCAACTATTTTGTGAAATAATATTTTGTCCGCACCGGAAAAACAAGCAAACCAAACACCATACAAGTGAAAACAGACCCTGCTTGCAACTATTTTGCTGAAGTTAAAGCATTGCTGTGTTTTGGAGAAGGAGTGTCAGGCATGCTTGTCCTAAATTTTGTGAGATGGATCCACAACCGACAAATCTCAAGTCTTGCTTTTAATTAAAACTTCTCACTGTGCTCAAGCCAAGAGATTTTAGCTCTTGCACAAATTCTGTTAGTAAAATGACTACAGAGCTAGGGGTATCTTCTCAGTACAGCCAGAGGGATAGCAGATGGGTGAAAACCCAAATGGAGTGGGGAGCCAGGGTGACAGGGTCTGAGTCTGCCTGGGAACTGCCACAGTGAGGTTAAACTGGGAAGATGCCCCAAGATCACTGGTGCAGGGCAGCAGGTTGCTTTGCAGGCGAGGGTGTTAGGCAGGACTAGGCAGGTACATTCCCATGTGGTCCCTGACTGAGCATGGTGCCACAAGCCTGGTGGTACCTGCCACAGCAGCGCCTGGGAGAGAGTCAGGGCAGTGTTTCAGGGCTCTTGCTGGGTTTAAGGAGAAGCATACCAAGCTTACAAACAGTAAATGTCTCATACATGCCCCTGTGCAGGCATGCGTGCATGAGTGAGTGTTCACACACTGATACACACAGCATTTGAGGTGGGGAGGAAGGGAAGGAGGGAAGGTGAACCAGGGATGTGGTCTCAGCAGCAATCACCTCTCCTGGACAGATGGATGCTGTTCCCAGCTGAAGGCCCCTGCAGAGGAAAAAGCTCCTAGCTTGGTCAGAGCTGTAGGAGCAACAGCAACTTCATGCCCAAATCTCAACAGGATCTGAGTGTGCCTGCCTTGGGCTGTGAGGGATTCAGTTCCCCATGCCCCAGACAAGCCTTGCAGTATGCAGGCAGTGTCTTCTGAGACCCAAAACCCTGGGGAGGGCACGTTCAGAGAAGCAGTCTCCTCCTGAACGTAGAGATAAGGTTTAATCTATTAGAAAACAAGTACAGAATAATATATGGTTGGTCTGAGTGGGGTACATCATGCATAAATACAAATCAAGCGGACAAAAATTTGGATTTGGAAAGGAAAATTCTCAAAAATTATGAGTGATCCTAACAAAGGCAGCCCACACATTCTTAAAGCAGCTCTTCTACGCGTACCAGTTCTTTGATGTAAGCAGTGTCACATCCAACCACAACAATATGACAAAGTCCATTCAGTTCTCCCAGGGCTCTGGCAAGATTACCAACCCCAGGATCTCTAAGAAAAGGATAATACTAAAGTACAGTGAATTCACCACTTGAACACGGAGAACACAATTTATTGTTTTGCAGTAGATCCGACTGGCAGACTTGAAAATCCTGCTCTGCATGTCTTAGAAGAGCGATAAGTAACAGAGAGGGAAGATGGTCAAGCCCACTGCTCCCCCACAAAGCAACAAAGATAGTTCCAGTTTCCTTCTCCTCAGCCATGAACAGTAGGGGACTCTGACTGAACAGTGCTAATTAAAGAACCAGATCTCAGCAGTATCTTCGGACTTTGGGGACTCCTTCATCACATGGATCAGTCGTTGCCGAATTGCCCAGGTTGTCGCTTCTTTTCCCTGTGCTCTCTGTCAGGTTTTCAGACTCTTTGATCCAAATCTTCAACTGGTGTAAATTAGTGCTGTTCCCTAGGGAGTTAGTTTTTAAAGGTGAAAGGAAAAAAACTGTTTAAAGGTGTTGCTTTGTCAGTCTGTGAAAAGATGAATAAAAATGGCTACTGCTGCAGCACACAACTGGTTGCCTTAGTAATAAAGTCACAATCGGGTTGAAGGGACCCTGTATAGGACAAATAATATCATTAGAGAAGTGGAAAGATAACCCTGGCAGAAAGGTTCGTGGCAATTAAATTGAAAATAGGCATCGAAAGAACAATTAATGTGCTCTTTTGCTTCTCTTCAATTATGATTGAACAAGCACAACTCTGATATTTTATATCGGGCTTGCTGAGTAAATTTTCTGTGCTCGTAACAAGAATCATCTGATCAGATGAAGCTGCTGCCACTTTGTGCAGAAATGAATGTAGCATGGATGAGTTAATCTCAACACCTATGGCAGCTTAAAATGGAATCCCTTTTCTTTGTCAAGGTGCAACTGTAGCCCTTACCGGTACCGTAACAACATGTTTCCCTCTGTTACACATGAAAACACATGGTGAATAATTTTTCACAGAAAAAAAAAGTTAAATTTTACTGTACAGTTTGGTGGATCTGGTAGAATTTTTTACTTATTTATGTTACTTGAAGACACAGTCACTGAAGTATTTTTCCATTGGCATAACTTCTGTCATTTGTTATATATCTTCCATATATGCCTAAATAGTCAGGACTAGCAATGTTAAATGTGCAAATACACTTACAAGTCCAGAGATGACAGGTAAGCCAGGATACTAAAATTTAGGATAGTAAAAATCCTACTTTCTGTGGCCTAGGAAGTTGCAGAATTACCAGATTCCCAAGCAGAATATTTTAAGGAAGTTTGCTTTCCGTGGAAAATGCATAGCCTGGATGGGTGTCCTTAGAGAGATTTGGTTTATCAATTTAAAGATATCTGAGTGTCAGCTTTCTTTCTTTGTCCCCACATTTCACTGTTCGTAAATTCACGTTGCCAGAGTCACTCTGTGCCTGTGACTCCTTCTCTAGTCAGGCCTCCAGTTCTTCTTTCCAAACACAATATTTTTATTAAAAATGTTTCTATATCTCCATCTGAAGTCTTGATCTGAAACAGCACACAAAGTGTGCTCTGGCACTGGCCCCACCTGGGCTCCTCCCTCTTCTTCTTGCAGTTGAAGTTGCTCCCTTGGAGGGTTCCTCCTGGAGCCACCCGATCAGCTTCTTCAGCAGCAGAGTCACTTGACTGACCAGTAAAGAACTTTTGGAGAAAGAAAGCTTGCCTGATCTATCCTGATGATGGGAAAAAATAGAATGCTGCTGCCAGTAGCTTTGATAAGGTCCATATAATGAGCCAGGAATCCAAAGAGAGAATGAACTCAGATGGTGTGCGGAAAGGATTTATGTGCATGTGTGTGCTTGTGTGTATGGATGAAGGGAATATGACTACTTCAGAAATACTAATGCTCTCAAGGGGTGGAGTGCTGCAGATTAACAGCAAACTCAGCATTTCCATGAAATGTGTTTTTTCTCAGCTTAGGTCACAGAGAATCCCCTTTTTGAACAGGTACCAAATAAACACTGCGCTAGAGCAAACAGTTATTTTATGCCCTACTTAAAAATAAAAACAACCTTTGCTAATTTTCTCTCCAGATACTGATTTTTATTTCCCATTTCTTATAGTGTCTTGGACAAGGGAATTGAAACCAGTCAAAAAGAACCAGTATATATAGGTAGTGCTGATAGAGATGCAAACACAGAGTACAGCTCTATTCCCAGGGTACCAGTGGAGAGTTTTTCCCAGTTTCGAGATGCTCTAGAAAGGGATTAAAACAAAGTAGTACTGAAGCACTTTTGATAATCACAATTAAATGTTTCATCAATTGTTCACTTAAAAATTATGTTTAAGTAGACAACATTTATGCATTTATGCTAAAAATGATGGCTAAAATGCAAATTTTCCGAATCACAGGAGGTAGATCCAAGATTTCCGCCTGCTTTTGTGTGTCCTCTACAGCTGCTCTTCACCTTCCTTATCTCCCTTTGGTTTGGTGAAGGTTATCCTTCTTGGCCCAGACACAAGATGGCATAAGAGTGTTTTCCCACCTTGCACTGCCATAGCTGGGGGGCTCAGAAGACCTGGAGAGGTAGGTTTGAGCCCTGTCAAGGTCTTCCCATCCTAAGCACTTGCTCACAATTTTATTATCAATCCACAAACTCACTGATCTTTTGAAAAAGACCAAAAATCAAACTATACCAAAGAACATAAATTACAGATTTTAGGAGTCTTGCACCTTGGATTAGAGCCTTCTTTTACTATGTCACACATTTCCAGTTTAAACTCCTGACTAGAAGCATTGGCTTTTCACAACAGACTGATCCAAACTGAAGTCTGTATTCATTTAATTCATAAATTCCCTTCTGTCCTGTGCAGAATAAATCAACATATTCCCACATGTCTTCCTAACAGAGAATCTTATATTAGGAACCAATAATAAAGTACATCAGGGAAAATTTATCCACCATATGCCTTGGCATAATTTGAATAAATATCAAAAAAAACTGTGTGCATTCTGGAATTTAGTGGAAACTGTGTGTTTGCATTAAATAAAACCACTACTTCCCAGTCATCTTATTTGATTAATAAAGTCTCCTGTAGGCAGGAAATTTATTTTATAAAAGAGCTATTTAAATGGGTAAAATTGTTGTGTGTACATTGTGTGTTAGTTAACCAATTCCTATATATAAAATGAGGAAGATTGTTCATATACAGTCCCTGGAATACATTATTACAGAAGCATTGAGAAAAAAAAGGTCTTATTTTGTTACTAGAAGTAATTCCAAAAACAAATTTCAGCAAAAAAATACCAAAGAAAACCTTCTGTAACAGACATTTCTCTCTGCTTTATTTGAAAAGATTAACTCCTACATGTTCCATTTTATTGCACTGTTTTAACACACAGGAAAATGTATCAGCTGTTTATAACTTTAGTTATCATGAAATTAGTTCTCCAAGGAGCAGATAACAGCCTTAAAATACTAAGTTTAAAAATTATCTTTGCTTTCTGCTGTTATCCCAGAAATAACAAGATTTTAAACCTGTTTTCCAAGTATCTACTAGAATCAGAATATAAAGAGAGTCATTCTTTCAACATGATGGGAAAATTTTGTTATTTTTATTTGTTGAAATTATAATTATTTGCATATACAACCCTATCACTAGTAGTTCAAGAAAAATGACTTAAGATGTGGTAGTGATTTTAGACAGACTGATTAAACATGGCATTATAGCAGAGTCAGTTAGTCAGAGCAATGTTCTCTAGATGAGGAAAATCTTGTTCTAATTATATAGCATTTGCAACATCAAGAATAGATGGCATTGCTTATGGCTCTGTACACAGTTATTTCAGTTTACAGATGGTTTGGTTTTATGAGTCAGGTCACAGCTTCTCAGCAGACCCAATGGATCCTCTGAGAGGTACCAGTGAAGCTCATATCAATTTTTCCCAGTTCTTCTAAAGATTACTAGTTCAGGTAAGATTGTACTTGCCTCTGAAAGTGATGACGATACTGTAGCTGCTGATGGTAATAAAGCCAGGAATAGAAACACCACTCTCTCCAGTTATTAAATTGATACCCTCGCAGAGTTTACTATTGTAAGTGACCTATTAAATACCTGCATGATAGAGACCCTGTTTGCTTCGCTCTGTTTTTAAACACTTTTAGTGGAAAGGAAAAATTCTGTCATAAATTTGAATTATTCCAAACTTTCCTAGTCAACTTTTTCATGGAGCTCTGGGGCACAGTGCATGTGGATCCACACTCTCCAGTATTTGTTCCTCCTCCTCCCTTACAGCAGACCTTTCTTCTCCATAGAAATAAAAGGCACAAGACCTTGTTGACATGCTTTTAGTTACAGGTGAATTTTACCTATCAGTAGTCTATTAGAAAAAGTAACCGAAAAGCAATCGTTTTCCTGCATTATAGGTAATATGCCATCCATGGCACATCAATTCTCTTTCTACTGTTTTTGATTATATTTTGGGATTACGGGAGAGGAAGAGTTAGGTGCCATCTAGGAATTCATACATTATTGGATATGTATGCATAGCTAGTGTTTTTTAGATTATCATTTTTAGTCAAGATTGGGGTGAAGAATGTCATTGGGATAATCTAGGAGCAGAAGGCAGATGTGTTAACATTTTCTCCCTCAAAGACAAGAAAGACTTCCTTTCACAATACATAATTTTAGAAAACTTTATTTACATGCAAGAAACTGCCTAGTCATTATTAAAAACAGGGGAGAAACGTAATCTCTTGCACATGGCATTAAAACACCAAAAAGAAAAATTCCCAGATAGAAAGCATGCACGTTGGTGCAAAGAAGAACGTTCTAATGTTATTTTTGTAATGCTCATGAGACACAGGCTACTCCCCTGCGCTTTGAGGCAGTGAGCCTTCCCCCGCCCCGAAAGGCAGCGGCCAGTGCCCACAGAGGTGTGGCAGCAGCAAGAGAGAGGTGAGCAGCATCTTGGCATTCACTCTTTGGATGTGGCTCACCTGCCCCCTGCAACTGCAGCAGGTGGGCTGGCATGCCTTCATCCCCATCACATTACAAGGGGCAGTTTCAAGGGTGTAACCTCCAAAGCACTTTGCAAGCTTTAGTTTAATGGATCTTCTGCATAAATTGAGAAAAAAAGAGTATTTTATCAGTGTTGCCTGAACATAGCCAAAAGTTCCTTTCTTTGATAAACTGGTACTGAATATTTCTGAGATTTCTGCTCTCAAATATTTTCCTAGCATGTGTCTACAATGACAGCTTTCAAGGACTTACTCAAAATATTAAAATCTTAAATATAAATTGTGGCTTGTATTGAATTTCATGGGCTTGTTTCTGGCTGTGTGTTTTTCATAGCTCTGATATTTGTTCTCTTTATCTGTTTATATTTGAGGGTTTTTTCTTTGGATAGCTCGGGTGGTGCTGCAGGTTATTTTTAAAGATTTTGTTTTAAGAGATCACGTCCTAATGTCAGTTAAGAGCATACAGTCTAGCCTAAAGATTCTGTGACCGCTGAGCTATCAAATTCACTTTGGCATATGCTACCTGTGTCAAAAAGTGAAACGTATGTCCATTGTCCAGGTGATTGCATAAGTAAACTTCCATTACTCAGTGGGAGTATGCCTGCTGATCTTTCAGAGCTCCACATGAAACACAACATCTAGCCTTTATGAACTTCTAATAAAAGTCATGCTCTACACAAACAATATAGAATTACCCATAATTCGTAATTAGAAAAATAAATAATGTCACAAGATACCATAACGAGGATTACAAAATCAGTTGATACCCATAAACTGTGTTTTGAGATTTCTCTTTTGTTTCCTAATCAAGGAGATATGTTGTCCTATTTCCTATGTCTAGGAGAATATAGTTCCTATGGAATTATGATTACTGTCTCTGTTACTGTAAGACTTAAAGTCTGGGGTTTCAGGCTACAAAGCTTCATCATGTAAGAATAAACAATAAAACTCCTTGTCCAAAATAATTTACTGTATGGGAAAGAACAGGTAGATGTACCAAATAGATAGAAGCATAACAAACTAGTAAGTTTTTTGCACACCATAGTAAGCAATAGTCATCACACATGCCATCTTTTAGAAGAGTTATTAGCTCTAGAAAGTGATGTTATTAATAAGGTTCAGAGTAATATCATATTTCTCCACTAATTTAATACTTCAAAATCCTCAGTAAATTCATATTTCTCAATGAACTGGATATTCAATTCACCATTTCAGTCCTTCAGGGTTTGGGGAAATGGACTGCTAAGGAATTTTTCTGAGAAGTAAGCACATATTTCCAATACTGATCTAATTTCTGATATTGAACTCTTACTTCCCTAAATTACGGATGCAGGTGGGAAATGACTGTGCGACCTATAGGGAAATTCCAATATATCTGAAAACCACACACCTCAAATTTGAATACAAAGGAATATATGGATGAAAAATAAAAATTACTGGAGCCAGTGCCTAAAAACCACAGCTGCTTCTGAACATCAGCAAATGCTCTACCTACCTAAACAATGTAGCTTAGTATCCAAAGATGTGATATTCTAGCTAGATCATTTGTACAATTCTCTAGGCTTAACAATTTTTTATTTTATTCTATTTAGCAGACACAGGCAAAATCAAGATTGGTGAGATGATTTCATATGTTATCTATACTCTTTTCTTATGCTGTCTCTTTAGAAGTGATGCAAAGACACAGTGAACAATAGCTGAGTGATATTCTGAAATGTATTATTATTTAGATTGTGTCTTTTATTATGCAAATTGCATGTTACTTCATTTCAAACCAAGAAGTAATCATGGACAGTGAAATGAAGAGGAAAGAAACAAAAAGATGGACAGCAAAGGAGTCTTATTCATTTAGCCAGTGGCTGAAAATGCACAAAGACAAGTAGGTACAAGGACAGAACAAGCCTGACATTTCAGATCAACACAGACTGAAAGTAAGAAAAAGCGAAAGTGATAAGAGTGATATCGTTAATCAACACGGTGTACACAGAACACATTAAAGAGTTTGGCTGCTTTTTTTTTTAATCTAACAAGTCTCTCTAGTTGTAACACAATAAGACAGTGATAGGAAACTTTTTCACCTTTCCTTCATTAGTTGTTTCAACTGGTTCTCACCTATTTGCCCTTCTTCACTACAATGTCATCTAAGTCTTAATAACTTGGTAATTGCTGACTTTCCTGGTTGCCTAAGAATAAATTGCTACCTTAATTTGAATGCACTGTCTATTTCTACTCATAAATAATGACTAGTGTTGCTGAATTTATTATTTGAATTATTATGTTTATGTAGTACATAATAATCTCCAGCCTATAAAAACCACTTTTATAGAGTTTTCCTGACTTTCTTTGTCTTAGGTCTCCTCTCCCCTGATATCTGTAAGAAACTTATGATCCACGGTGAAGTGCTAAGTCTTTCTGGCCTTTTGTAGGATTCTCAGCGTAACATTGGACACTAAAGTGATCCACAGGTGAGATGACCAGAGAGAAAACAGCAGATAGAGCAAAGAAGCAATCTTTCTGTTTAAGGTCTGATAGTCATTTTCTTAAGCTGCCCGTGCTAGAAAGCTCACCTTGTTAATATTTACAGTGTAATAATGATTATCTCATTCCTGAAATTGCAGGGGGAATCTATCAAGCTATCAAGAGGCACTACAGGCTCTTAAAGAAGAGTGTCTATGGAGTAAATTCAGTTCCCTCAATTCTACAAAATTACCATGACCCTTTTTTGCTCCTATATTTTCAGATCTGCTTCTTGCAAGCATAACATATACATAGATATCCTTTACAAAGGAAACACCATCAGGCCTGCATAATTGATCTGAAGTTACTAGTTCTCACTTCTGTTCTGTTCAGTATTCACTTCAAATCTCATTGCTCCACCTGTGCTAGTTGACATGCAAGAATGTAGCAGTGCAGATAGATCCTCATCTTTCACTGTAAAATCCTCTCTGTTCCTCCATGAGATTTCTAGTCACCCCAAATGAAGTTGAATCCTTGGCTGTGTGGAAACAGACAATAGGTGCACTGTACTAATCACTCTTCTTTTTATTAACATTATCTCACTGATAACTACTGCACTACAGAAAGCAATCCAGGAGGTAAACTCCTGAGGAAATTTGATTTAGCTACTGGATATAATGCTGTTATATCCAAGCAACTACCCATTGAAGTGAACTTCTGTGGCCTGGGTCATTTGCGGAGTGAGACTAGGAGACCTGAAAGTAATTTCTGGCCTTAAAGGTCTCTGAATCTATGGCATTACTGAGTATGTCAACTCTTAGCAGTCAACCTTGACAAAATAAAATGTCATCTCACTGTTTCTTGCTTCTTCTACAGCCTTTTGCACCTCCAGAGAAATTCAGAAAGCAGGATGTACCTCATTGTCCAGAGCTGTGCTATAATGCGTAGTTCTGTCAAACTATGCACATCCACACCTTATTCTGCAGCATCTTGTCACTAGTTTTCTGAACAAACTGGCCTCATTGTTGAACTTCTTACACCAACCTGTATTTTCACGTAAAGCCAGGTCTCTTAAGATGGCTAGAATTTCAAGACATTTGTAAATTGGATTTCTTCTGCATCTTCTGCTCACTTTCTGCTTTCACCTTCTTTCACCTTCCACTGAAAGACAGCATCTTCCAGCAAAGCTACTTCCTTAAGTGAATATCAGCTTCACCACAATTCAGAAAGATTAAACTCAATGCCACATTGTTTCTCCAGTGCTATGAAGCTCAGCAGCTAAGTAAACATCTGTTGTCCAAGTACAACTAACACCTCAACTCTACAGGAAAAAGTCTTCAAAATACCAAGTAGACTCAGTTCTGAAAGAAAACAAACAAAAAACACCACCACATTTTCATCTGGCTTCTGCTAGAACGTGTTTTATACCTCTTCCTGCAGAGAATCAGCTGCCCTGGACTTATTGCCACAGTGTAGTTTCTTGAAGAGGTTTATCACTCTGTGTGAGCGTAATGCAATTTAAAACAGTGGAGCTCTGCTCATGTGCATTAACCGAAGATATATATAATCTATGTGTATTAAAGTGCACAAACACTGTCTGTTAGTCAGTATGCTACTTTGCAGTTTTGCTGAAAACACAGTAGGTGGATGAGAAAATACATAAATGAGAAGTTTCTGATACTGCAGCTTTATATTAAAATGTATGGAAATAAAATTGGAAACACTTTGGTATGTACACTGTGAAAATGCATAGACAACATTTCAACATGACTATTCTTATACTTAAAGTTTAAAAAGTAAATTTAGATTCGACTCTTTTCAGTGGTGCCCAGTGACAGTACAAGGGGCAACGAGCACAAACTGAAGCACAGGAAGTTCCAGCTGAACATGAGGAAGAACTTCTTCACTCTGAGGGTGACAGAGCACTGGAACAGGCTGCCCAGAGGGGCTGTGGATTCTCCTTCTCTGGAGATATTCAAGACCTGCCTGGACGAGGTCCTGTGCAGCCTGCTGTAGGTGACTCTGCTTTGGCAGGGGGCTTGGACTAGATGACCCACAGAGGTCACTTCCAACCCCTAACATTCTGTGATTTTGTGATTCTGTAAATTAACGAGGCAGCATCTGAGGGTAGATTACATTTTATTCAAACCTGTCTCATAATGGCATAAAATCTCAGCCACCAAAAAATAAAAAGAGAAGCTTTTCTTCATTAATAAAAAAATATTTCTGATAGGTTTCCACTAGCCTGAATAAGTTAGTATGAACCTTTTATAGACCTACATACAAACTGGCTGTATTATTGTGTATGACTTCTCCTAGTAATACTGTTGGTGATACTTTAAATCATGGATCATACTGTAAACCATATCTCATACAAATGTTCACATAAACTTCCATTTCAAATCAGTGATTTAAATTCATTCTCTCACTGTGGAATTGAAGGAAGGTTTATAATATTTCTAGGTATATTTTAATACAATTCTGCTTGAGAGATTTCCACAGTTCTCACAGTATTTTATTTTTGTAAAAGTTCTTATGTCACATCCCTCACTGGAATACCTGAATGCTTCTCAGCTGCCCATAGCTAGCGTCACTATTATGCTATCTATTCTCACGTGCTCTCTCCAAAGGGAGAATGGTATGCATTGGAGCATCTTGTCCTGGTTTGTTCTCAAGTGCTGATGCTTTCTGACATATTTGGTGGAGTGTTATGCAACACGAAAATACATTCAACCTTATGGCATAGAAAGCTGCTGGGTGAGACATCTAAGGGCTTTTTCATCCAAACATGTTCCCCTGTAGAAAGCACCTGTAAAAAGGCTGAAGTAAGTAATAGGCTACTTTCATTCATATGTGGCATATCTGAGCCTCTAGACCACAGGGTGAAGCACAACATTGAAAAGCAATTGTCAATAGTTATTAATTTTAGGTAACATTGTAATTTCCCACCTTTTCCACTACCACTATCTTTCAGGTTGATGAAACCATACCAGATGATGTTTGCAACTCAATTTATACATTTTGGAGATATCAGAACTGAAGCATTCTGCAGTATCTTCAGGGAACTATGAAATACCAGGTTTATTTCAATAACAAGCTCTATAACATTAAATTAAAGCCTCTTTTAAGTTGAAGCTTCTTTTTTGATGAACAAATAACTGACATTTTCCCCCTTGATTCCTTGTCTACCACTTAAACTGTCACATATTTCTGAAATCGGATTTGTTAGTATTGCAGTTTGAAGTTTATCTTTTAAGTCAAGAAGAGCAAAAGATATCTTTCTCTAATACTATGCTTGACTCTCTTAGACTCATGGCTTCTGAGCAAGATTTGCTCCTGTTTGGAGGGTCATTAGGCCCAAGGCAGAAGTATATACTGTAGTACATGGATTAGGTGTGAAAATCCAGTGGAATCCAAGTTGCATATTTCATCTGTTTAGCTTATCTCACGTATTTCTTGCAGCTCTGGTAGCCCTTAGTCTTTGCTCTAAATTTTTTATGGGCTTGAATCTTCTACCCTTTTATTCCTCATTCTCTTTCACTTGCCTTTTTATATGGTTTCTCAGGAGAAATCAGTAGTAATGATCAATGGCTGGGTTGCTTTGAATAATTCTGCTGCATGCAAGTAATCAGATGTGGGATTTCAATAGGTTGTTCATTAGGCCAACATGAGTCAATTTAACAAAGGGTAAGAAACTTTAGATACATACTAAGAGAAGCTGGCAGATCTAAGCACTCCCTAGACAGAGGAGAATGATATTTTCTGTGTGTCATTGTACATTAACAACAAAACTAAAGCTGGTGTTTTTGAAAGACTCAGGATACACAGGAGTAACGAACAGTGAAAAACTGTAGTAGGAACTTCTTTGTAGTCATCTGAAATGGTTGACAGAGTTTTGAGGTTTGATCCTCAAATACACGCAAAATGAAGCCTGCTTTTAACTAGAGACAAACTGGAATTTGTCTGTCTGTGTTTTGTTCCTGGGCAGAATTTTTTTCTAATGGATAGCTAGAAGACTTTTTGACTTTGAATGGACATAGGAGGATACTCATAGCCTCATAATCAGAAATACTGTTCCTACTTCATTTAAAATTGTTCATAGAAGGAGTGTTTCCCTGTACCCCAGATTTCTTTAGCTTACACATGATCAGAAAGATGGATTTATCAAAAAGCTCTTTTGAACATAGTAAGTAGACTTTACACTCTCTGTAGTTTTCCCGAATTAGGTTTTTTCCCTGAAGTTTTATGTGGTAATGTTCCCGTAATGAATTTCGCTAGAATGGTGCAAACCCTATTTAAAAACACAAGTATCAAGTTCAAGTTATGAAATGTTATCTAGTATGAGAGAGAAAAAGGAATAAAAGAGACTGATGGGCCTTAAGTACATACTTAGCTGTAAGCATAAGATTCAGCATTTGTTCTTCTATTTTGTTTTTCCTCTCCGTATCCAGAAACATACACATGACATAGACATCATAGCGCAAAATGTCTTGAAGGAAAAATAGTCACCATTTGAAACTAATAATCATGGGGTTGTTTGTTTCTTGGGTTTTTTTTTTTTGCTTAATAATACCTGTCATCAAGTCTCTGTTAAAAAAATAACAAAGTAATAAATGTCTGCTTTTCTGAAACAGCTCTGTCCCAAGACTGGAATTGCTGTTCTGCAGTAAAATCTAAGAACAAAACAAGCTCCAGGTTTTAAGAGCTCCCAGGCTCCCAAGCCATAGCAAGGAGCTATGGCCTTGCTGAATGAGGCTCCTGGCTCTGCCTGAGGAGCCCAAGGAGACCAAGAGTCCTTCAGCTGTGGGGCTGCTGGCACTGGAGCTGCCCCTGCACTGCCCAGTCTACACGGAAGTGGGCATTGCTGTTTCTCAGTTGCGGTGCCACAAAGACATGCAGTGGCTCATCCTGGGGAAGATGGCTCAGCCAGAAAATTAAAGAAGAACTGGACAACTAATCCCCTGGAGGTTCCTTCCTCCTGGAGCAGAGGAAGGAAATAAAAGATGGTTATTTCTACTCTATGCATTTAAAAAAAACCCTAATATTTACTTAACACACTATGACATTTGGAACAAATTGGTATTGCTTCTAAGACACCATACACACAAATCTATAAAATGCCTATATTTCCAGAAGATAGAGAACTATCGTGGATCTTGATAGATTATACAAAGAATAATGCAGAAAGAAAAGGACATCAGTGTGCAGACAATACTTCATAACTGTTTTTTTTCATAAGGCATGTGCTACTAATGAACCACAGACTTCATTCTTTCACCTTGCCCTCAGGGCTCAGCAGTGGGGCTGGTCTGTACCCTGAAGAGTGCACTGAGATGGGATCCAAACTGACTTGTGTTCAACCAGCAAATGATCTCTACCCACATTTTTACAATCTCTGGTCCATCCGTCCCTCGTCAAGCTGGCCAATCATCCTTGGCTGAGCTGGGATGGAGAGACCTCCCTGCTCTGGGGCAGCTTTGGATGTCACTCTGGGACCTCTTTCAGACTCATTGGACAGCTGCCATGCATTACCCCTTCAGGAATGTTTCAGTCACTTTTCCAAGCTCTTGCATGCAAACAGTAATTCCAGAAACTCTTTTATGTTAATGAGAATTTTACTCCTAAATGAAGTAAATATTACAAGGAATTTGAGACCATAGGAATGGGCTTACAGTTCTTCTGCTGCAGCCCATCCCTGTGAACATTTGTAGATGCATCAGCAATGCACTTTTTACCAAACATTTTACTTGGGGGTTCTCAGTGAGATCCAACTACATAAAAATCAGGTTAATCTAAATCCTAGTTGATTTGAGCTTCAGGGCACATAAGTCCATAAAGAAGACCAGCCAAAAAATTAAAAAAAAAAAATAAAAATAAAAAAAACGACTACTCCTTCTAATGGGGAAAAAAAATTCTGTGGCCACGTTAATTTGAACTTGGAAGGGTTCACATAACTGTGAAGAAGCAGAATTGTACTTGTGCCGTCAGACCTAACAGAACTAAGCCTCATACCATTAATAACAAAAATATAGCTTTAGCGCATTTTTCAGGTTTTTATTTAAAATGAGAAAGCCCTGCAACACAGAGCAGAGGCCAAACAGCTTTGCCTATTAATTCAGTTTTAATAGGGATTGTTATATACTGTAGCATTATTCTCTGTGCACAGTGATGTTCCTGTTTTCACTCCTCTTCTTCGTGTTAAAGCTGTCTCCTCTCACTAATTAAATTTCATTACCTCCCACTGAAGTGAAGAGACTGAGAGATTGCTGGCTGACTGCCTCTGACACACTTAATCAATCCCTAGAGGACAAATAATGACCTTTTTTTTGTTTCTTTTTAGCTTGTAACCTTTTTTCCCATCCTGGGACACAATTTCCCCAGTCATTTAAATGTATGTCTGTCTTCAGTTTTAGAACCCTAATGATAAGTAATTCTGTGGTCATGTAAATAATCAATAAGAGGACAGTTATTTGTTTCATCTTTAACACGAATATTAAACTTGCAATGTCTTTTTGCCCTTAAAAATTCACTTTACTATTATTCATGGAAAACTCTGAAATCTTCTTCTTTGGGGATACTGCCAACACTGTATTCACCCTGTCTTTTCTACAAAGTTATTTACATAAAAGCTAGATTTCAGTTATGGGGATTCTATTAAGTGTACCTATATTTTTTTAATTATGACAACAAATCAATACACAGTGGAGCTCCACCGATCTAAAAGGAGTGACGTCACACACAAACTCTATTGTATTTCTCAATTTATGACAAACAGAACTGGGTGCTAAGGACAGTTGTTACCAGGTAGTAAAACTGTCCAGTTCAGAACGACCAAGAGAAAGAAATAAGTAAACCTCTTAAGCCTTTATCACCTTCACTTTTAGGGGTGTGTGTGTAATGGACGAGGCACATGCATCAGTTTTTTCCCATTCAGATAGAACACAGCTTCTACCTTCAGACAAGAAATGGTGATTAATTTTTTTCTTAACTAAGCAGTATTTCACCTGCCATGTAAACTGTGGGAGCCGTAACCTAGTGAATCAGGATTACAGCTTTATTTGTACTTTAAAGCTTCGATACACAGAATATTTGCATACATGTCAGTATAGCTATGGGTCATTTTTAGCCCCAGAGGACGTTTCTTTCAGTCCTCAGATGACTTCCAAAATGAAGCCTTTACAAAATTTCAGTTTGTCAGCTGACTGCGTGAGATCCCATCCCTATGGTGAGACTTTGTGAGACTCTGTTACGTTTGTGTGAGCACTTACCATATGTGAGCATGTACCTATGCACTGCCGTAAACCACACAAATGTCTAAGTCACCAGAGCAGAGTATACAATTTGTCATGATAGGACTAAGGGAAAGGCTTCTATGTCTTTCTTGATACACTAAACTACCTCTGTGCCACTCTTCAGACTTCTCCTTTGGTTCAGAACAGCTTTCTTTCTCTGGTCCACTTTATTTGCTGGGATATATACTTTGTACACAAGATATCAGTTCTGTTGCTATGGTAATCAGTGTGTTAGAACTGATGGACTTCTTTTTTACTTTTTCTTTGTGATTTCTTAATGGATTAACTAACTACCTGCTGGTTTATGGAAGTCTCAGTTGTACAGATCTATCCATGGCTGAATGCAGAAAATATCAGCATATTTTGATTTCCTGAGCTGTCTAAATCCTCTTCTTACCATGACAGGTGTTACCTACACAGTATGAGCCACTGTCCAATTAATTGTAAGACGGTTATGTAACCTGATAATTAGAAGCAGCAAATACTAGTTTAGAGGGTTTCAGAAGACAGGAACACTCACTTTCAAGACTATGTAAAGTTCCAAAAGTAAGAAAAACCTGAAATCTTTCATCCACCAGAAAAGGGTAAATGAGAAAAAGTGTATGTTTTTTTCAAAAATAAACTAATAGGAAGAAATTGATAAAGCGAGCTATGCAATATTGCTCCTACTATTTGGAATAATAGATTGCTTATATTATGTGAAGTGTTAGAAGAAACCACGTGAATCCATTCTTTCAGATCCACAGCTATTGAGGACAATGCAAGGCTGTCCACAAGTAATATTTTTGGTTTAGGTCTCTTTCACAGACTTCCTGAACAAATTAAGGCAAGTTTCTTAATGTCTCATTAGTTCCTTTTATCATCTGAACATACATGTTTAGAAACAAAACAAAACAAAATTCCAGGATAACAATTCAAAATTGCAGGATATTGCAAGCATGAGAAACAAGGTAATGTTAAATACCTTAGTTATTTAAGAGAAATGCAGGTATTGCCTGGCTAGAATAAGACTGAGTATTCTTCCTCCAATGAAAATGTCAGAGTATTTCTTTGTCCTCATAATCAGACCTACCTATAAAATCCATATGAAATATTAATTTCATCTACCAATACAGAACATTATCCCAAAGTGCATGCTAACCTTTTGCAAAGTGAAAACACAAATTCCCAACAGAAACTGCAGAGCTTCATGAATATTTTTACTTCTCCCACACATGCATAACTGGTTAATTTTTTATTAGTTTTTACCAAAGAATTCAAACGTTAGTTTGGGCATGAAACATCTTCTTTTTGGTTTGTCAGATCCCCATGTAATGTAATTGGATCTACATGTTCGGGCACGTATACCATTTGCATTTAGAATCATAGAATCATTTAGGTTGGAAAAGACCTTTAAGATCAATGAATCCAACCGTAAATCTAATACTGCCAAGTCCACCTCTAAACCACGTCCCTAAGTGCCACATCTACACATCTTTTAAATACCTCCAGGGATGATGACTCAACCAGTTCCCTGGGCAGCCTGCTCCAATGCCTAATAATTCTTTTAGTGAAGAAATTCTTCCTAGTAGCCAATCTAAATCTCCCCTGATGCAACTTGAGGGTGTTTCCTCTAGTCCTATCACTTGCTGCTTGGGAGAAGAGACTGACCCCCACCTCACTACAACCTCCTTTTGGGTAGTTGTAAAGAGCTATGAAGTCTCCCATCAGCCTCCTTTTCTCCAGACTAAACAGCTCCAGTCACCTCAGCTGCTCCTCATAAGATTTGTTCTCTAGACCCTTCTAATTTTAAGTATTTTTTTTACACAAATTCTGAACAGAATCAAGTCAGTTCATGGTGATTTGTTTTCAGCATGCACTAGAAGAATGACTGTGCTACTGACCTCCGTTCTGATAATCCCAGAGCACTGCGGAGGGAAGGAAAGGGTCCTTCACTCCTGTGCAATACGTCATCATGAGATGTTCTCACCCACTCAATTCCCTGAGACTGAATGAGGACAGTGACTTCTGCAGCACCTGCTAGGTGATCTGCTGGATGAACAGAAAGAACTGAAGCACTATTGGAGAGTAAGGCAGCCAGTTTGCCTCCTTTCTCCACCCACCTGGTTGCTCTCACCAGCACCCACAAGGACAGAAGTGGTGAAATACAGACTGGGGCATGGAAACACAGTTCTCCCTGTTCTTCTAGAACCACTAGAGAGGCATACTGGTAAGTATGGATAGACATAAACAAATGCATGCCTGGGTCTCCACAACATACAGGCACAAACAACTTATTTTTATTTTAGAAGTCACAGAGCAGTGAAAAAAAATGCATGGAGGTTCTCCTGATGATGGGTTTTTCAGCATAACAATGATCTCATGTTTCTGGACACTGAAAGCAGCTTCATGTTCCATTCTTCAACAGTTCTGGGGCCAAAACTACTACAGGTATGAGGTCCGTAGCAAATGTCTTATTTTAAGTTTCATTTTAAGAGAAAATGTTTCAAATTCATTTCAAAGTCCAATTAATTATAACTTCAGTACAGCAACTTTTGGAATCTTGTCAGAAATGTTACTCTCTTAATGTCTGAGGTAAAAATGTGACACAACCCCACACTCGTCTGCTTAAGTCAGTGGCAAATCTGGAACTTCATCAGGGTTGAGGTTTTGCCTTAGTTCGTTATTACCTGCTAATCTTTATACCGTTGCTGTGCTACATGACTACTTCTTTCAGACCAGTTAGAATACTTGTGATTTAATACTGTTATGACATTGCTATCAATATTCAATAAACATAAATTGGAAAGGAAAACATCTTTTTTGTACAGTGACGAAATTATATCAGTTAGCCAAGTAATTATGAGCAAAATTTGCCAGTTTATGTCCACTTGCTATTGCCAGTGGTGTTTGTAGGTGGAAAGAAAGATCCACTCTTTCCTTCATTAAAACTACATATGAGCAGTTCTTGGCAACTGTGATCAGAATTGCTGTTTGATGATGCTTTAAAGATTATTGTATTTTATTTTAAAGTCTCATTCTATGCCAGCGTTGTCAGCCTATGTCTAATTTTCATTAGATTTCTGGGATAGGAAGAAAATGTAATAACATGTAATATACAGCACATTTTGACTCATATGCCCAAGGAAATGCAACAAATCATATGACAAAATACAAATAAAGAAAATTTGAATCCATAAAAATACCAATTTAGTTTAGCATTCATGTCTGGAATGTAGAGCAGAATGTAGATTTTCGAGAGTCGGTTTTATTTTTACTGGAATGGCACTACTTTAAAATAACTGGTGCAAATCACTTTGAGTTTGTCATTGACTACAGGCAAAGGATAAAACCCTGTGGTAAAATATAAACACTGAGCACAGTTCCATGGTCCCAGTTCAGACAAAATATCAATTCAATTCATAAGAGATGTTTGCTTGGGGACGAATTGGGAAAGCACTACCTTGGCTTGCAATAGCTCTTGGTTGCAAACTCTAATTGTGTATACATCTGCAGAAGAGAAAGGAAACACACATACTGCAGAGCAGACAGATATAGGTATCTTACTATTAAGTACTTTCTTCTTTATGCTCATGTTATTCAGTGCCTTGCAGTTTTGTGTACACAGCTTGTAAGTCTTTTAGCACACAAAGCAGGGACTCGTTTGACCTAACTTCAAACTTCCAAACATGGAGTTCAATGCCAGACCTGCTTGTCTAGACTTCCTAGATTTTTGGTGGGAAAAATAAGCAATTTTGAGAAATGAATCATCTCATCTTCAGGCAGATACCTGAATTAGATAATATCAATCACATATAAAATACTTCTTTCTTCTCACTCATCAAAAAGAGTCTAGACAGCAGCTGACAAACTTTAGGACTGCAATCTCTAAAAAATGGAGGAAAGAAATAAACTGTTTAGCCTTTTGAATAGTAAACATTTCTATTGCTAACTCCTCTTACTGCATTTCCCAAGCTACGGAGGACAAGGCGAGGATTGGTCTAGAAATGTTACACGGTTAGACTTTGTAAACACGATATGTGACAGCAGTGAGTACTACAAGTGTCAGAAATAATTATAACTGTTTCACTTTCTTGTACCTGGAACTCAAACATGGCACTGCACTGCTGGGGCTGCTTATGCAAGTGTTTGCCTGGAGAGTAGCTCCATCGCAGCACCTGCAAAGCAGGTGGGCTGGGAATCCCTCTGCTCTGGGTGATGAACAGCTAATGGCATTTGTGCAGGTGCATGATCAGGATTAGCTGTGGTGAGAAACACTGGAACAACTTGGTTTTGATTCTGGTTTCATCTCACCAGAAGGATTTTCCCCACTCTTGTAACCGCAGCACCACTAGCTGTGTTGTTTCTTTCAAGTATTCTCACAAATTTTCCGCTCTTGGCATGTGCAGATATTTGAAATAGGATATTCCTATTTCTTCACTTTCCAGTAAGAAAAAAAAAAGCTTTAAAGAAGCATATGAAGTAAGTAAAAGCCTTAAATGACTTAAAACACAGTGTTCAGCTATACAGAATGATCCTGTGACAAACATGGACTTACATGAGGTTATCTCAGACCTGTCAGGTCATATCAAGTAATGTCAGAGGTGATGTAGTAACTCTGAGGTACTATAATCCAGAATGGTTTGATAAAACATGGCACACATCATGTCTGAACAGCATTACTAGGAAGGCAAGGATTTAGAATAGCTGTATTAGCATGTGACTCATTCACATGTATTTGTACCACAGAAGTATTGAATGGTGTATATAAACTGCTTGTGATTTTCCTCTCTGTTGCTTTAAACAGTGACTGCTACTTGCCCATAGACTGCTTGTCTACAAATTTTTACAAAACATCATTTGTGAATGTTGAAGTACAACTCTCAAACTGCCACTGGGCAAGTAATATCTATTTATGGTTCCCTATAGTCAGATCTTCTTTTGTAGGCTTTGTTTCTTGTTGAAAGAGAGCAGCTTAATCCCTCTGGCACCAAGATGCTGTATAGTAAACCATTCTGTGACAGTTTTTTCTATAACAACTATTTTGAAGAGACTGAGAATGAACCCCTTTAGCCAGCTCACATTTCTGGTTCTCAATTAATTCCAAAGACAAGACTAAGAAATGGGAAATTCAGTTTGGATGCAGTAAGTGCAAGAACTTGAGCCTCTGAGGAAAAAAATCTTGTTCCCTGTAAGTCCGGTCTCCAGTTATTCAGTCTGTTGTTTGACCCTGTCTAAAAACATAAATTGAAGTTATAAGATAGTTTTTACACAGGCTAAATCCATTTTACCAGATATTATGTTCAACCATGGACTCCAAAGCCAGTCTTTGGCCCAAAGAGCTTACAGCTTTCTCTGTATCACAAATGTTCATAAAGGCAAAAAAAAACCAAACAACTGTGTAACTTCTAGAAACCATGGTAACACCACAAAGTTTCCCTAGGTAGGTGCTCAAGTAGAGCAAATCATTGTAGCCATCATCATTGTTGTAATGGCTTTGACATAAGTCGGTTGAGGCGCCAGCCCCTTTCATCAACATGACCACAGCAGGACTGCTGCAGCCAGCCCCTGCTATAATGACCAGCCTTGCACATTCTCACATTATACAACCTCAGCTGCACATAAAGATAGATGAGGAGAAGAAAGGTCAAAGTGCTAAGGAACCATAACATGTTGCAACGTCAAAGATTTCCTAGCATTAAGAAATCCAAATCTGCCACATTCACATTGTCTACGATTTTGAAACAAGCTGAAATAGAAGAGTTGGGCAGTTATCTCTCCATGGCTTCTGTGGAAATCTATCCATCAAGTAGTTACTCTAGTCTCAGTTTAACAATACATCTATATAATCTTTTTACATTGAGAGGTATTATTAAGTGTAAGTAAAAGTAAGTATCAAATCCACAGACTTTGCTACCTAACTGGACCATGGAGTAAACACACTACACTTTAATCCTTCCCGGTGCCCTAGAGCTAACAACCACTTCAGTTAGCACACAGGAGCACAAAATGTCCCTGGTGGTCACACCCTGAGGGTTTTTCTGTTCCTTGTCGAAAAATTTGGCTCAGAAGAACTGCAAAATCCCAGGGGCAGTGCAAAGTATGGTGCTAAATGACTTGTCACAGGGGCTTGATTTTGAGGTAGATACTTCAGGTTTCAGGTAGAGATAAAGATTTTGAGTTTATATGGATAGATTAATGAAGATAAAAATAATTTCAGAAATAAAGCAGCTTCTGTATGTCTTTCCCAGCTGTGGCTATGCTCCATGTTGTTAAAACAAAGCTTGTGAAAGCAACACTCCTTAGCATCTTTTCTGAAGAACCGGATGTTTCTGACTAAGTTTAATAAAGGTTAATATTAAAGGTGTAGTTCTAACTGTGATGATGTAAAACATGGAAGGTTTTGATGTTAAAAGAGTTCACGTTTTTATTGTAAGACCAACTTGTAAATGTGAAAACACACACAAGGTGTCAGGCACAGAAGCTCTTCTATGAGTTAACCACAGTGTATGGATATTTGGGATTTTTTTTCCTTCAAATATTGTATCAATTGTCTGATAGGAGACACTAGATTTCTTTACAAATTTTGACATGCTTAAAATTGATTTGGAATGCCCACGTGCACATAGACCTTTTGCCATGCAATACAGCATTTTAAAATTCAAGGAGAAAATCTTCCTAGGAATTTCTACAGGATATCTGTCAACAATTGTGCTGGCTGTCATCAGCTTCTGTTATGGTGAAGTTATTTCATGTAACTCTGTTATGTATTGAAATAAAGGGCTTTATCATGGGGACCAGCCCATTCTTTATGTCTTGTGTGAGGCCCATGCAGTGCCTGGGAAATATTTACTGGATGTGGTCCGAATGATGAAGTAGCTGTAAAAATTTCTTATTTGGACTTTTCTGAATGTTTGGAGCATCAGCTCAGTACCTTCTCACAAGCATGACTAAATTGTGTGCAGTTATGCAATGACTGAATGTATTTCTGGGGTTTACTGGGTGGAAGATCAAGCAGGTAAGTAATTTAGGACTACAGAGCAGGGAAAGTGGAGTTCAGAGAGCCTAAATGTGGACCTAGATCTCAAGTGGGTCCTGGCTGTCATCCCCTTTGCAGATTCTGCCTCCAGCAGAAAGGCCCATGGTCAGCAGGAAGAAACGTAAGAGAAAGCATATGACCGAGACAGCGTTTTACGTATTTCTTGCTAGTCTTTTCAAAGACTAACTTTTTACTGTATTGTGGAGGCAAAATGTTATGATATGCTATAAAAATTAGGGAATTTTTTAGTAATAGGATGAAGAATATGGCAAAGTGTACTCTCATCAAACTCCAAGAACAGGGAACAAATGGTAAAAGCATAAGACTCTTCAACAGTGTCTTTATAAATGCTTAATAAAAAAGCTTGTGAAATGAATGCTAAAGTGCTTTATAAAACACACTATAGCATAAGCAACGATAGTTACAGTAAAATAGAATGATGCAACAACTAAAGTGAAGTTTTATACCAAATTCTCTGTGTACAACAACAGGATTTTTGTTCTCTTCAAAAATTCAACCAGAGACTTTTTTCCTTGTTATGTTATTTTCAAAGAATAATTTTTGGTGTGCATGGTAATGATTTCAAAGTTAATGTTCAAGAGGGAATTCCTTTGGTTTGTGATTATAAAAGTCCATTTTGGGTGTGTTGTCTGTGTAGTTTTGCATGTTTAGGGCAGTGTCATGTCAGGTGCGAATATTAAAAAAAATCCAGTGAAAATGTATGTTCTCTTAAATATCCAGAGTCCTAATGTGTGACCAGTATCATGAAAAAGGATTTTGCCTAATTTCTGTTTGAATGAACTTTTAAATCATATTTGTGCTAAGACAATCCTCATTAAGAAACTTTCTGTGTCACTTCCACTGTCTTCTCATGTACACGCTTACAGTTTGCCAATTTGGGCACTAATGAATCTTCGAAGTTTCAGCATGAATTATTCTTTATAAAGCCTAATATCAGGAGTGGGGGGTTGAAGTGTTGTTTATATGCTGGAATGAGCTTACTTCTTTCAGGGTAGAAAATAGAATAAACAGGTTTAATTGCCTTAAGTTCCTAAGCCTGGAATAGAAAACAAACTGGTTTCAAAGTCAGTGGTATCCGACATGGAAAGAAGGCTCTAACACCAGGAAATCTACCTGCAGATCTTAGTTTCTAGACTGATCTCCATTACGAGTAAATCTAGAGTTGATTCTATTTACAGGCATTTACATTTGGCTTATTAACACATTTTAGCAGATAAGTATTTGAACACAGCTAATTAAGAAATTGTGTCTGCCCGTGATCAACTATGTCCGCACTAAACTATGCCTTCCAGAGTGCAAAACTACGAGGAGTGAAAGTCTGCAAGGCATTTTGTCCATTAGTGACTCCTAGCTAAAAGACGCCATTCGCTGTCCCAGTTCATTCCCAGCGTACAACCCCCCTGGGGGAGGCATCCTCCCTCCTTTGGCTGGCACGAACATCACAGCTACACTGCAGAAGCAGTTGCAGGGCAAGAGCCAGCCCTCCAGTTTGCTTTACATTACTAGGTTATCAGGTGGAAAAGGAGTGTGTGAATTCACTCTGGGAGAGGCACCAAAAATTTTTCTGGTACACAGAACAAGTAAATTTGTATTTAAAATAAAATCCTTCTGAATTACTTTGGAAATAAAAAGAGCATCGGTGGAGCTTCTGCTGAGAAGAGCTTTGCAAGAGGATTGTAGGCACCACAGTCACTTGGATGTACTTCTGAAAATGTTTTTCTTGGCATGAAAAGTCTTTCTTCCTACACTTCTCAATAAGCATGCATTTGCACATGAATCCATCTATCCTGCTCAAGAGCTGGAGATCTAATAGAGAAAGGTTTCCTTAGGGAGTTAAAAAAAATGTTTTAAAGAGGAGAAAATAATCACTGTCTATGAGAGGAGGAAGGGCTCACACGTCCCTGCTCTCTTAGGAAGGATATTTAGCAATGCATTTAGAAGAAGGATAATCACAGCACAACTGCACAGGCAGTCTCAAAACCATCCCTTCACAGAAACGCTTCCATGAGAAGTGCTTCATGTCTTTCGTGCTAATGTTGACAGCACTCTTTTCAAGTTCTTGAAGCAATTGTTAGTTTAGATGCCCTGATCCCTAAATTGTTTCTGAAGGGAAACAACCCGTTCCAAGGCCACCCCTCCCCTCAGTGCCCACCTACTACTTGGAGAAACCCCTGCTACCTTGGGTACAGAAGCTGGAAAGAGGCAGCTGCCAACCCACCTTCCAGTCTGCCCCAGCCCACCGGCCCCGCTGACCTTTATTAGTCCTGCAGGCTAAGCAGAAGGAGGGGAGGAGAACTGAGGGACTACTCTGCACCTGTAAAAAGTCGTAATGCCAGAGGAATCTTTCTCATTTGGTCTGCTGCTCACAGAACGTCTTGTTTCCATCTTTCTTATCCTCCCTTAATTAGTCCCCACTGTAAAATATGGGGCTAACATTGTCTGCAATTGCACTGTTCCGTCTGCTTGTCCCATTTCTGCACCTACCCTGTCTAAGTAGATGATAAATCATTAAGGGCAAGGCCAGGGTATAGCTGGGCAGGTGTGCAATGCCTAAGACAGGCTCTATCCTTAGGTATTGCATTAATAAATATAAGCAATATAATATTAATTATAAAGATTACTTAGTTCATTATCCTACTTAAAATACGCCACAGAATTTGCAACAAAATCATCCAAATTCTTCATCTTTATAAATGTGTTAGACTACATTCTTGAAATTAAGATTTTAGAATAAAATGGAAACATACTGAAAGGGGAATCTTGGATGCAAGCTAAGGAGAGAATAGGAGTTTTGCTCTTAAAAAATCAGAAATTGAATATTTTCATCTACTGAGAAAAGTTATATTTCAAATCCACTGGTAGTTTGCAATAGGAGGAAAATGGGTATATCTGGAACAGTCTGGTGAGCAGAGGAAGAATTATTCAGATTAATGTTATTTAGAGGACTTCAGTTAGTTTGTTCTATATAACTGTTACCTCTAATTTCCAGTTTTTTGATTAGGATAAAAAAATTATATACCATTTTTTCTGAACCTATTAAGCTTTGATGCTTTTGAATAAGTTTTACTAAGTTACACATTTTGTAAAATAGATAGTCAGGTTTCCAAAAATACAGATATTTTTGAACACATACATATGATACAAACGTCAAGAAAAAATGGTGCATTATTTTATTCCAAATGATAATGCAATGGCTCACATGAAAAATATTAACTGATTTACTCAGCAATTTGAACTGAATAGGTCATCAGTCTTGTAAGACACATAATTGCATTTATGAAAGTAAGTAGTCTCACTGTATTTTGGAGAGTAGGACCATGTTGTAAAACGTACCCATTGACACAATGACATTCTTTTTGACAAGAACCTTTCAACTGCATATCTCCAAAATGAAAAGTTAAAAAACCAAATTCAGTTGTTTTGTTCGGTTATTGTTTGCCTGATGTGGTATTTCCTTAAAGATGCAACCGTGGGAAAACACTGATATTTAATAGAAAGAGAATTAAATATCTTAATGAAAATTTTCATGGCTGAAATCACATACAAAGGAGACCCTCAATAAAATGTATTAATAAAATATATTAACATCCCAAAGGGCCTGCTATAGTACTTCTAATTTTATTCTGGAAGCATAGAAAACATGTATACTTTCAAATAATGTTATCAAATCTCTAAACAATGTTGCTTGCTTGTGTTTAATAAAAATTACCACTTGCTGTGCAAATGAAAACACTTATGTCTGAAAGATTTGGGGTTTAGCTTACATAGATTCCAGTCAGATAAATAAATCTTGAGGATTATCTTTCCACAAATAAATTCTTTGCAAACATAGTTTCAGTAAGGCTCTTATTGTTAAAGCTTTCCACACTAAAGCATATTGCGTGACTGTGAAATCTTTAAGCTCTATATAGTCACTAATAAACAATGGAAATAGAGGGTGATTTTGCAGGCTGTGACAAGAAAATAGGGAGTTTATTTCCTGTTTGTTTCACTCTGACCTTCATTAAGCTTTACATGAAGCAGTCATTTGTTTCAGACACAGGATGCTTTGTGAAAATCCAGTTCAGAATATCTGAATATCAGTGACTGGAAAAAACACGATGGTCTAACTTTTGCATGTATAGTTATTGGCAATATATCTGTGCCATTCAGTTGTTAATACTGTGTAGCTCTAGCTTCTAGCAGATTATCCAGTTAGCTAAATCCCAGCTAAATATTTATTTTTATCCAAATCTTGTTTACATGCACAACTCCTGACCATACAAAGATTTGCATATGACATCTCTGCTGTATTTGGGAGACAAAAATCTCTGCATGTGAGTCCAACATCTCATAGACCCCAGCTGTTCTTCCCTACAGGCTGGCAGCGTGGCAGGTGCCCTGGGGTCACTGCATTGCAAGAAGCTATCAACAGACACTGGCCTCGGAGAGAAGAACTGCACATCAACAGCAGAAGTAGCTGGGAGAAACTGGGAAGGGACATAGCTATCAGAAATGAGGACCTTCAGTGTGCTCACAAATCTCATTCCAACACTGCAGATTGCCATTTTGATTCGCCAGATCTACACTTGCTTATTACAGACAGCGAGCTTGCCCTCAGCATAAAAATGCCCTCTCATTTATTTGTTGATTATATCTCAGTCAAATAAATGTTGCTGATATAGCAGCCAAATCCTGCTGCAGAAGCAGCTCCCAGCCCTTCTTCAGCACCCACCTGGGCACCCAGAGTCTAGGCTGAGGACTGCAGTATGGATCCAGATATGCTGGACATGGAGAGTTTCTGGATATAAAGACTGTCTAAAAGTCCGTTGGTATGATGTTCTTTAAAGAAAAAATTAAAATTGCTACGAGAAAGACAAACACAAATCACTGGTGGAAAGTGAATATATACAACATGGTTGAGCTGCAGTGAGCTTATGAGATTCAAGATCTTTTGTGCTGTGTAAGAATAGGCTAATTTGTGTAGTGTCAGAAGGAAAAATCAAGCTGTGACTCTCAAAGTGATGTGTTTTTAATTTCAGTTTGTTTCTTCAGCTTTTCCTTTAATTGAAGCTGAGAAGAATACAAATTAAACAAATGTCAAACTCTATACGAAGCTGTCACAGCTAATGGGCATAGCAGGAAACTTTGTAACAGTAACACTTTAAATCAAACTTATTGGCAGAAAGCAAGCAATCAGTGTCATTTGAGAACTTTCCATGAGAATGATTTTCCAATGGAAAAATGCATTTTCAGAAATGTGAAATTTTCCCAAGGAAAATTTTAATTTTGTCAAAAAAGCATGATTAGCCTTCAGAAAAATGGAAATGTCTGCACCCAGCTACGTATACAGCCTTTCAAATACCCCATGACCCTGTATGTTATAGGTGTAAAAATTGTCAGGTATAAAATTACATGCCAATGTTGTTTACATTAGATTTTTCTGAGGTTTTTTTCTTTAGTTTTCAGCCTCACAAGAGCTGGAAATAAATTTAAATTTTTGAATTTTTCATAAGAAGAATGAATTATCTCTTCTAATCAGATATAACTCTCTGAAGGGAAATGGTAGATTTCATGAAAGTTATCAGTCATTGGAAATGTTTTTGTTGTATACTTCCATATTTTTGCAATTTTAATACATTCTATCAAAAATATCTGTCAGCACTTTAGCTTCATTTTAGTTTTTATATTTTTCTTTTTCCCATTTTGCCTTTGTCCAAAAAAATAAAAGTGGAAAAAGTCATGTTTCGTGAAAAGCAAAAGAATACAGACAAACCCTTAAAATAAACATGCTTTCTGAAATGTGAATAAAAAATATGATCTTTAAAAATTTTTGTAACACCTTTGCTTTTTGTTGATTACAAAGAATTGCAAGAAAATCCACTGTTTTCAATAAGGATTGAGAAGCGCAAAAAACAATATTTAGCCATTTTTCCAGCTCCATCGTGAGTTGGAGTGGAACTCTAATCCCATTTAAGTCAATGTCAATGACGCTGAGCATTACATTCTTGTTTTTTTGAAATACCGAAGAACTTCTTTCCTATCCCAGAGCTAGTTCCCCAAGGGTAAGCCATCCTTCGACGTGCCCGGGGTCCAACATGCTCCTCACAAAGGTTCACTCAGCACACCTTCATCCTCCGCAATGAAATACCTTATTAGTGCTGAACAGTACAGTGAGGCTTCATTTCAAAATTTATTGAAAACCTGATCCATTAAGTATTTTCAAAGGATTGTTCTTTTTCTATTCAGTAAACACTTCAGTAATAAGCAAGAATTCTGCCTTTAGCAGAAGCTTTACTGCAGAAATTAATATCTCAACAAATATTACAGTGTATTTTGGGTTTTGTCATCCAAAGTAAGCAACAAATGTGAACTTGGCAGTTGCCATCTAGTTAATTTGATTACAATCAGTAATGAAATAATGTGTAAAAGTATGAAGAGGAAGAAACCCATGAGCATCTTGACTAATGAAGGTCTGAATACAAATGACATCAGCCATGTCCTTAGTTCAGTTGCAACATCTGCAGCCTCTGTAAAAAGGATGTAGTCTGACTGCATGTAAATCAGCATAAAAATCACTGCATTTTTAAAAAGCCATAATAAATTAATTTCATTGCTTTTCTAGATAGAAATGCAACATGGAGTAGAAAGATACTTGCACAAAGTTTTGATCAATTTTGCAAAGCGTTTGCTACAGTATCTCATGAAATATTCTGTGAAAGACTTATTTAAATTGTTTTGGACACAAATGCTCAAGAAAAAACAAAACTGGGACTTCCTATGCATGCACAGGAATAATTTTGTACTTTATTAGAAAATTTGTTACCTGTATGTTGCCAGCATATTTCTGAAAGCAATATCTGCCTAGACTGGTACCTGCTTTGCCCTAGATAGTATTTTTGAATCAAATCCTTGTCACACTCTGTAAGGTGCTTTAGACCAAATACATGCTGTCCTGCTAAGCTGACGGTGGCAGTTCTGTTGCTGTTTATAATGCCTGTCCTGGTTTCTGTCTGTTGTTTTGTTTGTTGTGTTTTGGTGTCTGTTCCTGCTTCTGACTAAGCATCACCATCTCTCTTCTCTTAAATTCCTACGTTTTATGTCAACAGTGTGCAGGAAGGTGTTACGTGTGTTGACCGCGAGTGCTAGCAAATTGGTTATGTATTGACCAAGGGACCAAAAACTAAATGAAAATTGTGACACCTGCCTGAGCTGCCTGTGAATGCTCCATATTACTTATAAAGCTGTTAAACAAAACCAACTGCCTCTTGCAGCATTGCCCATGGGAGCACCACAGCAAAGAGTGCTAGATCCAGTCTGAGTGTTTCTGTTGATTGTCACATGAAGGAGAAACACAGAGCCCTTTTAACGCACAGGTGGCAGAAAGGAAGGAAAACTTCTCTGGATCTGGAAAAAGAGCAGCAATTTTTGCAGCCACGTTTATCTGCCTCCTCCACCCCCTTTTCTCTTCCCAAACCGACCTCAAGTCAATGCAGCTTCCAACACGCAGTCAGTGGGAGCTTGGCAGGGACCAGACATTACCAGCACCAGTATCACTGTGACCCTGGGACACGTCCAGCTACAGTGGCAGCACCCTGATGGCTTCCACAGCTCTGCACCACCAAGACACAGCACGAGGCCAGGCCAGGCACAGGCACCTACACAGCTACCCCCTTACGTTGCATATACAAGCAGCAGAAGGCTTATTTTAATATTTTAAAGGAGATGGAGTATAGCTGAGCCGCTGCCTCACTCTCTGGATGCCCACTGTGTCTTATTTTATGGGCAACCCTTTGCAATCCCTAGAACTTGGTCTGCAAAGAAGAATCCAGTGTAAGTCACTGCTGTGTCGTTTACTGTAAGAATAGAATTTTTTGACACTGCCCGTTAAACTGTTTGTTAAGAGTTCATTAATTTACCTTTTCTCTAGCAAGAATAGCTTAGTGCTTTATGCTGGTGAACTGCAGCTTGGCACAACAACAAGGCCTGAAATTCTATTTGATTTTCTCTGTTAACAAATAAAATAAGTACAGTTTTCTAAAAGGCTTTTTCAGCTTGGAAATATTTGAAATTGCCTACTTGCTGAATTCAGTCTGTGAAATTTCGGTATTTTTATGAAACTTCAAGACTCCAAAATCTGATTGTTTGTCACTTTTTGTGAATTTTGGAGATGACCTTTAATTATGTCAGTGGGTTCAGATAAGAGTTTATTCTAGTATTAAATTGTTTTTCTTATCCTTTTCTTTGTTCCTTGGCTATTACATTCTTTTCACCCTTGTCACTTGAGGATTTCCGCATAAAATGAGGAAAAATCCCTCCCTTCTGCTCTGGCAGATTTTCAGCTGAATTAGTGATGGAGCGTTTTTAGATTTAGATTTGCTTACGATATAAACTGAGGCACAAAATCTGTTCTTGATGATGGCACTCTCATTCTGTCATCTCCATCTGCATAAGAAGTCTAAATCTAGACTCTAATTAGGTGGACAGCAGTGAGCTAGGCAGTGAAGACTGGCTCTGCACATTTACAGACTAAATGCTTACTTATTTTTCATAATACTGCCAGTATCTATCTTGGTCAAACTATTGACCACACAGCAAGACAATAAATCTTTGGAAAATGTTTCTGTAAATTTTATCTTCAAAAGAGAGAATGTATTAAAGGTTTTATCTGGAGAAAATCAACATCTCCTATGATTTTGGCAAAGCTTCACTTATGTAGCTGAGCCCCTTCACTCACTCACATACACACACAAGATCATGCACACCTACATATGGCCGTTGGGTACATTGCTGTTGTTTTAACCCTAAATAAGCAGAACTCTGGACCTTCTGTATGTCAGGTATAATTTTCAAAAGGATTATGCTTTGGGTGTGTAAAGGTGTCCTGAATTCCTCGGTGTAGATTAGAAGCTCCTCCACAGAGCTCTGAATGTTCTAGCCATGCTTCCCAAAAGCTTCCAGTCAGTCCCTAAGCATACTAGTCATTAATCCCCCTACCTTGCTTGTCTTCTATGTGTGTGTTTCTTCAGAGTATTTCTCCAAGACAGTCCTCAATAGGGTGTACAACAGGAAACAAATATCTCTGAACCTCTCAGTGCAACAGAGGAGTTCAGCAGAGGACACAATCCAGATTTGGGTCTTGGTAGCAATGCAGGAAAAGAATAATGTTAGTCCCATTATTCTGGATTATACTATGGCAGATCAAACAGAGAGAGAGAATTCCTTTAAATTCCTTCTCTGTTTTAGTAATTTTACAGTAGCTCTGCCTTTATAAAAAAAAAAAGGCATTTAACTTTCAGGCTGGAAATCTTAGTACAGAACAAATACCATTTTAGAAAGACCCATCTTGTTGTCAGTTCACCCAGGAGAAAGCTAAACTGAAACACACTTTAGAACTTAAATTCACAGCATTTTGGTCATTTAGTAAATATTTTCTTAGGTGTTGTAGACATTTCTTACTGGGGCAAAGTTTTGTATTTACCCTGTTTGAGAAGACCAAAAGCCACAGAAATGTAGCTAAATATTTCAGTTTTCACCTCTCATCTTCTTGCCTTTATTGGGTTATGTCAAACACGAAGCCACATCCTTATCACGCAGTCTGCACAGATCCTGTTGACACTGACAGGCAGAGCACAATAGGTCTCCTGAAGTGACTGAGATCTCCCCTGGACATCACTAGCAGCAGGCCCAGCTCCTACACTTTAATTTCCATTGCCTCTGGACAAAAGCTTCACAAACACCAACGTGGGAAAAAAATGAGCTCCCACCACAGGGAAAAGAACCACCATTTCCTTATGAAAAACTATATCTTCCACTTGTTGATTTCAATATTTCCTATTTGTCCAAAAAATTGAAGGACTTTATTAAAATCCAAGAGAGAGCATAGCGGATGGTGATACCCATGCAATGAATTGAGCAGCTGTATGGTAAAATTATTGAACCTTAGACCACATCTTCACCTCATGTCTGCTAACCCACCTCTTCTGGGATTGTCCTGATGTTCCAGATCTCAGAGCAGCTTTGCACAGCTGCAGCATCATAATAGATGAATAAAAAAAAAAAAAATGAAGAACCACCAGCAAGGACACATTCTGAACTTATTCCCAGGTTCAGAAGCTGCTTATCCAAAATTATGCAGGTCTGATGTCTGGGATGGGCAGTGTGCTGGAGCTAAGTTTAGTCTATGAGATTTTACGGTCATGAAGGAAAGGGAAGGTTATGCTCAGAAAAAGAATTGAGAAACTCTTCTTATTTCAGTGTATTTTCTCCCTATTAGGAAGTGAAATAACTATAAATTGGTTAAAGTATTTGTGTATGTATATAAATATATACACATATAAACATAAATATGCACACTTGCATACATAGAGTCCCCTGCTCAGGAATGTCCTGCTGCTTTACAGACATTCAGCACACTTCTGTGATATCTACCAGGACACTCTGTTTAAAGACTTTCCCCAGAAAAAGCCTTGACCTATAGCTACAAGCTGAGGAGCTTCACTGTGTTGCTGTCGGCCAATGTTGCGGTGGCAGAGGGCTGCAGCCCTGGACTTTGGCCCACAAACAAATGCATCCCCTTGCACAGGTTGTGCTCACCCACACTCTTCTCCATCTTTGCAGCACAATTTTGACCCTTGGGAGCCTGTCAGCCCCTCCTACACATCCTATGGCTACACCTAAGGGTTATCTATGAAGCACATTGTTGTACATCTGTGGTGCTTGTATGTGTTCCCTGCTCACCCAGCTTGATTATGGGACATTTATTTTGGTGGTTTGAAGAGTATGTGCGCTATTGGCTATCACAGATGGGCTGTCTGGGGGACTTTGCAGTGTGCATATGCCCACAGACTGGTGCAGAGTAACCACATCAAAGGGGAAGGACCCTCTTGCAAGGGATGGTTATCGTTAGGGGGAAAAAAAAATATTTGTAGCATTACTAAATGTATACCCTTGATACTACTCATATAGCCTGATTTTTCGAATTGTGTTTGTTATTTGGAGTGATTGAACGAAGACCATGGAAACCTATTTCAGACTATGAAACACTTGCAAACCCTTCACTAGAGTTATTGCTTGTTTCTCCTTTGTAACCACTCAGTTTTTCATGTTGTGCTATCCATTGCCACTGTCATACAGTATTGTTTTCATCTCTGTGTGGATGGACTTTGAATTGGCATTTGATTGACTTTGAAAAAGCATTGAATATAGTTGTGTAAACATTCTCTGAGGGAATTTGCATGCAAAAATACATATTTTTTCTTGAGTGTGTACACTGCTATCCCTTCACAGAGAAGTCTTCAAGAACAAAATTTCTCCCAGGAACATGGAATTCCATGATTCTGTGGTTTTTTCAAGTAAACTCTTCCATAAAGCTATCACAAATTTCAGACAAGGAAGTTTCACATGTGGTCTTTTTGTCCTGTAGTGCTTTTAGATTTTACAATAGATGGCATTTTGTCTGTCCCATATCTATCCTCCTCTTAAATTGGCAAAATAAAGCATAAGTTGCTGTTGAATGATTCACCCTCTACAGAATTTTGGGCTCTGGGCATGACGACCGTGTTCTATTATACCTGTTAATTATTTTTCTACACTCATTTTCTGGAAAGCATTCAATCAGTCTTTTTCCAGGGGGACATGTACCAATGACTAATTTTACATGAGTTCCTGCTGTAGTATGTATCTGCTGTTTCATTTCCTTCTTGCTAATGACTACAAATATGGCTCTCTTTATCTGCAGCTCTCTGGGAATGCTTGTGAAATTCAGCTTCTGAAAAGGATTTGTGGCATAATATCTCAGCTGGAGATATTGTGAGATAGTACTTTTTCTACAGCAGCACGGAAGATATTAGTCCATATATCCTGTGGGATGTTGTGAAAGCAGTTGAGAGGGACAAACTAATTACACCATCTCCACAGCAGAAAACAGACAGATTAGAAGACCTACATCAGTCTAAAATTGTCTGGAAAGCTCACAGATGATTATATGCTTCTTGTAAATATAATGTCTTCAGTTCAGTTGACAAACCAAAAATCAGCATGCTTAGAATCAATAAATCAGGAAAGAAAGCAGGGGGGATTTTTAAAAAAAAGTATCAATAATTTGGTCTATTTATTTGTGTTTGGCAATCACTTAAAGGCTTTTTGGAATTTTTTAACCTTAATTATAAACACTCCTCCCCAGGTTGTAGTATTGAGCAGACTCTTTCAATTTATGATTGCACTGAGTATTATCCAGTCTGGTGTATTCACAGTCACTACATGTTAGCAAGTGCTTCACAGAATTACTTAAAAGGTAAGTACCAGAAGCATTGTGGAGTAACTCTTGACACTTGCTGGATTTTACATATGTTTTCACTCTCCCTATATATCCACTTTCTTTCTGTCTCTGTGTAAATATATGTGCTTGCATAGACAGATAGATACAGATAATAGAAACATATTAAATTTATGTACATGTAAAAGTGCAAGTGTCTCTCTGTTGAGGTCCCCAAAAGCCTCACTTGTTAGAGATTTTAATTTGGTGCAGCAAGTCTGCATGAGTTTGTAAGCTCACTGGAATCCAGATCCTTGTTGGTTAAACACATGCAAACACTTTTTTAGCAGAAACATGAAAAGATAATCATGTTTGAGCGCTGCTGCATTTCTCCATCTCTGTGTCATTTATTTGCAGTGAGAGGCTGCTACAAAAATTATATTTGAACATTCACTACAGTTAATCCCAGCGGATTCTGTGTAATTAGAATGAATAGACATGTTTTCATCACTGTCTATTGCCTGGTGTTACTTTAGAAATGATGCTATTGACTTCATTGGAACCCCTGCATTACTCTGTAGAAAGTCCAAAATATCAGTGACAGAAGCCAGCATGCTCTAAATATCTCTGTTTCATGAGCTTCTGGTCTAGATTTCTTCTGGATGCCATGCGGTCACAAATTAATTTGGGTTGGGAGACACCCATAGATGTCACCTGGGCCAACTTTCAAGTTAGATCCAGCTCAGAAGTTAGGTCAGTTTGCACAGGGTCTTTTGACCGTGTGTAGATGAGAGGGCCTTGTCCAGTCAAGATCTAGTCAGGTGTCTCTCATGGTTCTCATAATTAAAAAATGGAATTCCTTGATATCATCTATTGAGTACAAGTAAACAATGTTGAGTTAAAACTGAGTTACAGGCTAAAGAAGAAACTTTTCCAAGATTACACAAGAAACCTCAAGATGATACAGTAAAGACAAACCAAAGCTTAGTCATTTAGATGTGTTATTTCACTTTAAACGCATTAAAGATAGAAAACTTTTTAAAGACAGTACACACATATGTTTAATTACATGGCAGTGAATCAGAAAAGTCAAGTTTGCTGTCTGCATTCCCCACTTATCAGGCTATGGCACAATTGCCCCTTCAGTTCTTCAGGTTATCCCTCTCCTGCACCTGCCGTTTTTCCTCAATACCATTACCAGTACTGGAAAAATCAATGACCTTTCCCTTCTATGTTAACGGTCTCTTCCAATAGTTTATTCTTATGGATATGAAATTCAGCTCTCTTTGTCTGTTTAAGGTGCTTATTTTTGTGGCCCTTGGAGGTTCTAAGTCATGAACTGGGATTTACCTGGGCCAAGCCCTGTACAAAATGGAGCAAAGAAATAGTTATTGCCTAAAAGGCATTGCAAGTGTAAGACAAGAGATTAAGTGAAAAGAAGTAGCGAAAGTCTGACACGAAGATAAGCAATGATACAAAAGTTATCAGCATAAGCCACAGTGGCTTTGCCACATCAGCACATAATGGGTGTGTTGTGGCCGTGGAAGGGCTGGTGAGATAGAGCAGGGATCCACCTAGCTGCTGGGCAGCATGAGAGAAAGGTGATCACATTTGCTGAAAAATTTCAGAAATTACGGAAGTTGTTGGTGTCATAAACTGCTAGAAAAAGTTCAGTCCAGCAAGTGGAGTGAGAGGTAAGGGAGGGAGACATGGGAGAGGGTATTAAAAGTGAAGCTAAGCACTACAGAAATCAGGAGCAAAACACAATGTGATCAGAGTAAGATAGTGGGAAAATGATCTCTTTTGTTATTTCTTTGAACATATCAATAAACATAATGTTTTTCTTTATATAAAATTTGGGTTTATTCTTTCGACTTTCCATTCTCCCAAGAACAAAGGTTTCACTTTAAAATTAAAGGTGTTTAAAAGCTGTATTCATACAACTATCAGAAATTGGAGAATATAAACCCAGTTATTTATGCGATGCATGGCTGTTATAAAGATTTCTTTCCCAGAGTAGAGAAAAATTATTCCTCCCCTTCCATATCTCAAGCTCCTACGGGTTTAACTTGCCTGAAAGGAGCAATAACAGCTTCCATTCCTTCCTTTTGATCCAGGAGCAATCTGAATCTGCAAAGTTGAGAGTTATTTCCTGATAACAAGAGCTTTGACAACAGCTCAGCCCAACTGGGACTATTCTAAATGGCTTTAAGGAGGCAATTGTCAACTAATGCAAGATGATTTAAAGAAGGCCAGGAGCAGACTCGCCTGCAGTTGGCTTCAGGACTTTATTTTAGGTGGTAGTTAAAACATACTCAGAAACATTGGGTGGCTGCTGTAACAAGGCTTGAACATTTCAGTTGTGTTTCAGTTGTATTCTTCTTGAGATACCATAAAAGCAAGCACAAGGCAAGGTCCACAATTGCTGTTTTTATACTACCCTGCAACAGCATCTCTGGAAATGATGTTGTTCATTTCAGATTCCCTGATGGTACATAATGTCTGGTCCTACAAGTTCCCTATTGGGTATCCTGAGCATGCCCTAGTTGTAGTACTGAGGAAAAACCTCATGGTACCTGGGCTTCAGAGAGCCCATCAATGTCACCTTCACTCACCACCTGAGCTAGCTACTGTGGGGAACATTTACGGTCTGCTCAGAAAGCAGCCCTCAGATCCATTTGTTTGCATCTGTGTCAACATCACTTGGGACATTTTTCTGCCAAAGAAGCAGCAACGTTGGTGGAGCCCATCTACATGGAGCTAGTGCACAATAGCGGTAGGCGTGAGGAACATGCATCCACCTCACAACACAGCTTGGACTGCAACCCATCCTCCCAGCAAATCATCCTGTGGAATGGAAAGCGGTAGAGTTCACAACATGGTAATCCCACAGTGTGGCCTTTCCACAAATGTGAAGGACATGGGAAGGATTTCTAGACTCGTTAAAAGCTCCCAGACAAACAGGCTGTTCAGGTGATAAGAAATAGGAAACTATGGGAAGTCCTATGCCAGAAGGTACTGAAATGTTCTCTACCTTCACTGGAAATACAGATTGTTTTGAAAATATTGAGAAAAGGAGACTGATGTCAGACAACAGGCAGCTGTCAAACGTTATTTGCTATGAAGTGACAGTCTTTGTTCTCTGTTCAGGTGTCCTCACAGCTCACTCTCAGCTGTGAGTGGCTGAGCACTACAGCTATTCCCAGCCCATGGTGCTGCCGCAGCCCGTCTTTCCCCATGACCCAGCTCCTGCGTACCTTAGGTCAAGCTGGTCACAGGCCAGATGGACAGTGTCTATGTGCGGTTCCCTGGGACTGGAGAGGGGCAGTGCCATGGTGCTGCAAATGTACAAAAGCTTGGCATTGCAGCAGGGAGTCAAAGGTATGAGTCCCACTCCGTGGGTCTGAGATTTGGCAGACTAGGACCAGCAGGAGCAAGCTTTTGGGGAAAGGAAGGGTGGACAGTCTCCACTGCCCTATAAATCACTAAGTCCCGGCAGGACAAGAATCCTACTCACAACAGCTCTGCTACCTATTTGTCATCTGGCCCAGAGGTACTGGTTAGTATGTTTCCTGAACAGTGGGAAATCACAGAATCACAGAATCACAGAATAGTAGGGGTTGGAAGGGACCTCTGTGGGTCATCTAGTCCAACCCCCCTGCCGAAGCAGGGTCACCTACAGTAGGCTGCACAGGACCTTGTCCAGGCGGGTCTTGAATATCTCCAGAGAAGGAGACTCCACAACCTCCCTGGGCAGCCTGTTCCAGTGCTCCGTCACCCTCAGAGGGAAGAAGTTCTTCCTCATGTTCAGACGGAACTTCCTGTGCCTCAGTTTGTGCCCATTGCCCCTTGTCCTGTCACTGGGCACCACTGAAAAGAGCTTGGCCCCATCCTCCTGACACCCACCCTTCAGATATTTGTAAGCATTTATAAGGTCCCCTCGCAGCCTTCTCTTCTTCAGGCTGAACAAGCCCAGTTCCCTCAACCTCTCCTCGTAGGAGAGATGCTCCAGTCCTCTCACCATCCTTGTAGCCCTCCGCTGGACTCTCTCCAGTAGCTCTTCATGTTTCTTGAACTGGGGAGCCCAGAACTGGACACAGATCTCTTTCACTTCATTGATTGAGCCCCCAAATATGCCAGATCCTTGATAACTGACCAATATGTTTAAAACTGCAGAGGAAGCTTGGTTCTTTTACATTTAAGCAGCTCCTGCTGAGAAAACATCCTCTGTGGCATGCAGGCACCAGCTGCTCTGACAATAAGCAGCCATGGGAGAATATAGATATAAAGATACCAGTTTGTTAGATTAATTTCTCCCTTCACGGCACTCCACGTGCCTCAAAACGCTGTTTGAAGAAATTTTATTTTGTCTGAGTTTTGGACTTGCTAGTTTTATTTTTCTTCCTCAGTGATCCTTGCATGGTCACTGCTGACCAGTTAACCCACCACATTCCTCCAGTCCCAGCACTGCCTGCCCCACAACCCCATGTCACAAAGAGCTTTCACATCTGGAGGAGGTAGGAAACTCATTTCTGCATCTGGCCTGTTTTCTGATTTGTTGAAAGCATCCGTCTCTCCTGAGCCCTCTGTACTGTAAGCCTTTCCTCTCCCGGGGCTGTAGTCTGGCTCAGGGACCTTGGCTATCACTGCCCTGAAGCAAGCCTATGTTGGCAGCGACTGCGATGCTGCTTTTCCCTGGGTACCACTTAGCCACACAGCTGTGTGATGAGGGGGGAGAGAAGAAGGAGCAGCATGCGAAAACATTCTATGCAGTGTTGGCATCAGTAATACAGGGAGTTCCCAAAATACAGGGAGGAAGCCAATTCTTACCAATAAAATTCCGAGTGTCGGGCTTTTGGCAGATATTTTGTGGAGTTTCTGCTGGAACCTACTGCACTTTCTCCCCATATCCTCTGTGAGAGATTGTCACAAACATAAATACCAACCTCACTGAACAAGGACTGCATCATTTTTAAGAAACAGCTAGTTAATTGATTCTCTTGAAACAATGGGGCCATTACAAAATTACATATGACAGGGAAACTGGTTATGAGAGTTAGCCAGGTGTTCAAAACTGTTAAATTCTGTTACTCTCTTCATTAATTAAAAAAATGACATAAAATTATGTGACTATATTTTTCTGTCAACTAGCTTTAATAACTGTTCACAAAGCAAAATAAGGAAAAGAGCAATATCTTTGTAGAACATCTTCTGTTGTGATTTTAGGTTGTTAGTTAAACTGAGTAACAGATAAAAGTGTTTAGACGACGTGTAATTACCCAAAGTTTGTGAGGCTGAAATCCAATACAGTGCTAGAAACAAAGTACTTGGAAAAAAATTGGCAGGCAGATTTCAGGGATACTGGTTTGAATTTGTACCTTACAGTGTCCTAAGATGCAAACTCTACCCCAGTGTCTCAGAACTTAAAAGGACAGAGCCCTTTTCACTTGCATTCCCACTGGCATTTTGTTTACCTAGGAAAGATTTACGTCTTAACAGAGCTGTGGTATAGGTTTTAACCATAGCAGGGCACTGTTACTTAACATGAGCTAGACAAAAATGATTTGCTCCATCTGGATAAATTCCAAAGCCATCCAAATTATTAGGTCTTTTAAGCCAATTATTCGTTTAAAGTTCAATTAGCTATGTTCTGACCTTGCCACAAATATAATTTGTTTAAGGAAAGAATGTACAGAATCTTGATTACTTGAATGATCAAAAACTTCCCAGTGTTCTGAGGTGACAACAGTGTTGTAGAACTAAAATAAGTATCTAGAGGACTACTTTTCTGCAAATTTGCACAGAGGAAATCTGAAAAATAAATATGTATTTTATTGTATTTTATTGTATTTGGTTTCCTTGCCACCCATTCCGTTATCCTGAAGACCAATTCTCATACCATATTCATGATTTCCTCTTTGAAATCCCTTAGTAAGAATGAGCTTCCAAGGCACTGTTCTTGGTCGGGACTTTCAATGTGAAGAGTTAGAAATGTAACCACTTTCTTAAAAGTCTTCTCCTCACTTTTTATATCTGTTGTGATGTGAAATGGCCTTCATGCAGATGAAAATCTGGCTTCTAGCATACAGCCTACCAAATCTAATGCTGCTCTGTCAACCCGATCATGTAGCATTTAAAGTTGTCGTGAAAATCCATAGAGATTTCAAGGTGGAAGCCAAGGAAATAAGTTATTGCATTACATATAAGTGTGTAGAAAAAAAAACTTTATGGATGAATTTGCTCTAATTTTCTACTTCAAGCCTTCTCTTTTTATCTCCTCTTCTTGTCTAAGCAGCACTCATTCTTTGCTGAATTTTTATACAAGTTTGCAATTGTACCATGGGTTTTACTGGCTCTGCCGATCAATCCAGTCCATCACTGGTCCCACTTACAGCTGTGCTACTGTCTGCTGATAACAGTTTAGAATAGGGCCAGATTCCTAACCAAGAACACCACAAAAACCTACTGGGAGCTGCTACCACATGTTGCCTTCTGGATATTTATGGACTGAAAAAACACATACCGTAATTACAACTTTTTTCTACTTTGCTTGGGTTAATGAAATGTGATGTAAAAGTTGAAACTAGACAATCAGTTGTTCTTGTTTAATGTTTGCAAGAAAAACTGAAAATCCTGTGGGCAGGCAGATAGTAATGTGGTATGTTCCTATTTGATTAAGTGAATCATGTGATTTTTTTCTTTCATAATTTGTTCTCATCCTCTTTGATCTCCTCTCCCTCCTGTTCCACTTGCTGAAGAGTAAAAGTAGCCTTGAGCCAAAAAGCCAGACTTGTCACATGGAAACAGGTACCAAGCAGCCAAATGCAAAGTATTTAATTTTGTTCAACTTTCTGCTAATTAGTAACTCTGCTACTCAGATAGGTTTTGATACCTGAAATGATTCCTCCACCTGAAAGAACAGTTTCCAGCTTTTCCCTCTTTAAAACTAGGATTTCTTAGCATCAGTCTTGGTGAGGAATATTTTCTTCCACTGAAACATAAAAAACTTTGCACAAAACTAAAAAAAAAAAAAATTCACAGAATTCATGCTGGTGCCTGAAATACAAAATGTATTCAGCATAAGTTTTCAGCATCTTTGTATTTACACCTTCTTAGCCATCCTGCTATATTTTTACATTCCTTTTTTTCACTCTATGCAATCAGCTGCAATGCAAAGAAATCTGTAATGAATATAAACAGATATATCAAGAGCAATAAACAAATCTTAAGTGATTTTGCAACCATGTCAACACGTAAATTCAAATAATAACAGAGCTCTATGAAATGTTTATATCTCATTAACACTGGCACAAGAATAACTCCAGTTCATGAACACTACGGATTTTGCAGTTTCGTCAGTGCCTTTATGTAATTTGCATTTATCGACAGCATTTTTAAGATACAAGGATCTCATTTTTACTTTTCCAAGGTGATCTGACTGTTCGTATCAAGGAATTGTATTCAGTCTTGATGAAAGGATCTCCAGCTAAACAAAGCATGTAGGTGTTTGTGTGTAGGGCCATCAGTGAAGTTTATTTACTAAGACATATTCCATCATGATAGGATATGTGACAAAGCACTTACATTATGTCACCAGAAAGTTTAGGGGTTAGGCGTAAGAAGGAATTCCAATAGAGTTGCACCAGAAATGAAGTTGCCCCTTCATGTCTAAATAAGGAATCATCAGGGTTTTTCTTAAGGAAAGGTTTTTCATAGTGACATCCCTTTCTGTGATGACATTACTACTAGCATGTATCACTACTGAACAGTACGTTCATCTATGATATAATCTTCCCTATTGCTACCTGAGTGTTACAGCTTTGCACATTCCTCTATGCAGCAGCATTCATTATCTTGTTCTTTTATGCATTATCCAATTTTCCAATAGAACCTAACAGCTGTAAAACTTGTCCCCACAATTTTGTCCTGAAATAATTAAAAAGTATAAATAATTTTAGATACACAGTTCCATTTTAAGGCTAAATCAGTAATTTCTGGTCCATCATGGGGTATTTTTATGCTGATAGATAACATCTAGATTTAAAGCCCTATTTTCTTGTCTCTTGGTATCATGCATCTTAGGTTTTGCACTGTTATGAGTTAACAAATGTACCTTGCCTTCTCAAGCTAGAGTGGAAATGGAAAGCTTGAACAAAAAAAATTGCTTATCTTTGGGGTTCACTTGAGTTCTGTGGAAAGAAAAGGAGGAATCCTCTCCCAAAACTGGACAGGCTGTGAGAAAAATATCCAGTTCTAATACAGTGTGTGAAAGCATGATTTTGTGCAGCTGTGTAAAAGTGAGACAGGGTACCCTATTTGTTACCACCGTGCAGGACTGTGAGGTCCACAACTCGGCTGAAAAGGGTAAAATCATGCCCTTTTCCAATGCTTCACCTTTGTTTATTTGTCTGGGGGATAAGGAGGAAGGAAAGTGTGGCAGCCATGGTGGCACAGCTCTTCTGGGGTACGAGAGCAGGGTTGGCTTTGGATGCTGTGAGGGCAACAGTTTGCTTCCAAAGGGCTGATTATCCTTGATGTGACCTCTTCTTGGAGATACGCTTTCTTCTTCATCATCATTTCTGGGGCAAAGCCACCATAAGATGTTGTCTTTGTGACAAGCTAGTAAGGAAGGCTAGATCAGTCTTCCCAGAGAACGCAATCAAAATATATACAAATGTCCTTTGACGGGTGACTATAAAAATAATTGGATGAATGTCAAATTAAATTTTAGTCAAATCAATTCTTCAGGAAAGTCTTAAGCCTTCATCAGGAAAATTTCACTGCTGTACCACACTTGAGAGGACAAGGCAAGCTGTGCCTTGTTCTTCCAGATGAGAAAGCTATCTGTCTGCACCCATACAGCCACCAGTGAGGAATGTGAAGAAGGCCCATTTCAAGAAGCATAAGACCTATTCCTACAGTTTGTGTATTTCAAAATTGATGCCGCAAGAATCATGACCCCAGGTACATTTGCACAGCACTGTAGGGCATCCTTGTCAGAGATATGATTTGTAGTATCAACCAGTGGCTCCCTACTGAGGCTGTTTGACTTGGCTCCTGTTCCACCCTTACACAGTATCCACTCTGGGGGAGGCACGATCCCACATGGGAATGTTTGTGCCTTTCCAGTGGCATGTTATTAGCCCTAACAATTTCATACTAAACTTGTTGAGGCTGGTTTGAACAGTAATTGCTATTCTGCTCAGATTCCCTGTCCATGGACAAAGCTAAGAAACCCAGTTAAGCTAGGCAGGGAGAGAAGAGAACAGAACAGAAAGAGAGTAACAGAGCTCATCCAGCCTTCGTGGCTATACAAAAAACCTGACTAGCTTAGTTTTAGTGCCTTGTACCTGAAAGAACCCTAAAGAGATTATTTTTAAAATTGTTTTTGCAACCCCACTTCATTTTTCAAGGAGCCTGAGACCTGACTTCTGAACAATGGCAATGAACCAGTGCTCCCAAGCACACCCTGATGTTTAAATTGCAGCTGTGGGTCTGGCTGTTTCCTTCAGATTTCTCAATCTGTCATGGCACAAAACTGGAATAGGTGTGTGGCAGAGGTCCCAATTAGAAATACAGATGGTGACACAGGCAGAAAGCTTAAAACACAGTGGAATTCATTCCTTTCTGTAACCACCATGTAATTATTTATTTCTGCTGACATTGAGAATTTTCTGTAATAATAGTAATGAAGACATCAAACATGTGACGAAAAAATGGTCACCTCTGAGTCTACAGCAAATGACCGATAGCTTTTACCAAGGGAAAGCACTCCCTGTCTTTGAAATGTAGCCTTTATCAAGTCCCTAATTTTTTCTCCATTTCAATATAGTCTATATGCTCAGCCCTCCTATTGTCCAGTCATCTCTACTGTAATGTCAGATCCTATCCCAAGTATCAATGTTTATGCCTCCTCACATTTCTTATAAGACACCATAGTGACTTTACTGTCAAGGGGAAAAATAGCTTAAGGGCCGGCGAATGGCTACTGGAGCAACCCACAGTGCATATATATGCATATATGTCTAGTAACAGAGCTTCACCCTGAACCGCCAGACGGCAGGAGGATGAGGGCACTGGTGTGTTTGTGTTCATGTGAGTGCAGTATGTGTCTGCCTGTGTGTACATGTGTATCTGTGGCACACCTGTGCCCATGTGTCTGTGCCTGCTGGGAATACATGGTCAGTCTTGACACTGATTGGACCTGGGACACTGAGCTGCAGCAGCCTCACCTTGACCCTCTTTGGCACAAATGACTTTTTAAACTTACAACTGTTTCACTCCACTGTCTCCCAATCCTCACCAAAAGTGCAGGTGGTAATAGGGGGCACATTTTCAGCTCATGGAAACTGATAGCCCTCCACTAATGCCTAGGATGTACCTTACAGGGGTGACTGAGGCCTCTGTGCACTGCCAGCTCTACTTTCGACTCTTCTGAATTTTCCTTTTCCTAGCAGACTTCTGAATATTTGGTTTGGTCCCCTGCTTTTCCAGTCAGGTGGTTTATAATAGGGCAGGGACTGATACAGTTTTAGCTCATTACAAACTTTTCAGTACTTTTTATTCCTGCTCTTACAGTTCAAACACTCATTGACAGGTGACAACCTCCCCGCTGCCACTTTCAGCTTTACCCTTTTACCTTCAAGTGCCTTGGTTTTTTCTTAGTGTGACTTTTACTGTTCCCAGCAGCTTCTTGCCTAATGCACCTTTGTTCAGCTTAAAATAGGTAGTGCTGCAATTCTTTTCAAGCCAATAATCAGGCCAGCTGCTTCTCTGGGGATGTATTCCTCCGAGCTAAGAGCTTTGCTGCTGTCCTTCAGCGCCTACCACGCACATGCTGCTGGTGAGCATGAACATACCAAGCAATGCCCTCCATCTTCACTTACGTGTGTCTTTCCAAGTTCTCCCAGTGTCTTGGCATGTACTGCTCCTCCTGCTGCTTTCCGCAAGTTCCAACATCAACCTCTGTGTGTCTGTCCCTGAGCTCTCTGCTTGTGGTGTGCTGGGTTCCCTGTCGCACCAGTGGGGTTAGGGCACTGGCTGCCTTTCCTCGATGTCCATCTAGAGAGGCATCCCTTTGCTCAGTAGATGTTACTGGCTAAATTCCAGGGCTCCCAGTGCCGTGCCCGTGGTTTTTTGCCCCTCAGATGTTAGGAGCGCTCTTGTCTTTTTTTGGAGACTTCATTGCTGCTCCTCCCCATAACAGTGAGATTGCAGCTCTACTTGTGACAGCAGAGTTAAACACTTCCAGGATTTCATTTATTTTGCACTCTGCCTAATAACATATGGTAAGTATGCCTGCACTCTGCAGACATTGCTGTGTTTCTCAGACTGCAGTGTTACTAGTTCATAGTTTACCTGTTCTTCCAGAGTTAATTGAAAACTGTAATGTCCTTAGAGCTAACTATTGTCTGGAATAAGGACACCTCTGAGTTTTTTCCACTTCACTGGCAGCCACTGCTTGTAGATACAATACAAATCTCACATTTCTGGAGTTTAAGCTCTGTTGAGTGTTTCAGTTGTTCTATTTTTTCACTCAAGCTATTTTCACAGTTCATTTTACTTCTGGTACCAGATGTAATTCAGTAACCATTAAAAAAGCAAGGCTGATGGTGTTCTGCCTCATTGGGTGGGTGGAGCAGCAGCAGTCTGTGGCAAGCCTCCCCGTGCCAGCTGTGGGAGCCCAGGGAGCCGCACGCCTCCCCTTCCACGGTGCCAGCACGGCAGTTCATGCACCCACCCAATTATCTGAAGTGGGGAATGCAACCAGTTGAAAAATAATAATGCAAGAGAAACTTGGTTAATTTCCAGCTCGATCAGTACCCTGAGCCTGGTTTTGTCTTTCCATAACCCTCCAACATCTGTGCTAGCAAAGCAGTGGTACAGCGCAGGGACAAGCAACCTTGGGAGGGACCTGCTTGAGAAAGGACTTCCTCCAAAGAAATCCCCGTGGGATTGCAGCCCGAGGGCTGAGCTCTGTCGGGCCTGAACCACTGCAAAACGCTGGAGACCGCTACCATTGTACTGCCTGGTGTTAGGGCCTGTTCACTACAGGAAAGAGGGCTTGGTGGGGTGCACTGATGGCGCATGACTCAAATACTGCATGCTGTGAATTTGAAGAGGGAGGCAGAGTGGGGGGCATCCACTGGGGCACATGTGCCAAGATTTTTATGGCTGCGACTAAGCTTGCTAACAGATCCTTAGGACCACACAATTTGAAGGTCTTATTTCCAGCGTGTAGCATATAGTCATTACCTAGTATCTTGGAAACTTTAGGGAAATTGTTTGGGTAAATTTGCCTATTTCATGTGATTTCTATGTGGAACAGGCATGGTCAGGCTTTATATTCCTTGTGAAAAGCCAGGTGCAGTGTTTTACAAATAGGAGTTCAAACACAAAGGTATTTCATGTTTTTGCCTATGACTATGGTGTATTTTAACTTTCAGAAACTTTAAATGAGAAAGGTACCGTTGCTGAAAAAGCAATGAATCACTCAGGCTGAACTTTAACACCTATTCAACATCTAATTAGTTGAATTAGAGTCACTTTGCAAGAGAGTCAATCAATTCTCTAGCTTTAGCTGCCCCAATGGTTCTGAAATTTGATGATGTTATCATTACTTCAGAGGAGACACTCAGTTAGCATTTTAATAAGTGCATTTTCCCCCAGCACTTTAGCTCCGAACTAGGAACTATCGTAAGTTAAAATATTATCTGCAAAACGCAGACTCTCCTGGGCCAGCAAACTGTCCACATCTGAAAACTTTTCTGGTATAGCACTCTTATTACTTTTACATGGATCAAGAGAACTACCATCAACCAGAGTTCCATGATGTGCAGAATGAGAAGGTAATTAACAGGACAGAATTTGATTTGAAATAACACTTTTGCAGAAGAAGCTCAAAATGAATTATTAAAATTCACTATTCACGTATGAATGAATGGTGAGACGAAAGTACCTCCAGAAGATTTAACCTAGCTTTTAAATACAAACCAGATGAATACTATGATACAAGCTTCCTCCAAGTTAAGCCAATACATCTGATGTTTCACAGGAGCACTGTCAAGTGAAGGATGAAAATTTCTGCAAAGTTTGAAGCACACCAAATAAAAGGATATATGCACATACAGAAAAACCTATATTGGCTTCTTTTCTTGACTATTCACATTGTTGCCTTGGGAAGGAAAGAGGGGGCTCTTGTAGCTCTGAAATTGCTTGGCCTGACTTCTGTCTTGCTGAGAAATGATATGGGGGCTGCTGGATCCCTCTTTCTGCTGTACGACGTTAAGAAACGGCTCAAGGAACTGTATGATTTTACTTTGGAAAATGTCTCGTGATGCAGGTCAGTTCCAGGGGAAACCTAGAAAAAGCTGATCCTTATATCTTCTCTGAGGCTCTGGATTAGCTGTCTTTGAGCAGCCTACCTTTACACAGAAGGAAAGACATGGCTTTTCTAAGGTATCTTGCGGAAAAGTAGTAAGCTGGGTCAAGGAAAAGGTAATTCAGCCCCCCAGGTCTGAGCCTTCCCTCTCAGCTGACACTGTCCCTCCTGACTCCCTCAGGTATGCTGGTGGTCTTTCAGCTGGAGTTCACTCTTTGTTAACGTCTTTTAAAATATTATCATATTTTTTGTGCTTGGTTGAAGGACTACTCTTGCCAAAAGATGGCACAGGTCAAAAACACTTGAAAGCTTCTCCACAATGTTTCTATTGCACAGGCACCATGGACAAATTCACTTTTAAATGTGAAAGTTTTGGGAAAATAGAATGAATGAAACAAAGATTCACAATTAAAGTGGTGTGTGTGTCCCATGAGCCAGCACAGGGTGTCAGCTTTCATTCCTGGTAAGAAACATTAGCGGCTGTGCCAGACCAACTTCACTTGCTGGACTTTTGCAGTGCTCTGCCTTCTTTTTTGTGCTTAGTTTTGATTTTTTTCGTATGTGATTGCGTTGCGTAAATGTTCCTACCACGTTCGTTTCAAACACGCCCTCTCTCTGGAAGTGCATTTTCCACTAGATCTCACTAAGCTTCAGAGTCCTTGGAAAACAATCTAACCTAGCATTTCCCAGAGGTGATAATTATCAGAGAACACCATTGCTCTCACCTTTACAGCATCCATATCTGCTTTGACAGTGTGTTTTTATGGTTTAGGCAGATATTAAGAAAAGATTGCGAGGATAAACAAGGAAAATGGAAATGTGATGGCCCATCCCCAAAATGTTGAAGTAGTGGGGAATGACAGTTTAGTTCTCAGCCGATGCCTGCAAAGCGACAGATCAAGGCTGAATCTGATGCATGTGTATTTCAGTTGCTGTCAGTGGAATTACTGCAGCAAAGCAGGATTCCTTCTCTGTGTTACAGAACTGGGGACCTCAAGAGACTAAAATATAGTGGAAAATGGGCTAGAAGATTTGCATGGAAATTTGAGCAAAAGGAAAAAATAATAGGTCATGTAGCCAGCAGGGAAACTGTGCTGAGGACGGAGCAGCCAGATAAGGACAGAGGCTGTAGCTTTTATCATGCTTTAGGAGGTAATGGTCTTCTTTTAATTATCACAAAGGTATCATTAGCTTTCACCTGGTTAATTAAGGTGCTAACTCAATTATACCTTTGCTGAAAATGTTAATATTTCCTCAGATGTAAGGACCAAACCTTACACAACTCACACTTCCATTTCCATTTGTGGAAATGACAGACCATGTCTTTGATATAATTAGCTTTACAACATCCCCATGCAGGAGGCGTGAGACTGCTCTTTCTCTTTTCATTGGTGAAATGGAATCTAAGCAAAAATCCTGCTGAGTTTTCAGAAGTTTTATGTCTGCATATATAGGTTAGTAACTCAGGCCTAAGAAGACGCCAGCAACCTACTGCACAGCAGGTGTTTGAATCCAGGACCCCGAATTTTTCAGTAACTCCCCTAACTCCTGAGGTATGGCTGCTTTTCACAGTGCTTATGCAAAAGGTTAGAAATCACAGTAAGCCATGGTAAGGTAACACATGTTTGGTTTTTGGCCTCCCTTATGTTGATCAGCTGCAACCACCTCTTCTTGCTGTGTGTCCCCTCAATATCAAGGTTTACTAGGTATTTTATATCAAATAAGCCAGCCTCCTGAGAATCCTGAGAGACAAACATGAAAAAAGGAGATGAGGCCATGAAAATGAAGGGAGGGACATCTCTCACCATAAAATCAGCTCCTCAGTAACAGCTCTGGGTATACCCATGCATTTAGATCTAATCTTCTACAGAGTATTTTTGCTTCCTCTCCCAGAAAATGCTCTGATATCAACACAGTGCCCCTGCACATGCCGAAACAAAGTCCCAGCTTACACAGATCAAGACCTCATGTAAAAATATGCCACTCTCTCAAGAGGAATGAGGACATAAGCCACCGACATGGTTCAGCAGAAAATCTAATTCTCCATGTTAAGCATCTTTATGAATTGTGCCTCACTCAGCTTAATGCATTCGTCCTTCACATTCATAGACACAACTTCTTAAAGAAGAAAAATGAGAGATAATAAGTGAAAAAGAATCTGCAAGTTACTGGAACAGCTAATCTGTTTTCTCAGTGTAGGTATGAGACTTAGAAGAAAACAACATGACTGAGATGAGTTAATTTCCTTTCCATTCTCTTCCTGTTAAAGATTATGAAATAGTGAATTATAAAACAGCACATTCCTTGTAGACTAAAATCACTTTTCATGCAGAGAATAATAAGTATGTTGAATAGTTTACTGTTTTAAAAGATTTAGATGTAAACCTGGAGAAAATATTTGTATTTAAATGTATGAGCA